>NW_017731473.1:260700-266982 GCF_001890085.2 Hipposideros armiger | reverse complement strand
ATTTTTAAAAGGATGTCTAGGCTAGGCCCCACTGAGAAGGGAATGCTTAAACAAAGCAGTGAAGAAGGCAAGGCAGTTGACCAACGGGGAAACATGTTCCATGCAAGAGAAAGAACCATCCCGGAGGACCTAAGAGGGCAGTAGTGTATCTGGCAGATCAGGTCCAAGGCCCAGCAAGAGGGACACTGAGGCTGGAGCCAGGTGAGCTACAGGAACAACAGTAGGAAACGAAGTCGGAGAGGTCCTTGGAGGCAAGATCAGAGAGAGCCTTATAGATCGGTCCATGAAAGGACTTTTCTCTTTTACTAAGAGTGACATGGGAAGCCATTGCCTAAGAAGATCATGAGCTCCTAGCATAAGGTACAACATCATCTAGAAAGAATAGTCTAGAATAATATTTTTTCCACCGTGGATGATTTTGCTTCCAAGGGGACCCTTGGCAATGTCTGAGGTCATTTTCCATTGCCACAACTGAGGTAGGTATGCGTCTAGCATCTGGTGATAGACTCCAGGAATGCTCTTAATCCGCAGTGCATGGGACAGCCCCCACAGCAAAGAATTATCCAATAGAAACCCCAGTAGTGCCAGTGCCGAAGTCGAGAGATCCTGCTCTAGAAGGAAGGCGGGACTCAGTTGGCTTGCAGTCTACATGTCCTTTGAGTAAGACGCACTGCCACCTTTAGTAGAACCTAGCAGGGACAGTTTATTCATCAGACACAGTAGGAATAGTACCTAGGGTCTGTAACAACTTTAGAGGGCTGCTTTATAAAAGTTTTATTTTTTCTATTAAAAGAAAAACTATATAATTTATCCTGGATTATGTTTATTTTTACACCAATACAGTCATAAAATATACTTTTTATTTTATTTTTTTAATGAAGGATGGAACCTGTGAAGGCGAAGGTGCCTAGAGCCCCGGAAGCCATGCTGGCGTCCTCTGACCTTGGACCTGGGACGCCTCTGCCTTCTTGAGTCAACTGTTTCCTGCCATCTTACCTACCCAGGTGAGTAGATGCATAAACAATTCACTACCAAGTGCTGGCATATGGCGGCCATTTTCATGGAATCACAGAAGAACACTGTCTGAGCTAGAAGGGCCTTTAGAGCTCCTCATCTGCTCTGCCTGCCTCATTTTACAGGATAAGGAAACTGAAGCCCAGACGAGGGAGACNTTAATAGCTGGGAGCTTTCTCCTTTGCTGACAAATGAAAAAAAAAAGAAAGAGAGAAATCAGATGGTGTGTGTGGGGGGGGCGGGGGGGGGCGGGCTGAATGCATTTGCTTAGCACAGGGCCTGGCTAATGTTCTTTCCAAAGAAATAGCTGCTACAATTTCCTAGGGACTGAGAGAGGTGGGAGGAAATCCCTTAAAAGTTTGCAAAGTAATGAATACAAAAAACAGATGTGCCTGTTCCTCAGGAGCAGAGCAGACAGGCCTGTAACGGGCGGTCTGTGGAGCCGGAGAAGATAGCTCCTTACATGGCACAGATGGGAAAATAGGGCCCAGAGAAGGGGACCAGCTTTTCCCAAGGTCACACAACCTGCCAAGAAAACCAAGGCCAGCTGTTGCTGAACTATACATCTCCCAAAGTCATAGTGTTGCTTTGTGCTAGCTGGAAAGGAGGGATACGATAGTTGGGTCTCATTATCACAACTGAAGAGACTGAAGCCCTGAGTCCAGAACTCTGGACCCCCACCCATTCCAGCCCTCTGGCTACCACATCCCAGCCACCTGTGGCAGAAGGTGTTTTTGGCGCCTTAGAATGAAATCTGCAAGAGAGAATTCTGTTACTTTATAAATCCTGCTCACTCTTACTAGTTTTCCCTCTGTGACTGTATTGAATAATTAAAATCTCCTGCTTCCTTGGAGACTGGAAGACAATGACCCGCTCCTATGAGCACTGGAGGTTCCTCTCTCCCTGCTGAGCATCCCAAGTTCCTAGAACCTCCCCTCAAAGGACCTAGAGGGCACGGGCTTGGGGGAGTTGAGAATAGCCAGCCAATGAAGGAAGTCTATGGGCCATGGGGCTAAGATCTCAACACCAAGACAGGCCAGCAGAGGCTTGAAAGGTAGACGGATGCTGCCCAGAATGCTAAGGTTCTCCCTGGGGCACAGCCAGGCCAGAAGACAGTGAATGTACATGGCCTTGCATGCCAAGGCAAAGGGCAAAACAGAGATTAGGACCAGCAAGAGATACCAGTGGGGCTGGGGTGCATAAGGCCATTCCCAATGGATTGTTGTGGGTATTGTATCATTGCAATGAGACGGCTCTTGAAAGTCCCTGGGCCTTGTCCTACAGGTGTGCTTCTGTTAGACTTAATGGCCCAGCCCTCTGAGAGGATGTGATGGAAACTGGTGGACATGAAGACTTGCCCAAGTTGGAAGGCTAAAGTGTCTATGACAAGAAAAGCCATGCTGTGTCTCTAAGGGCCAGACAGACCCTAGATTTGAATGTCAGCTGTCCTTACAAGGTCCACAACCTTAAGGAACTCAATTCCTGAGCCTTGTTCTTCTCAACTCTAAAGTGGGTTTTAATGATGATTAAATAAGATAATATATTTTCAGTACTTATAGTTAATGATAATTAATGATAAAAATCAAAGCTAATAGTATTGGGTTGTCAGAAAAGTCATGATGCATTTTTGCAATGAAAAACATAGAAAAAATATGTCCTAACTTTTCCGACAACCCAATAATAGCATTTACTGCTACATGTAGCAACACGGATAAAAATAATAACAAAATCCATTGGGGTGGAATGCATTTTTTTTGGCAGAGATTAAATGGGGAATTGAAAACTATGACCTATGGGAAAAATCGAGCTCACCACTTGTTTTTTGGTAGAAACTGGGAACTAAGAATGTTTTTTACACTTTTTAGTGGTGTTTGTAGTTTTTAGAGGTTTTTATAGTTTTTAGTGGGGGAAAAGAACAAACGAAGAATACCATTTCATAATCTGTGAAAAATATTTAAAATTCAGATTCCAGTGCCCATAAATAAAATTGTATTGGAACACACCTGTACATTCGTTTACAGTTTGTCAGTAGCTGCTTTTGAGCTGGAAAGGCTGGGTTGGAAAGTTACCACCAAGACAGTATGGCCTCCAAAGCTTGAACTATTTACCACTGGGTCCTTCACAGAGGAAGTTTGCTGGCCCCTGGGTTAGACCCCTCTCCCTTGCCTCTTGCCTCCTCTCTCTTTTAAGCTCTGTGCAAGCCTGGCCTCCTGGCTGTGCAGCCTGTGCACGCGGGAGTTTTGCGAGCTCTGGATGTACGCTTGTGACCCCCAGGTCCGGCATCTGCATACTCTTTCAGGCACGGTGATAATTCCCCATGTGAATGTGGGCTGATAAATGACGGTCTTCAACTCTCTCCAGGGAGATGAAATAACTGTTTTCCCCAGAGTGTGTCATCCCCCTCCCCTGTGCAAACGCATGTGCTCTTTGCAAAGTCCTAACAATTCAAGTCATAATGGAAGGGACTCTCACCCGTTTTATTGCCATAGTTACCAAGATTGCAAGTTTAGATGCTGTATTAGCAATAAGTGCATGGTAATAATAGAAGTCAGGAAGGAGGGGACAAAAGGGATTCTGGCTCCAGTTTCTCCCCACAGCATCCTTCAGGGCAAATATACCAGAGAGAGTTCGCTTTAAATTGCAAAGTTGGCGGTTTTCTTAAAAAAAAAAAATCCAAATAATTGCTTTAAAATCTCCTGTCTTCGCCTGACTGGTTAACCCCTCACGTAGCTCACCTCATCCTGAAACAATGAAAAGGAGGTTAAAAGAAAAATAAGTGGTCAGGGTTACCATGGAAACCAGGGTGGAAGGCAAGGGAAAGTCAATTTAAGGTTTAAAATGCATATGAAACAGATGTATGTGTGTGGACATATTTGCATATAGATATCCATCTCTCCTCCTCTCTGCTCTACACAGCGTGTTCTCCCTGCCAGGCCCCCTTCAGGACACTCCACCTCCAGGGAGATATCCTGACAATTTCAAGCCCCAGTAATCACTCTCTTCTGAAACGCTACTAGAACTGCTATCTGGACACAGGACTCGACCTCAAATATACACTGCCCTGGTGGGAATCATAAGAACCGTTGAAGTTACAGAATACTCCATGCTAATACTAGATGAATACTAGAATAAATTTAATTAATACTAGGATAAATAATTTAAATTGCACCACCTAGACCAAAATATCCATGCCCATATGCCAGTTGCTAATTGTTATTATTGTTGCTAATGGCCATTATTATCTTTAAATGCACAATGCACAGTTTCCCCGTTGATTCGCAGGGGACTCTTTAATGTATGAGAAAGGTGCAAAAAAGGCAAGATGGCAGGGGTTGGGATGGAAGAAACTTTAGCATATGAAAAACGGGTAAAGGACCCAGGAACTTGCAAAAGACACCCAGAAGCTGTGTTTCACTGAGTTCACTTCTCAGAAATGCGTCCTGAGACAGAACATAATCTCTAGGACTCCAGAGAGCAGGTGAAAAAAATGAAAGTTATGGACCAGAGTTTGTGTTTTATAAAGAAAGCTTTACAGACCTTTAAAGCTGTTCAATATTTGTAAAGGCCGTCATGTTAGGTAATGAGTCTCCCAGCACAGGAAGCGTTCATGTAGACATGGAATTATTATTTACATCAGGACATTAGGGAATAAAAAGTATAGTGCATATTTGATAAATTATAAAAAGGAAACTAGAGTTTGAGGTGATGGAGGGGACGGTGGCAAAAAGTGACGAGAAATATGCAGAAATGAGTGGAAGAAGGTAAAAAAGTAGCTCACAGAGAATTGTGAGAGAATTGAGCACGGAGAATTGTGTTTTGTGTTAATATTGTCACAGGAATGAGGTTTGATATGAAAAGTGATGGGATCACTGATATACGTTTTTGGGTTTGTTTGTTTTTTAGTTGGGGAACAGTGTGTTTTTCCAGGACCCATCAACTCCAAGTCCAGTAGTTGTTTCAATCTAGTTGTGGAGGGTGCAGCTCAGCGGCCCATGGGGGGATCGAACTGGCAACGTTGGTGTTGTGAGCACTGCACTCTAACCAACTGAGCTAACTGGCCACTCCTGATATGCTTTTTGAAGACCCCTCTATTGACTATGTACAGGAGGGATGTGGGGACAAGGCCTGAGAATATTATGTAGCAGTTAAAATAACCCAGGTGTTGGATATCTGGATTGAGGCAGGGGCAGCAGAGATGATGAAGAGCAGGAATATCAGGGGCCTGTGTCAAAGCAGAAGACACTGGCTATATCAACCAGTCCTTCTAAGCTGGCTCCACTCACTGTCTGCCACCCCCATGTTTGCCCCCCTGGAAAACAAACCCACCTCGCTTTTTTGCAAGAGCAGGCTCAGACTGTCATCTGGGCTGCGAAGGTTGCAGTCACCTTGAGTGGATTCCCCACTCAGCTCAGTGAGAAGCAGAGCCTTTCCTCTGCTGCTCTGTCAGCTCCACTTTGCATCAAAACTGCTTTGCATGTCACCGAGTTATTAAAGTTGCGGATTGCAGTGCTGTGTCAGGCAACGCTGTGCTGAAACTGGGTCAGCAAGGGCTGTGTCTCCAGTAAGACATGGACTCCTGGTGTCCCCACATGCCAGCCCTGGTTGCAGTGGCTCCTTGGCCACCTTTCAGAGGAGGACGTAATCACCCCATTGCTTGGCCCTTCTATTCAGCGGCTCCAGTGGTAAATAACTCTCAACAGGAAGATTGAAAAGGGCCCCTATGTTCTCTCGGTCATTGTTTGTGCTCAAAGGGATGGCAAGATCTTGCTTTTTCCAGTCTCTTTTGAATCATTCCTTTTCATTACAGAACAGCTATAAGAAGTGAAGAATCAGCTGTTCTGAAACGCGAGCATGCAGGGGTCCCCTCTGCCACTCCATGCAGCCCAGGGATGAAAGGGGAACCAGAGGGGCACAAACAAATAGAAAAGTGATGGGGGGGGCATTTCAGGAAGAGACACATCAAACTCCACCTTAGAAGGAATGGTCACACAGCAAGGGAGACACAGAGATGCAATTTGAGGGCCTGTCCAAAGATAGAGGAGGCTAGCTACTTCAAGTAAATTCATCTTTTTTCGTGTTTTTTTTTTCAGTTCAATCCAATGAGTATTTATCAAGCATTGTGTAGCAGTTGTGAGATGAACAAAACAGACAAAATAAGATTCCTATGCTCATGGAGTTTACATTCTAGCAGGGGAGTGAAAGACAATAAGTGATAAAGACAGTATATAATTAAATGATATAAGTTGCATAGTATGCTTGAATGTAATG
>NW_017731473.1:253043-259268 GCF_001890085.2 Hipposideros armiger | reverse complement strand
TGGGGAGGCGGACAAAAACAAAACAAAACAAAAAAAAACCCCTTAATGCCATTCTTTGTAATTTCTTAGCACTTTTCAGTTTTCAAAGCTCTGTAATATATGATTTCACTTGATCTTTACAATAACTCTGTGAGAAGGGATTTGAAAAACAACAACTATTATCTTGCCTGTTCCTGAGATGCAGCAATTGCGATGCTGGGAGTCCCGTGACTTGACCTGGATCACATGGCTAATAAGTACTCATCAGAGACTTGAATTCCAAGCCCTTGACTTCCCTTTCAGGACTGCCTTCCTACCCATCACTTTTTATTATACTCGATATGTCCCATGGTGCCTGCATCATACTGTGTGTTCAGTAAATGCTTATTAAATGAATCGTTGAACCATTCCATTCCATAGATTAAACCAGGCCCCCAGAAAGACAGCAGCCCACCTGGTAAGTGCCTGATGCATCGTTGTCAGAAAGATGCTGGTCTTATTCACAAAAGTGTCAGCAAAGGATGCGAGATGGGAAGGCATTATAATTTTCGTTCACTTTTGTTTTTTAAAAAGAATCCCATTATATTTTAGTTTTTTCTCGCTGTCATTTTCCTAAGTATGAGAAAATAAGTACAAGTATAAGGAAATAAAATGAAAGATGATAAGGTGTCAAAACTCCCAATTGTCTGGGAGTAACGACTTGACAGAGCCAATTCAACCAGATTACTCTAATGACTTGCTTGTCTTCCTGCCCTGAATTGCTCTTTTCTCCTAGGCTGGCACCATTTAACCCTATACCCATGCTCCCACCTACTGTATGTACACTTGGGGCCGAGCCCTGGGTCTGGCCTATAGGGATGTGACAGGTCCAGATCAGCAGCTCAGGGCCTCAGCAGCAAGTCAGTCAGCCTGTTGGGCCCCGTCTGGCCTGGTTCTGCATACTGGAGTGGAAGCCCGATGGCCTGGACATATATAGCTGCCTTATGGCCTAATTATAGAAACTAGGCTTTGTCTGTATTCATTCATTCATCGCAAACTTATAGTGAACACCTACCATCTACCTTCATCCATTCTTCCAGTTATTAATAATTATGTAGACAGCACCTCCTCTTTGTTAGGCATTGTGTCTGGTACTAAGAAACCAAGAAAAAAAGACATAGTCCACTTCTCTAGAAGCTCACAGTCTGGAACAGCGTGTAAGAAGTGGACCAGCTACAAAATAAGGCGATTAGACTTACACACAGCATGGGCAGCATCCTCTGAGAACAGACAGGGGGGAATGACTGGTTCTGTTTCGAGCGATGGGATGATGGGAGAAGGCTTTGCCAAAGATGCAGAAGGGAAAAAGAGTCGTGGAAGACACTTTAGGGTTCAGTGAAAGGGCAGACCAGGTCGTGGGAGCAGTGAGAGAAAAGCCAGATATGCGTGAGGCGCCGTGTCACCTCTGAGAAAGGTAGAAGTAGCCCAGTGGTGTTAAAGCCCAGTACTGAGTGTGTATGATGCCATAGACAATGGGTTAAATATTTTGCACACATGATCTTATGGAATCATCCCTTCAATCCTGAGATTTACCCGTTTGGTAGATGAAGACGTGCTTGCCATTGTGAGGAAGTGGGTGACCTAAGATTGCGTAGCTAGTAAAAGGAACCAGTAATTGGGCATTGATTCACCAATCCCCAGAGCCCCATTCTTAGACCCTACACTGTGCCATTTCCCCATTTTATTGGTGGGGACAGTGGGGCCTAGGGAAGTGAATTCCCTTACGCAGGCTGTGCCCAGTTGAATCTGATACTAGGTCCGCATCCCTGTTCTTTCCACTGCCTGAACTGTCATTCTGTGCATGAATTTATGTAAGAGATTTCAACGTAGAGACAGCAGCATCCCCTCGACCTATAAGTTAGTGACAAGAACCCCGCTACTCAGCCCCCAAAATGAGTGTTGTTCTTATAGAGCAAAACAGATATATCAGTGTAAATTGCCCAAGTCCTTTGCATCATAAAAGGGAAAAAAATACCCAGCTAGAAGAATTTCAGGGGGAAATGAAAGGGAAAGAAAATAATGGGCTGATGGAAGAGGGATGCGGAGGTCCTTTTGGGGGAAATGGGAAAAATAAAGACAATACATTTCAGGTTGAAGCAGCTGGGAGTTGGGGAAAGGGTAGGCAGGAGCGAGAGATGCAAGAGATGCAAGAAATAAGACAGTGAAGGCCACTCTTGTGTAGAGAAGCAAACAGAACACACATCAGTAAAAACGGCTTTGTCTGAAATCCACAGAGGGTGGATGGGGAGGGGGTATTGTGAGAAAGTGATGGAGGGAAAAGAGTTGAGACTGAGAGTCACGGTGGTGACGGAGCACACATCCCCGTAGAAGGAGAAATGCATGACCGAGGAAGTTACAGCCTGAGAAAGTAGTAACACAAAGGGGAAAAGCTAGGAGGCTTAGAAAGGAAGCCTCGAAGGATGAAAACAGAATCCCACAGATACAGAGAAATCACAACTCCGAGCAGGGGACACATAATACAAGCAGGAAACAAAGCATGTGGGCTCTGAGTGGAGAACAAGTGGGGATAATCTGAGCATAAGAAAGAAGGCAGCTTGCTTTGAAAAAATAGAAATGATTTACGAAAGCAGCAAGGGTCGGGAGCTAACATTTATTGATCTTCTGTAATGTGCCCAGTATTTTACATATGGCCTACCATTTAATTCTCCTAACAGCCCAGTATTTTGTCAGCACGTTTAGCCATATAATCCAGATTCTGTAGAAATTGTGTCTTGACTAAGGTCACACCTCTCATACTGCTCGAGCTAGGACAAGAACTGAGGCGTGCCCGTGTCCGTCCACAGGTATTCCTTTCCCATATATCAACCCGCCTCCATCAGGATTGGTAGGTCACACACTGGTCCCTGCACAAGAGCAACAGAAGTTTGGAAATCCTGTTTACCGTACTCGTTTCTGTTACAATGCAACCAATGGAAACATTAAATGATAACAAGTCATTTGCATAGGCCCTGGAACACAGAGATCACTCTGTAAATGTCAGTTTTCATGATTTTATGTAGCCAGAAATTGGACCTGGAAAATTGATGTGATTTATGTACGAGTATGAGCAAGAAAAGGTTCTTTAAAAGGTAGAGGGAAAACATGCTATAATTTCTGATATTTTTGGCTACTGAGAGTGAATCCGAAGCATCTCCTCCCAGTTGCATGTTTAGCATCTTGAAATTAACCTTGGTAGAAATAGTCATACCATAGAAAGCAGCAAACAGCATCCCTGTTTCCCCACTCCCCTCCCCTGCCCCTGGAGAGCTGGTTGTGAAGCATCCGCCAGCACATCCATGAGTACTCCCCATCTCCACGGGAAGATGTATGATCTCAGTTGTATGATAGAAAAAAAACAAACAATGTTTTTTTAATGAATTTTTCTTTCCCCAAAAAAAAGACCCACAAATATATTTGTAGAAACAAGATGATTTTCTTGAACGGTACAACAGCTTTATGTGGAAGAAGATTTTAACTGTCTTAGGGAAAAGCCTGGCATTGGGAAGGGGCTAAGTACAAAGCTACATGTTTAAAATGGGAATTGGACAACAGATATTTAGACACATATGTTAAAATTCTGAAGCGTAGTGGTGATATTTAAGAGAGTCACTTCCAGAATAAATGCCTCAGGATATAAATTCTGGTTTTGCCACTTACTAGCCATGGGATCTTGGGCCAGTTAATTAACTTCTCTGTTGCAATTTCATCTATAAAATGAGAGTAATAACAATGTTCCTCCGAGGAAGTCAGTAGGACTCTGTGAAGTGATGTAGGTCAAGCGAGTCACACAATGCCTGGGACACAGAACTCACTCGCAGAATGCTAACCTCCAGGGCTTGACTGAACCAGAAATGGAGCCTGGGAAACTGGGAGCACCTATGTGCAAGTGAGAATAGAGATGCTGAGAGGTAGCACACACAGCGCCCCCCTCTCTTGATAGTCCAGGGTAATAGTTGAGATTAATCCTTCAAACGCTGGCCTATTTGACCACAACACAGAGGAGATGATTAAACTCCTCTTAGAGCAGAAGGCTGAATATGAACTATGAAGGTCTCAGTTTCCGTCCAGTGGAATCAGGTGAATGGGGCTCTGTCAGTGCTTCTCAAGCCTGCTTATCAGAATCACCCCAGAAGCTTTAAATATATATATATATATATTTCCTGTCCATAAGTCATAAAAGGTCACTAAGTCCTTAGGGATCGGGGCCCATGCAGCTCTCCCGTTTCCAAAGCGCCTCTCCTCAGGAGACTTTGGTAATCACACAGGACTGGTGACCATTGAGCCACATCTCAGCTCTGGATCTGTAAACCAAAACTAAGTTTATTTCATCTCCAGCCGCAGGCTCGGACCCACCCCGGATGTTTGTGTGCACCAACTCCTGCAGCAGCGTGTGGGGCCGTGCCAGTCAAGGCTGAGCACTGTGTGGGGAGTCACTGTTCGCAGGGAAGCTCATTCTAACATTGGTGAGATCGGATTCCCATGAAAACTCTGGCTTGTGCTGAATCCATGTGTGTCTGTTCCTCCATCACATCCACCTGTCACCTTAGTTTTATCTCTCAGCGTCAAGTAGAGTCCATGTAGATTTGACTGAACCCGAACCAAGAAAGGAAAAGGTGGCAGAGCAGTCATCTGCAGAGGAAGCAAAGAGAATATGTACATTAAAAAAAAAAAAGAGGTAAAAAGAAAAAAAAACCACAAGCAAACCAACAAATAAAACAACAAATGTACACAGAGAAGAGCCTATCAGTACTTATTACAGTCTAGGCAGGTCTGTCCCAATGCCCTCTGGCTAATATATTCTAGGGCGGGAGTTAGAAGATGTAGAAGAGAATGACTTGTCAGCTCGGAGGAAGTGAAGGATGGCATGGGAATTACAGATAATCCCACTTTCCTCTTTGGAACCCTCCAAGAGACTAAGAATCCTGCTATTTGTTTTTTCCATTTTAAGAAAGGTTTTTTCTGCCTTTCATTAGCACTGGCCTAGATTGTGTCGCTTTTCCCTCTGGTGTTTGACCAAATGCTACTGGAAACATGATGAGATGGAGCTTTTACTAGGGGATAAAAAGGAATAAAAAACAAAGCCATGCGTTTTAGGCATTTACATTCAGAAGGGCCTCCGGTCTCTTCCACTTGGGGCCTTTGCTCAAATTAAATTACCTTCTGCCCATTGTCACCATGGCTCTCTGTATATCCAGGGCTTGAGCTATTGAGATGAACGAGTGGAGCCCACGTGGTTGGGGAAGACCACAAGAGACATCACTGTTTGATACCTTCTCTCAAAAAGAATAGGTTAATTTCATGCCTTACGGGGTAGAGTTAAAAAAAGGCAAAGGTTTCTAAGTTCTCCTGATCTTTTAGTTCCTTCTGAGACAAGATCAGGAATCTCTTTGGCATTCATCAGAGCAATTGAGGGGACAGCCTCCATGTTCTACTGACTGGTCTAGGCTCCAATCGTTGTCTCTCTGATCCGTCCACCACACCGTCCTCTGAATGACAGTGAAAGCTCCTTTCTGTGCTGTGTCTGGCTCCCACTCTCACAGCCCTTGCGGTGCATGGAGCTCATTAGAGACAGCGCTGGGGCAAGTGCAGGCCAGACGGTTGCTGGGTGACTCTGTGCTTGCTGAGGAAAAATAATTAAACATGGGCAAAGGAGACCCTAAGAAGCCAAGAGGCGAAATGTCGTCATACGCGTTCTTTGTGCAAACTTGCCAGGAGGAGCACACGGAGCGCAAGACGCCTCACTCAGCTTCTCCGAGTTTTCTAAGAGGTGCTCAGAGAGGGGGAAGACCATGTCTGCTAAAGAGAAAGGAACAGTTGAAGACATGGCAAAGGCGGACGAGGCCCATTATGAAAGAGAAAGGAAAACTTATATCCCTCCTAAGGGAAAACGAAAACGAAGTTCAAGGATCCCAAGGCACCCCAGAGCCCTTTTCCTTGTTTTGTTCTGAGTATCTCCCAAAAAATAAAGGGAGAGCACCCCGGCTTATCCATCGGCGATGCTGCAAAGGAGCTGGGAGAGATGGGGAGTGACACTGCCGGAGATGACACGCAGCCTTGTGCCAAGAAGGCTGCTGCGCTGAAGGAAAGCTATGAAAAAGATATTGCTGCTCACGGAGCTACAGGAAAGCCTGATGTGGCCAAAAAGGGAGTTGTCAAGGCTGAAAAGAGCAAGAAAAAGAAGGAAGTTGAGGAAGATGAAGCAGAGGA
>NW_017731473.1:242825-245953 GCF_001890085.2 Hipposideros armiger | reverse complement strand
AAGTCAGAGTTGGGAAGCTTTAGCATGTGATATATTATTTCCACTTTTAATATTCCTATTGAAACCATTTCAAATGTAAGCTGCCTGAAGTCCTTGGTGAAAATGGACTGAGTGTAAAAGAAGGTTGAGAGAAGAAGACAGAACAGGTGAGAGAGTGACCTAGAGACACAAGAAAACAGGTTAGGTTAAGTGGCTTAACTTACCTTCAGGATCCTGGGACAGAGAAGACTCTCTAACCTTTGGAGAGAGACTCCTGTTACCCATCTAAGACATGAAGTCAGAGACAGCTTTTCAGGGGATTTTGTGAGAAGTTCAGCACCTCTGGAACTGTGTCACTTAATTCCACATAATGCTTTATTTTTCAAACTCCCTTTTTCCATATAGTGTTGCCCCAGGAAATCCCTTCAACAGGGAGATAGTTCATTCCTTCTTGTGGGGGTGGGAAGACCATCAGGAGCCTAAAGAGAAAGATCAGATTGAGAAGCAGGCAGAGGCTGGGCCATATGACTGCATCTCATAGCTGAGCCTGAGAAGCTGCAGGGACAGAGTCCTGGGGAGCAGTGACTAAGAATCAGCTGGGTTATTTTAGGCCAGTCAGCTCTGTGTTGCATGGCTCATGGGAGATGGTGTGTTGTTAGTGAGAGACTAGCTCGAATTGGCAGCTGACTGGTTTTGATTTAATTACATAGCGAGATAGCTTCTTAAGAGCATACCACACAATCCTTTCTCCTAAACGTGGGTTTAATTTCCAACAAAACACTTTCGCATAAACAACACGTCGTTTCTAAACCCTTATTGCCATTCTCAGAATTGCTTGCAGCCTTTCAGAAACCCATTATTTTATAATTATAATCAAGACTATTAGGACAGGACAATTTGTGCCAAAAAGCCCATTTACACTCAGAATTGTCACTTAGCACTGTCACAGGGAGGTATCATCTCTATTTCTGTAGAATACATGGAGAATAGCAGACACTGCCTTTTAAACTTTCAATTTCCAAATGGCATGGGAGTTACTGACCTTGTCTACATTATTCTCCAGACACTCCTCTGACTACCCCTGGTAGAGCAGCCCAGTGCACCAAGGTGGCTGTTACATGGAACGAATGCAGCCTTGGGAATCAGGACAATTTGACCTCACACCCTAATTTTTTCCCTTCCAATTAGGCAGTTTACACTTTGCATCTCAGTTTCTTCACCTGAGAAATGACATAGCTACCAACCAATACTTTTCCATCTTTTTTTTATTTTCAATTAAATGAATTAATACACAGATAGAAAAGTGACAGGCATGTGCCAAAAGCTTAGCAAATATTATTATTGTGGTTAATCCATATATACTGTGTGGCCTTGGACAAGTTACTCATCCTCTCTGCACATCTGTTTCTACCTCATTAAGACAAGGAGAGGGATACCTCACTCACAAGGTAATGGCAGCCGTTAGATGAGCAGACACGGTGCTCAGTGAATTTGATTCTGTTTGATCACCCACTCATTGCACAGGTTTCGCTTTGAGTTGAAAAACTTGATGACCTCCATAGTGGAACCCAGAGTATGTGATCTTATTCCGACCCCCTGAAGAGCCCTTAGCTTCTGGAACTTCCCCCCATAACTTCTGTGTTCAGTCGCAGGCCTGTGATTCCCATCAGGAAGTCAGGCTGACTAGAAAAATGATACAGCAGCCTAAGCATGTTGTTTACAGGAAGCCATCATCTCGTGGGCCTGATTTATCCATTGTTAAAAATCTTTAGTCACATGTATCTTTTACTTGCTTTTGCCCTGGCTGTTATGGTTGTGATCATAATATCAATAATTGACAGTGACAATAGTAAACATTCCCTTTGGTTAATATCAATCAAAATTTTAATGGTGGAGAAATGGTTGAGAAAATCCATGTTGAGATAACAACAGGAATAAGAGAAAGCCCTGGAAGTCAGGAGCCCCAAAACTTCAGTGGTCTGTGATTTGGGTGATTTGTCTGGAAAGCACGGAGGACGAAATATCCTATAGACATGGTTCTTTGTTAACGCTCAATTTTTCACAGAAACAGATGTTGTCTNTTGAAAATAATTACATTAGGTGTCACTTAAGGAGCGCTTACTATGTGACAGTGTGCCAATCACATTCTCTTCGGAATATCCATTTATTTTATTCCATTGTAATTCTCTGAGCCAGGTGTCTGCCGGATGCTCACTTTACCAGGCAAGGTGATAAAACTTAGGAACAGAGGAGTTAGGTAACCTGCCCCAGGCCACACAGCTTATATGTAGTCAATCTAGCATTTGCATCTGTCTGTTGCCAAATCCCACACTCTTAACCTCTAATCTTTACCTCCTGTGTATCATACTACAATGTAACCAAAGAGTCACATGTCTGTCTCTCTCTCAACTAAATAATTAACTCTGACAGATTAAGAATATTGCTTTTTTTCCCCCCCATTGTTTCCACCCCTAGCTAGAACAGACCCAGACCGTGGCAGGCATTCAGAAAAGGTTTCCTAAGTTGTATTATATAATATCCTATCTCCTAGTGGTAGATAAAGGCGTGGCAAAAGCTAGTCTAACTCTGGATGAGCACTTCTGTGACCTCTGGATTTGCAATGACCTGGGGCTGAGCGGTGACTGCTCTCTGCTTTCCTTTCTTATCTGCACAGTGGGGTTTGAGTGAGGAGTGCGTGAGTTCACATCCAGCACTTTGAAGAAGGCTGGGAATGGAGGAAGCTGTCCACAAACATAAGCCCTAAGTGCCGGCTGGCTGACGGGTGACCCACAGCACTTCAAGGGCTGCGCCCACCACACTATTCTCCCCTGCCCAGTCTGCTAGACCTTTACTCTCCTGAGTGTGGAGGTCATGCTTTGTTAAGGTCTTTACACCACTCCCCTTCCGGGCCTGGTACATACGAGTACGCAGTGTGAGCTCAGCCAAGATTTTTAAATGAGTGGGCGCGACATTCTGGAAGTCTGTCTGTTCTGCCATCCAGGCTGGAGGGGGCAGGGGGAGAGGGGGTTTGCGCAGAAAGGCTCCCGGACGGGGATCCCCTGGGGCGTCCTCCAGTTTCCAGGCCTGTAAGAGCAACACTCCACTGCTCCCTGAGGCCCCTTTCAACATTTGCCTAGCAGCTAGTTCCC
>NW_017731473.1:237892-240135 GCF_001890085.2 Hipposideros armiger | reverse complement strand
ATATATGAGAAGAAGGAAAGGCACATTCTTTGGAGAATGCAATAGACATTGTCACCTGCAGAAGCAGTTAGCAGAGTTCACAGATAAGAAGGGAAGGAAAAGAGCAAAGGGAGAAATAACATCAAACATAAGGAAAGTGGAATGCTGACAGTTCAAGGCAGGGAGGCGGGGCACGACTTCCTAGGCAAGAATCAACGCCGTGCCAATAGGAAGTTGCAAAGGAAGGAAGATTGCGTTGACATTTAGACAGGTTAGAATGGCACCCGAATTGAACCCCCAGATAATTGGACGAGTTTTCTTCCCAACTGTTTCAGCAGCCAGAAAAGGGTGAAGGGCAACGATAGGGCCCTGCAGCAGGCAAAGGAGAGAGAATGATTTAGAGGCAGATGCCACAGCTCGGGAAGTGGGTGGCTTGACCTCGTCGCTTGTGAAGGGAAGTGCCTGGAGGTCTGGCAGCCTGGTCACCGAGTACATCTTTGGTGGCTGTTTGCAATGGCATATGGATGAGGGATGATAGCAGCCCCACAGTGATAGAAGGGATAATTGCAGATGGCATTTTAAGAAAGCGGGCAGGAAGGAATAAGGAAGCAGAGGTCTCTGCTATTACCGGTCACCAATTGTGAAATTTATGCAGAGTGTTTACTCTTAACTGGCAAGAATTCACAGATGGTGAGAGGCACTGGAGGTCAATCGGTGCCTCCATAGCTAACTATTCAGGAGACTGTGCAATACCACTTTAAATGTCAAGTGCGGAAAAGGGGAAGGGTAATTGCAAGCATTATAGTGCAGAGAGAATGCTTCGATTTAGACACACTGTAGTTTTCCCCTTAAGATAATGCAAATTGGCCAAGCAACACATTGCTAAAATATAGAGGAATCTGGTAAACATGACATAGGGATTAATGTAAAAGCTTTTTTTGTAATGCGTAGGCAAGATGGGAGGTATTCTTGAGATTATATAGTTGGACAGACAAGGAGGCCTACCTTCAAGGAGTTTTCAGTCCAGCATATACTAACTTCTCCCATTTGGATAGCACTTCCCTGTGTTTTGTGGAATCCTCTGTGCCATTTGATTCTCCTCACTGTCATAGAAGTATTGCATAAACCATTCGCCCCAGGGACAAAGACACAGAGACCAAGGGACTGTTCGTTAGACAGACAGCGGTGGGACCAATACACCATCTGATTGTCTTCACTCCTGTTTCCAATAGTCTTTTACCTACCACTCAATTAGGTTGATAGCTGAATCTTTTCCTTAAATGAGGGACAGTGGGAAACTTATAGATCCATTGAATAAATGACTACTTAATTATTGAGTCTCCTATTTTTATACAATATCAGGTGTTTTAAAATGCTAGAACCACATGTTAAGGACAGTGCAACATCCACCTGATAGAGTGATACCTCTAATCAAAGAATGGAATTACTGAAAAGCACATTTACTCAAACTCCTGCATTTTATAGATAAGGAAATAGTTCTGGCAAGCTGAACATGCTAGAATGTCCGAGAGCTTGCCTGACCCTCAGTGGCCGTTTGGTCCATTGCTTTCCAATAGGCAGTCTTTTCCGTGTCACTTTTCAAATTTTTTTTTTTTTGCATCTGCATACTCCTCGTATTATTCATTTTGTTCTCTCTCTTTTTTTTCTTAAAAAGGCTCACGTTGTAAACTTAACAGACATATCTTTAAGGAATCATATTTCTCACTATTCATAAACCTATCATAATTAGGAATTAACCATAAACTATACACATAATCATTAAAGGCAATATACTCATCTGTTAACCACATACAATCATCTCATTTACCAACTTATCACACTTTGGAAAATGCTGATCCAGCCCGTGTCCCATTTTACAGGTGAGAGACTTGAGCCCAGAGAGAAGGCCTGAATCACACTAGCACTGCCTTTTCTCACCTCATCTCAGCAGCTGATGTTCCAATAACTGACGAAAATGGTCCCTGTTCCTTTTTCGGCTCTCAGACCTGGAAAGGACACTGAGAGCCCAGCCAGTCCAGCCAAAGATGACTTGCACCAAGGACTCAGCAGGTCCCCACAGTGAGCAGAACAGCCAGAGAGTCACCCCCAGCTGTGAAGTTAAAAGTCACTCTTTGCAAATAGGAATTTCTACAGAAGATGTCTCCCACTGGGGAGCAGTAGACACCTCCAGAAGATTCAGGATCTCAAACATAGAGGTCAAAGCTACCGGATATCAGCTTTGAATGCTCCCAACTCCCCCCAAC
>NW_017731473.1:204797-234397 GCF_001890085.2 Hipposideros armiger | reverse complement strand
GCGGCCCTCCCAGACCTCTTGTCATTCTTGTGAGGACTCTTGTGAGTTCATGTAAGATCCCCTAGGAACCTGTTGGTGATTTATAGAAAGGTTACATAACCCAGAGAGAGGTTGGGGTTCTAAAAATACCATGGGTGGAGGCTGAATCAGAAAGAAACTGTGTAATTATAGTGACAGTCCTCCTGTGGACCCACAGGTTGGGAAAATGGCAATTGCTAAAATGCTGTTTTTGAAAAGACCACTCGGTATTTTTTCCCTCTGCCTCCTTTACTAAAGCCCCAGAGGATTACTCACCCATACACATCATGTTTCTTGAATTGAACATATATTATTTTAAATACTCCATTTCCTATTGGGTTCTGGTGCCAATATGACTAGTGCCCATCTTGTAGGCATGGTGTGTGAATTTAATTCGATGCCACCCATAAAGCAGGAGAATAGGACTGAAAAATAGCCATTAAAGATAACTATTAGAAGGGGGAAGTCCTCTTCCCCCTTCTGCAAAGTAACTGCACTATGCCAAGAGCGCCCTTCTCTCGGAAAAATGCATAAAACCTATCTCACTTTCCACAGCATGCTGTTGCTTCACACTTAAAGCTGGCAAAACGAGAAGTGAAACCCCAACAGTTCTCTGTGTGGTTGACACTAGTCAAGGGTTTTTCACCGGACCCATGAATCATCAGACAAATACATATGCATATGCATCTCTATATTATACGTACCAAATGATTTATTTATAACACATTTCTTTCCATGAAGGACATGAGAGAGATTCAAATGTCGTCTACATGCACAATAAGTTGAATCAGAACTAAAATATCTGGACAAGGAACAAACACAGGAAAGAAAGACGCTGCGAGTAAGCTCTAGCATAGTGTTTTCCTATTCCAACTCCAGAGAGACCCCCTGGTGCTTTGGGTAGTGTGGCTTTGCAGAAAGCCACAACTCACGTTCACTGCTTTCCATGCGTGCCGTGGGCTTTACTTCTCTGAGAGTCTGGTTAACCCAAATAGAAAATAGGGCAAACTACTACTCTGTAAAGCTGTTTTTAAGTATTTTCCAAATGTCCTCATTGCTTTCTTTGAATTGACCATTCTTGCGGAAGCTGGGTGAGTGTCCTTTTCTGAGAACTCCCCTTTACGTGACACACGTTGTCTCAGAGGCATTGTTTTCTCTGTGAGTTTTTCTACTCTTCATTGTTTACTGCTCTTTTGTAAATGGGGCCATGGTGATGGAATGATACCTAACAGGAAGTAGCCACGGTGAGCTCCCCACCTTGAAGGATTTCACAATCCCCTGAGGGATTCAATGTTCCCTCAGACAACACTGGGTTGATGCAGAAGGAAGCGTTACTGCAACTCTTGTTATGTGGTCCCCCCAGCTGTATCAGCCCATATATTCCCGGGATCATCAAGGAGAGCTGACCTCCTGAGGTCATCCCACCCCTTCTCTTCCTTTGGCCCAAATTTTTCTTTATGAAACCAGGAAGTTGGACCTCTCGCCCCCATGACAATAAGTGCCACATTCAACCAAATTATTTTAATGCTACCTGTATGACAGTCATAACTTACTAGATAATACATTTAGAATGACATCAAGTGACAGAATGACAGAGTGTATTTGACATATCTGCTTGAAAGATAGTGGTTAAATATGGATATGCCAGCATGCCTCTAGCAACCTTACTTATGACACAGGTGCATAGAGGAGACATGCAACATGAGAACTGAATTTATGAAAACAAAAAATATATATACCAGGGACGATGAGTTAATAAATAGAACATGCTAGGGACTGACCGGGATGCTTGTAAATATGTGTTGATCAGGTTTCCTTAGGAATCCGTTGCGAGACTTTAACCTTGTAAGGAAACTGACCTAAAATGGAGCAAGGATCGGGATCAGGAGCCTGAGTCATCAAGTTGAATTTCAGCTGTATTCAGTAGAAAAGGAAACAGTGAGCAAAGACCTAGTTCAGTTGAAACTACCATTATGCTTTGTTTCAAGGTGGTAAAAATGTGAGCCATGAGGTGCTTTCCATTCAAAAGCCTCAGGAGAAGACCGACATCCTTTTCTGATCTGACTGGGGCCAGTCTCTTAGTTATAATTCAGTCTTACGGTTAAGAGTTGAATTGACTTTCTCTGCCATGGACTCCTTAGCTGAATGGCTGACATTGTACAATACAGAACAATGCAGATTCTGTATTGTAGCCCAGTACCCATTCCCTCTGCACTGCAAACTCCAGGAGATCACCAGCCCTGGGTAACCTGGCACCACTGAATCACGTTCCCTTAGCCCCAAGCCTACCATGTTGCAGCATTTAATACTTGTCAACTGAACAAGTACTGGGTGCAGCTGGGCCAGAAGCACCTGAGGAGGTCCTCCTCAGGTGGGGGTTGTTGCTGAGTGCTGGCTGCTCTCTGCATCTGCTGTTCTTTCTGGAATCCACGCTTTACCATCCAGCAAGGCTTTTCTGAGTCGTCTCCAGAATATGTGCCGCCCCAGGCCACTGTCCTCCCACTCCAGGTACGTGTTCCTGCTGAGAAGGCGATACAGCTCCACCTGCTGCCGGAGCAGGGACTTCTCCACCTTCTGCAGGACGATGAAAATGATGCCCGCCCGACTGCTGAGAAACTGCCAGGTCTGGGCAATCTCATACTCAAAGATACACCATCGACTCTGGATGAAGTGTCGGGACACGACCACAATAACCTTCCGGCTTTTGTGGAAACCTTCCTGGATGATGTTGGCGGCAATGGCCACCCCAGGAATAAAGTCTCTGTAGTGAAGGCAAAGATGAAAGGGGGGCACCCCCTCCTCCAAGTTCTTTACCAACTCATTCCTCACCCAGTCCTCATCCTGGCTTGAGTAGATAACAAAGGCATCATAGGTGCTTTCACCTCTGCCATACTGTTTGCAACCAGCAAGAAGCATCAGGTGGAAATAGAACTTGTAGACCAGAACTGCCACCACAGATATCACAAGGACAGAGAGAACTGACACAGCAACGGCGGTCTTGTTCATCTGACAGGTGGAATTCCTGAAACTGAGCACCGGCACACCCTGCATTTCTGAAGGGTTCACACACAGCATTTGTTCAGAGTCCACCAAGAGATGCCTGTGGTCCTTGACCCACTGCAGGAAACTCAGGTGTTCACAGACACAAGCAAAGTGATTCTCAGTGAGATTTAAGGAAGCCAGACTGCTTGGAAACAGCGGTAGCTCTTGCCTCGTGAAAGCCACTATACGGTTAAAACTGCAGTCCAGAATGCGAAGGGAGTGAAGAGATTGGTAAGGAAGTGTATCCAAGAACAAGAGGTTGTTGCGACTCATATTTAGCAACCGAAGATTTGGGAGTGAGCCAAATGCCCCCTGGGACACCCGTTCCAGTTGACACTTAGAGACGTCCAGGGAGGTCAAGCTAGTCATATTTGTGAAGATACTTGGAAGGAAGTTGTCCTGAAAAGAATTGCCAGCCATTTTCAGGACCCGGAGGCTGAACAAGCCATCGAAGATGCCATGGAAGACAATGCGTGTGTTAGTATAAGAAATGTCAAGGTAAAGGAGGTTTTTGAGTGACAGGAATACTGAGAAATCACTGGCCTGTTTCAAAGTGGAATGCTGGAAATCCAGATGTTCTAGTTGCTCTAAGCCCAAGAAGTTCGAACTCATAGTGATAGCATCATTGAAGCTCAGATCTAAGTGTTTCAGCCTGGTTGTCCCCAGATCAGAATGAGAACAGCAACCCTTGAAAGTCAAGTCATTTCTACTGAGATCTAGAAACTCAAGTTTTGGTAGGTTAACTTCAGTAAAAGGGTTCAGAACTTTATTGTCAGTGAAAATAAACGTTTTGAGAGAGTCAAGCTCCAATGTGGGAAAGTGTTCAAATTTACTATTAGCCAATTCTAAATATTGCCATCGGAAGTCTTTAGAAAGGCCTCCTAGCTTGTTGAAATTCAGACCCAAAAAAGAAATTCTAGAAACGTTTGCCAAACAATGAAAAAAGCCAGCATCGTCCTCTGAGAAGTCACGCAAGAATGCTAGCCGAAATTCTTCCATGCTCACATTGCACAGTCCCTCCAGGGCAGATTTGTCCAACTCTTTGATGGCTCTTTCGTTTTTAAATTCTCCTAGAACCAACTGATTGATTTTTAACCCAGCTAGGCTTTGAATACAAGTTTTCATTACATCTGTACTATTAAAATTACTTCTCACAGTCAGTTCTTGGAGCTTGATTTCTTTAAAGGCATTTTGTTGGATAAAGTCTAAAGGGTTCAGGGACAAGTCTAAAGAGAGTTTGAATGGGGGCATTTGATGGAGAACCAGCAAGTCTTCATGATAAATATTTTGGATCTTGTTATTGGAAAGGTCCAAGTATTCCAGGTCCGCCAGGTTAGCAAAATATTCAGGTAACTTGAAGGAATTGATAAAATTGTGAGCCACATTAAGCTTCTTCAAGGTTTTCAGGTGTCCAATGGGGAAGTCTTCTAGAGATGCTAGGTTTATCTCCACAGCCACTAGTGTCTGTAAACTTGATAGTCCAGAAAAGGCTCCCTTGGCTAAACTCTGAATAGGGTTCCCCGTCAATATCAAAGTGGAGAGATGCTTTAGGCCCTGATGTGCATCATCTTCAATTATCTGAATTTCACACCTATAGGGAAGACAGATACAGATTATATAATAAGTCTGCTGAATAGAAAACCCAAAACGAAAAAAGAAAAACAAACCAGCCCCAGTCATCTAGCTCTTCACACACATTTGACATGCCATATGATCATGTGTAGGCAAAGAAACCAAACAGGGCTGATGATGGCATGCACAAACACAAAACTTCACAGCTTTGGTGTCATCATACTAACCACAATGACAAACTCTTTTTGAAATCACACTAGGCATATGTACTAAACAGATGTAGCACGTCCGTCGGAAGGAAATCAGTTAAAGATCAATAATTGTGGCATGTAAAAACTGTATAGCTGACAAAGGATGTAATGGCTTTGGATCAACTTTTGCTACAGGCAAATGTGATCATAGATCTGACTGGTACAGATGATACAGATAAATAGTCATTAGGCATGATAAATGACTGGTGAATGTCAATTTCAAAGATGTAAGATATTACACATAGGTGTCACAGATATCCTTTTTTTTTAGCTCCCTCTTCCCCGCCCCCCCAAAAAAAACAGTGTTGTTTTGATGCAGGATTTTGGGTGTGTGTGTGTGTGTACACGCTGGGGTCATGGTCTCATGGAACCGCAGAATGGAGACACGGACCAGAGAGGTAAAGTTGCAGAAAAGGAGTTTATTAGAAGTAAAAATACATTTCAAAGAAGCAGAAGCGGGCCCAAGTGGTAGAGAAAAGTAGAGAACGGCTCAAGGGCCATTATTAGAAAAGAAAGTACACTCCAAAGAGTTTGGAGCAAAGGAAGCTCAAAAGGTCCGAGGGGGCCCAGGGCAAGGGCCAGGGAGTCATTATTAGGAGAGAAAGTACACTCCAAAGAGTTTGGAGCGGGCCCCGAGCAGACGCAAGGCTCAAAATGTTCAAAAGTCCACAGATACCCTTACTGTTGATAAAATGTTCTCCATATATGATAGCTAGATATTTGAAAGTTGTCGTTATCATTGGTAAATGTTAGTAACAGGTAATAGGAGTGAGTTTTATGGACGAAAAGCCTGCTGTGAGAGTTTATGTCAAAGGAACAGGCTTAGATAAGAGGGATCAAAGCAGCCTTTTCTGAGAACACTTAAACTGCAATCTGAAAGATGAGTAGGGATTAACAAGAAAAGGCAGTGAACCGAATAGCAGATACAAAAGCCTCAAGTTAGTGTACGTCAGCTTTAATTGAAAAATTAAAAAAAAAACGTTGCCGAAAAATAAAAAAAGCTTCGAGTTAGGCAGCAGCCATCATACAAGGAGGAACCCTGAGAAACGTCTTCCATGTCTAGAGTACAGAGAGGGAAGGGGAGGCGTGTGAGATGGGGTTGTGAAGAAAGGAACTCACAATAAGGTCAAGGCTTTCAAACCAGAAGAAGTAATTTTAATTTTACCCCAAGTGAAGTGGAAGCCATGCTTTAGAGAAGGTTCGCAGAAGTATCCTAGAGACAAGGCTCTTGTCCAGCTAACAAACAATGAAATAATGGTAAACTCTTGCTGGCATTGCAAGGGCCTGTCAGTTACGGTCTGTAAATGAGTCCTTTCCTAGTCCAGCCTGAATTACATTTGTAGCGTACCCCACTTGCCTTATCGCCTTAAGGAGGTTCACGGGTAATACAAGCATTATGATCCAAGATTTTATTATTGATTGGTGGCTGGATAGATGGTAGTGGGAACAGTAGAAAGAACACTGAAAACAGGGCCAAGCCATTTGGGTCCTGTGGTCTCTGCTTGTCCTTTTGTATTGTGTGACCTTGGGAACTCTGCTTCCACTTTGGGCCGCAGTTATTACCTTTCCTCTAAACGAGGCAGCTACACTTGATTATTCCTCAAGTCGTTTTCAGTTATATGATTTTGTAGTCCATAACCTTATGTATATGTCACATCAGGCAAGACTAGAAGAGTCTTGCCATGTCTCTGTTGCATCAAAGGGCGCTTATCATTTTAGAGAAGTAGCATGCTAAGATGAAGAAAATATTTAACTTGGAAGCAGGAGAGGTGAACTTGAAACTGCGGTCTGCTCCCAGCAAGCTACATAAACATAGATAAATCACTTAAACTCTCCAAGCCTCAGTTTCCTTGTCTTTAAAAATAAAAAAATATATATAGCAGTAGGTTTCTATAGGGAGAAAAAGAAAAAGACTTCCTGGTCTTTCACAAAGCATCCATAGAGAACTAGTTGAATTACTGTATGTGAACATTGTAAAGAATTATGTTGGGCCGGCCGAGTGTCGTGTTGGTTAAGAACTAGCTTGGGACGCCAGAGGGCCCCGGTTCGGATCCCACATATGAGGGCCAGTGACACTGCCCTCCACAGCTAAGATGCTGAACAACAGCTCAACCTGGAGCCTGGCTGCCGTGAGTCGCCAGCGACGGCGTAGGCTGCAGCCCCTGCTGCAGTGGGTTGCCATGGGCTACCGTGTGTAGCCAGCAGCCAGCGTGAGCGGCCAGCAGCCTCCGTAAGCAGCCGTCCAGAGGCCGGCGACTGATCTGCCTCCCCCGGGAAGAGCACAATGATGGTGCCAACTTGGGCCAGTGAAGCAGCATCCTCCACAACTAGACTGAATTACAAAAGCAACAGCAACTTGTCTGTTCCCCTTCCCCCGATTCCCCAATAAACCTTTAAAAAAAAAAAAAGAATTATGTAGGCAAGGGGTATTATTATACTATTGTTTGTCCTTGCTGTAATTCAGAACCTCCTACTGGCTAACCAGAGGGGAGCTGACCTCTCTTCGAGCAGATATTTATGGCCTCTGAGGGAAGGGCCTTGGGTATATGGTGAATCAAAGATGAATTATAATGGACATTGTTTGATGAGAAACCACTTCTTGTTTAAGAAAGGGGGAGAGTTGGTCTATCTACCTCAGTACAGCTCTTGATAAAATTCTTAGTAAGAAATGCTATAATAATAATAATAATAATAATAATTAATAATAATATGTTAACCTTATAAAGTTTTATTGATAAAGTTATTAATATATGTAGCATGTTAATATTCACGATCACATTTAACCCTGTGGGATAAATGTCATCACTTCTGTTTCACAGACACAAAGGATGAGACTCAGGGAGAGGAAGTGACATGCCTCAGCCACATGGCTGTAAGTGTTGGAGGGGAACCCGGCTCAGGACTTCTGATCCCACAGGGCTAGGAATTATACCACTGCTTTTAAAATGTCCCATTCCTCCTTTGTTATACTCTATCAATATCCGAGGTAGAGTACAAAACATCAGATGCTTGCTCTTTTACAGAAATGTCCACTTTAGAAGAGAATTTTCATACGAGGCTCTTAGTTTTTATTTTCCATAATTAAAGACTTTCCATTATAAAACGCTTGTTAAGAGCTCACTCAAGAGTTTGAGCTCTGAGCAACAGCGGTTCGATTCCTGACCCGAGCTGAGCTGCTGCTGAGCTGCCAACAGGTGGCAGGATGGCTCAGCTAAAAATATATAAAAAGCCATATATGAAATGTTTCTGTATTTTTCACAAAATGTTATAAGGAATATGGCTCATTATCTAGTCCACTATCTCAATATAGTCTGTTATTTTTTAGTAAGTTCCCTAAAGAATTTTAAGATTCAGCCCCCCGCCCAAATAATGATGATAATGTAAGCTGTCCTAGTGAATGATAGATTTCCTCCATCAGAAAAGAAAATATCAGTCACCGTTCACTGCCCACGGGAGATGTTTTCCCTTTGATCTCATCATCTTTCTCCTTGGGTTACTTGTATCTTTCTAATTCCCTATCCTCTACTCCAGTTTTGATATTCCAGATATCATTTGAATCCTACTCAGTTCATGAAATCTGTCTTGACTACCCACTGCAGAGAATGCCCCTCTTTTGAAGAGCACAATATGTTGCCTCTAGTTTGCACATAGCGTATCACCTCCTATTATATGTCACTATCGTATCTCAGGTACAAAATCCAAAATCAAAAGCCAGTAATATTTGTTGAATGTGTATTATGTTCCGAGCACCATGTTCAGGATGTTAACATATTAACTCTTGCAAGTGCATAAGAATATGCCCTCCTTGATAGAATGCATTATATGTTATATATCAATATACTCTGGTTTTATAACAGAGTGTACAGCATATAGCAAGTGGTCGATAATATCTGCCGATGAAAGAATTTGCGTCAATTTTCTCTCCTGACTTAAAAGAAAATTCAAAGATAGAATTATCCTTAGAAACTGTCTCTTGTCCAACTGCTCATTTCACAGATTTTGTTTGTGAAACTGAGACCTGGAGATGGGAGGTGGCTTGCCCAAAGTTGTATAGCAAGTAGACGTCTATTGAATGGAATGAATAAGTGAAAGAAGATGTGACTCCGCCAACCAGGCTTTCTGGCTTAAATGAAATGATAGAACAATGAACATTTTACCTTGCGCAGTGTCTAACAGCTTATTCATTACCTGGATAGATCTAGCACCTGCAGTTCTGAGAAGTTGGAGAAGCTATAGCTGCGTAAACGCCGCAGGGGGTTAAAGCTCAGGTCCAGTTTCTTGGCTGACGTGGGGATGTTGCCGGGGATTTTGTAGAGACCCAGCTCCATGCACTGATACGTGACGTGAGGCACCACCTGCAATGATCATACATTCGACTCAGTGTTATCCTGCCTGCACCTCAACAGACCTCGCCTCTCTCCTAGGCCAGAGTTTGGGAGGCCTCAAGTACAATCGCAGGGGCCAGTCAACGTCCTTTTATCTATCTGTCCATTCATCCATCCGTCCGTCTATCCATCCATCTATCCATCCATTTTTCTACTCACTTCATACTTATAAAACATCTTACTCTAGATGAAGAAGGTTAAAGCACCTACCACATGCGCAATGTTCTGACTCCTACTATCATAATGGCAGCATTTAGCAACAGCAATAGAGTCAAGTGGTGAACAGCTGAGGCTTTAGAGTCCAAAACCTTGGGATTTCACCCCAGCTCTTCCATGAGCTTTAGGGCAAGACTTTTATTATTCTAAGTAACCCCTCATGGTAGACGGCTTTGGGGAGAGGGCCGGTCTAGGTGTCCAGACCTCCCTTAGTCATAGCCCAGTTTTTGCTTGTCGTATTTGCTCCCTTGGCTTCTTGACCTCGATCAGGTGATACAGAAATGGGGGAGAAAAATCCTTGGAGTGCATGGACTCCGGTGGTGAAACCTAGTAAATAACATCAAGTAATTTATACTAACTTAGTTTCTGTGTTGGTTTCTATTATACAATACTTCCCAAAATTCATTGTAAGCTTGTTCTCTAATCTCCCACTTAATTTCTGAATTCTCTGATTTCTTTAACAAAATGTCTTGCTTAAGCCAGCTAATTTTGGCTTTCTGTTGTTTAATCTCAATAGAATCTGTTAAAAGGATTAAACGAGATAAGGTATTTAAAGAGATTATCTCAAAGCCTATTAACAGTGTAAATGATCAATAGAGGTTAACATTTATTATTACGAGTTGATATTAATCCCTTACTATATGCCAGCATATTTCTTATGTGTTATATATTTTAATTTAATCTTCAAATAATTTTTTTAAAAGAAGAAGAATTCAAAGAGATAAAATAATATAAAGTCTCACAGGGCACACATTCAGGCCCTCACTTCATTTACATCTGCTTAAATGCTACTGCTTTTTTTAAATTAAAAATATTTTTTAAAAAACAATGTTTCAATTATAGCTGACATTGAATATTATATTAGCTTCAGGTATACAGCATAGTGTTTACACATTTATATAACTTAGCAAGTGATCACCCCAATAAATCTAGTACCCACCTGACACCATGCATAGTTATTACAATATTATTGACTATATTCCCTACGCTGTACTTTATTTACATTCCCGTGACTATTACCCTTAATAAGAGCCTCACAGACTGTACTGTCTAATAGAGGATGGTGCCGTGCACCTTTCTCCTACCGTCTTTTATCCTTTTTCACAGGATGCACCACCAGCTAACATTATGTTGTCCGTGTGATAGTTCCCTAGGCATCGTTCATCTCCCTCCCTAGAGTGTAAGCTTTGATGGTCTGGCTCTCTGCTATGTCTCCAGCACTCAGAATAGAGCCGGGCAAATGGCCGATACTTAGTAAAGACTTGTGGAATAGATCAATACCTAATTGAATGGAGGTTTGTTTAAATCCAGATTGTAGGCACGTTCTGTTTAGCATTTTGGGCAGCACAAAGACCAACGTGATGTTGCTTCCGATTTCAGTGAGCTCACAATTTAATGGGTTAAGGCAGGAGCACAGCTCACACTCCTGAAAAGAGCCATAAACCAGGCTTGGAAAATATTTCCTCTGGTTCAGGAAAGGTGGAGGCCAATTCTGGATCCAGCGGTGGTAAATGGCTTTTGAGAAAGAGATTTTAAGGTGAGTCTTGAAGGATGAACAAGATTTGGATACATGGAAAGAGGAAAAAGATGAGAATAGTGTAAGGAGGAGTGAAAAACTAGTTTAAATTAGCCGGCATATGGAGGGAGTGATGAAACCTTAAGCCAGAGGGGAAGCCAGGGCCTGAGAAGGGGTGGGGTGGGGGGCTCATACTTTGTCCTATAGCGATAGTTTTAATTGTTTGACACATATAAATTGAGCACCTACTATGTGCTAGGCACTGAGATATAGTGATAAAAAAAACTAACAATGATCTTGCCCTTTTACAGATCCCATTTCAAAGGGAAAAACAATGAACAAATAAACAAACATATGTGTATATGTGTGTAGATATAGCGATGTGCTGTAAAAAGTAAAGCAGCATAAAAGACTAGAGGCAAATATGGGGTGGGGGTGAGGAGCTGTATATGAGGTGATCCAGGAAGTCTTCTGGAAGAGGTAACATTTAAGCAGAGATCTGACTCTGAGATAAGGGATGAAAATGTCTCGTCAAATATGAAATATCAAAAGATCTCATTAAGCCATGAAAATATCTAGGGCTGCACTGTCCAACGTGGTAGCCGCTAGCCACACAAGGTTACTGAACATGAGAAATTTGGATTGTCTAAATTGAGGCGTATGGTATATATACATACATATCTGCAAGCCTTAGTGCCAAAGAAGGCGTCTAGAATATCTTATTAATAGTTTTGTATATATTACATTTTGAATAATATTTCAAATATACTGGGTTAAATAAAAATGTTATTAAAATTAAATTCACCTATCTCTTTATTTTTTAATGTGTCTTCTAGAAAATTTAAAATCATGTTCAAATTTAGTTAGTTCAGACTTCGCTACGTTGATTATTGAAACTTAAATAATATCGTGTGGTCTGCATGATATTACCTTTGGGCCACACTGACCTGGGAGAAAGCATTATTGCGAGAAGAAATAGTCAGTACAAAAGCCCTGCGCTGGGGAACAGTCCTAATAGCAGTGGAGCATTATTATGTTTTGAAAGAGGGTGATTTTTTAGATCTAAGCCTCGGGTTAAAACAACAACAAACAAAAATGTGCAGAGTGGATTAAAGGAAGGAGGCTATGGAGTCAGGAGACTAGTCACTATCGAGGAGTCCAGGCCGGGGGAACTGAGGACCTGGCCTAGATTGGCTCTGAGGGGACGGGCAGGCTTTGGAGACTGAGGCAGGAGGAAAGGGAGGGGCCAGCAGTGGGAGTGATTTTCTCCAGGGGTGACGCTGATGGGAGGATCTCTCTGCAGTAACCTTAAAGCAGCGGGGTTACAGAGAGGAGGACAAGGTGTAGGGCTGCGGGCAGGGAATCAGAGGAAGAGGGGACTCTGAGGTAACACCTTCACCTCAGTTACATATGAAAGGCCACTATTTCCCTGTGTCCTCAGTTTCAGAACTCAGGCTGGCTATGTTGTTGAGTTCCTGACTCTGCCACACCCTGAATCCCAGGACATTCTATTGGCTCTTTGGCCCTATCGTGGGCTTCCAAAGCAATTGTCAAGTCCAAGCAGGGGGAAAAACAAAAAAAAGATCCACCACGAATGGGACTGCAAACCTGATGTTTGGTGTTTCACCAAGAAAGAAACCATTGCAGTAACTGACATTTTATGTCTTTCTTTCTTCCCGCCCCCACCCCTTTTTATTTCCCTCTCTCTGTCTCTTTTGCTATTTCTCTGTCTCTCTTTTTCTTTTTAGCCTCTTTGCATCCTTTGGGTGGAACTATGACTAGATTCAGAAGTCTGAAATACACTTAGAAAGTTCTTTCTATTAAGAAGCAAGAAACCATCTTTCTGCTGAGATTCAAAGGGGCAAAGTGACTGCTTGAAGCTGAGTATACCGACAACCGGCGGAAAGGAATGACAGGAAGCAGCCTTCTTACAGACTCTCGATTGAAGTAGATATGACTATAATTCTTTTATAGGTGTGAGAACCCGTCTCAGAGAGGTTTGATAACTTCTTCAAGGTCACACAGCCCAGACGCCTAAGAACAGGGATTTTAAGCGGGTCTATCTGACCTGAAGTCCTGCATGGGACAGGATCTCATGGGCTGCCTGTTCGTGCCTGGTAACCGTGAATTCTTTGTCCCTGTGGCTTCTCAAAGGCAGTAAGGTAATTTGACTCCTTTTTGGGAACGAAACTAACCAGAGCAAGCAGTGGAAAGTCCTGGGCAGAGGGAAGTTTTTCAAAAGCAAAACAAAGCATACTAGGAATGAGCTGACCCCGAACACATACCTGCACACAAGGGTCCCAGCTCTCGGGTCTCAGGCAGGAGAGGAAGGCCATGGCTAGGATCAGAGTCCCAGCCAGGCGGGTGGGAGCCTTCATCCCGGCATTTTTCGGGACCAGAAATGGCCCTGTGACAGCATGATCCGCGGTAGCCGCCTACCAGGGCAGCCTTTGGGGCTGTGCTGTCTTCTTTCCCTTGCTCCGTTGGCCCCGAGCAATTACTGTATTCAAAGCAGCGCTGGGTAAAGAGGCGAGAGAGGAAGTGAGAGTGGCAACCGGAGCATTCTGGAGTTTTGTTTCTCTAATATTTCTGTCCCCCTCTCAGGAGGGGAAGTTAGAAGAAGAAAATGTCTGCAGACCAGTGGCTGGAGTAATAGCAACAGGAAGCTGGCTTTTTTCCCAGTAAATCATCTGACCTCAGCGTTAAGGAACTTGGGAAATTAACCTGATTGGTCACTCTGCGTTAGCTATCTAGGACGATGGCTTTTCAATATTGTTTTAGTTGCGGCGACTTATGGTCATATTAGTTTCCTAGGGCTGTCATAACAAAGTACCACAAAGTGGGTGGCTTAAAGAAGACATTTATCTTTTTCACAAAGTTCTGGAGGCTGAAAGTCTGAGATCAAGGTGTCAGCAGGTTTTCTTTCTTTTCAGGTTCCTCCTTGGCTTGTAGGTGGACACCTTCTCCCTCTGTCTTCACCTGGTCTTTCCTCTGTGTGTGTCTGTATCCTAATCTCCTCTCCTTATCAGCACAGGAGGCACATTGGATTAGGGCCAGCCCATATGACTTCATTTTGCCTTAATTACCTTTTTAATGGCCCTGTCTCAAAATACAGCCACATCCTGAGGTGTTGGGGCTAGGTCTTCAACATTTGAATTCGGTGGCTGGTGGGACACAATTCAACCATAAGCTCCATCCAACCTTGGGAAACCTTGGGAAGAAGCTCATATTGATGAAACTGATTAAAAATAAAGTTCCAACGGAACAGTTTGAAAAGTACAGGGATGGTAGGAAACAATTGGGATGAGGAATCAAAATACACGGAAATTCAGATTCAGGCTGGGTGATTTAATTTATGGCCTTGTGGCATTGGTCAAGTCACTTAAACTACTGATCCTTGATTCCTGGTCTGAAAAATGTAATGATAGCTTCAATAACCATGGAAGCTGGCATGTATGAGATTCATAGAGATAAAGCCATGTGACAGTAGTCAAATGATATAAGCCACTAAACCTTAAATTTTCTGGTCTTTAAAATGGAGATAATTGCATTTGTCTTGCATGATTGAATTAATTTACATAAAACCCCTAGTCTAGAGCATAGTTCATCTGTAGGTGTAGTCCATAAGTTGGTAACTATCATGATGATGAAAAATCTGAATAAAATGGGGATAACAATAGGTGCCTCAAAACATTGTCAGGAGACTAAATAAACTGGTAATTGTGAAGGTCTTAGGACAGCGTCTGCAATGTTGCAAGTGTTCCTATTAAATAAGAATATAGTTAGATAGTTGTATCAAGATGCTGTGCAGGCACCACAGACCCAACATACGTGAAATCAAGTTGTGAGGGAGCGTGCCGTAGGGGCTGAGCACAAACTCTTGCAGTCTTCTTTAATACAGCTCTAAACTGAAGCTAAAATTAGGCTCCCTGTCAAAACTCTGCTTTGAGGATTGGGACTATGTCAAGGTCTTAGACAAGTGCCTGGCACATAGTAGGTGCTCAATAAAGTATAGTTTCCTGGACAGTTAATAGCATGTCATTTCTACATACTCACCCAAGATGGACATCTCCTTGGCTTCCTCACTTCTCTCATCAAATGTGTATTAACTTGTATTTTGTTATTTTTCCTGTATTCTTGATGCTCTGTCAGGGGACCTGGCTGAGGATACAGTGCCCCTCCCAAGGCCAGCCAGTCCTTAGAGATAGCTCACCTTTCATATGCAAACTAACCAATCCAGAGCCCATTGCTGAACGCCTCCTCTATCTGGCTTTTATACTTTAGGAGGCTGTATCCCTTTGCCCTTATCATCACAAGACCAGCTACCAGACAACTAGAGGAAGCGCCCGTAGGTACTGGTACGTACCTCAGAGCCTGCTAAAATTATTCAAACTAGGCAATCGCAAGCCTGCTTCCCCTGCCTTTCCTCGCCTTTCCCACAAAAGGCAGAGGAGTGAGGGCAAAGCACAGGCAGGGTCCTGGACTGTGGCTTTTTGCCTCCTGAAGAGCCGTGGTGCCTCCCCAGGTGGCCCTGCATGGAGTGGCATGCACCCTCCTCTTGGGAACTGGGAGCAACAGACTTATCTTTTTAAGGACAATTGTCTCCTGATCTGTTGGTCCACCACACCTGAGTAATAAATCCCACATTTTAAAACAAAACATTCTACCAAGTCCTAGAGATTTTATCTATAAAATAATTCTAAAATGTCCATCTTCATTTCTATTAGTATTATTATACCCCCGGGCCTAGATTAGTGCAATACCATACTCACCTCTTCTAATGTATCAACTCTACCAATCCATCTTTTATCCTGAAATCAAAGCAATCTTTCTAAAATTGCAAATAGAATTGCTTCATGCCATGTTAATACTATTCTGAGGCTGTGTATTTATTACTCAGATCTCAAGACTCTTGCCCACCCCCCACCCCCCGCAACCATACACACACATACATGCACATATAAACACATACCACATCACCTCCTAAGAAGAATCAATGTGTGTTATTTCAAGCGAGACATAGCTAAACCTGTTATTAGGACACAACGCTTAAGTGAATAAAGTAATGTAAGATCATCTTCCTGTCATTGGTGAGCAAACCCTTTCTTTAATGGTCAAGATGAGTCATGGGAGAAAGGGTCCAAGACGATCTCCTAGACTAGCGGTTCTCAACCTTTCACAGGGGTCGCCTAAGACCATCAGAAAACACATATTTTCGATGGTCTTAGGAACCGAGACACTGCTCCTCTATCTGTCTCCAAACCCACATGCAGATACGCCCACCTACGCGTACCCGGCGACCCCTGTGAAACGGTCGTTTGACCCCCAAAGGGGTCGCGACCCACAGATTGAGAACCGCTGTCCTAGACTGTTTCATGAGATGTTAATACATGTATTGCATAGAACTCCTGGAAAATTCTGTTCATGACTAGAGAATGCATGACTGTCCCTTGTAAAGGTGCTTCCTTTTCATGGCCTTAGCACACTGTCTACTGACCTTAATCAAAGATATCTCAGTTCTGTGTGCCTCTTCCAAAGGACAGGCTATGTACCCGATACAAAAGAGAAACTAAACCCTCACTTATCAACTCTTACTTGTTTTTGTTGGACACACCCCTGACTGCAGTGTTACAAAGTAAGACGTGATGATTAGCTACCATCGCAGGCCCATAATTTCCACTGCAGCACAGTAATAATTACACCGTGGGCATAATTACAGTAGTAGAGACTTGGCCAGGTGCATGGGAAGTGACTTGGTTTTCCATGTGCAGCAAGGTCAGCTCAGGACCTGTAACCATTCTGGCAGTGGAGGGACCCCATCTTCACCAGCCTTCTGGAAGACGTGTTCAATATTATTTGGCAGGCGCTGCAGTGTCAGTAAGAAATAATGAAAGAACAATGCTGACCTGTGTTAGGGGAAGCTAATTGCTGTATCAACCTTCAAATTTGAGTTACTTAACAAAATAAAAATTTATGTCTTGCTCATGAAATTCTCAGTGAGGATATTCCTGACTGGAGGTACTCCAAGACTGATTCATGGATCCAAGCTCCTTTCATTTCATGATGCTGAGTCTGATTCTATCCAGCAATTATGCTGCCATGTTCAGCATGCAGCCTCTAAGTTTGCTACAGAATTTGAGAAGAGCGTGGTTAAGACGCATAGATATTAACTATATACCTCTGTTCAGACGTGACATGGATCTTTTCTGCTCTCACTTCGTTGGCCGGAACTATGGTCCTGGGGGACCATACCCAGTTGCAAGGGCTCTTTCTCCTGAGCTTCAAGCCTCTTACCCTCACCCAAAACTCAGACACACACACATGCACGCGCACGCACACGCGCGCACGCGCGCACGCAGTCACTGATGGGTACTGCCCAACACCACCAATTATATTCTATATTATGAAAGGAAACACAAATCTCTGTTTTCAGTGGGTTATCTGTGCTACAGCTTTAGCATCCTGTAATATCCATTTCAAAGTGATTGAAAGAAGATAGCGAGGAAACAATCACAACACAGTCGGGATCAGAGAAGAACAGTCCCCTTAGTTTAGCATATTTAAGAACCGAATCTGATTCTAACCAACATTTCTGAGTTTCACATTTTTTACACGTAACATCTCTCAAATCACAATGTGTCTCACAGACAACATATTACAATGATAGTTGGCCTGTTTTTTTTTTTTTTATTTTCCAGTGGCAAATGCAGTAATGATACTTCTCACAATCAATGGTATCTTACAGTCAATGAAGAACGGCTTGTCAGTAAGAGGACAAGGCAACATAGGCTCTGTTCAGGTAAATAAAGGAAACAAATGGTTAAACAGAGAATAAAGAGATTTGTTTCCCAAAGTCACCTGAGAAAATGCACTAGACGAATGTGTATTTTGCATCTACAAAAGGAAATAGAGTGCTCTGTGTCTGCTAACATTTTTGACCCATGCAACTCTCTTTTATCCTTGGATACCCATTACCAATTGTATCCATTAGCGTGTCATGGACCGGCACCCTGTGATCTGGAGTACAGAAATGCTGCTCTTAAATGGAGGCAGAAAGGGTCTTCTCCTGGCTCTGTGTGACCCAGCTTTCCCGTGTCTGGAGCTGGGTCCTCACGTGAAGCACTGCCTTGTACATCTCAACATTTTTCTCTCTAATACCCTGGTACCAGGGGCAAGTGAATGTACCCCTACAGGGGGCTAGCAAGGCAAACAGCTTAAGGAATGCCTACTCCTCCCAGCCTGAAATGGATGTGACACTTCCTGTGTTATTTTTAAATGACGTGGAATTTCCCATGTCTGTATTGTCTTCCTTAACCAGTAGAATTTAAATTCCATGAGGATAGAGGTTCCATCCAATGTTCATGTCTGGGGGACATGGGTAGGTGCTCAGTAAATAGTTGATGAAAAAATCAGTGAACAGTATGTCTGAATCTGTTCTCACTATGTAGCTGGTATTTTGTAGTATCGCCACCTTTTCATACTGAGTCATGTGAATCTCTTAGAAGATGTTTAGTGATTATTGTGGACCTTCTCTGTACTTTTCTACTATACTTTCTAATACTTTCTCTAATACTTTCCTAGTAATCTTTCCTGGGAGTACCTGTGTCCCAGCTCTAAGATACACAGAGAATCAGAGTTATAGCAACTAGACTAGGAGGCAGGTCCTTCCTGCAGCAAACACCATCCTTATTCTTGGGGTAGAAAAATCCTCTTTTGGTCATGAACCTGAGACAGAAGCCGGTTCCTTACGGCCAAGAGACTCTTGCGCCCCTACTCCCCCGATTGCCCAGTGATTCTTTGCTTGTCCATTCCATGCTGTAATAGTTATATTTAAAATATTTAATTATCCTAGTTGCTTTCTGGCATTGTCATTTCTGGCCTGTGACTTATTTTTAACTGAGTTTTTTTTAATATAAAATAGAAATGATCAGAACCAACAAAGAAGCCACTGTAGGGGTCACAGGTGGCCATCTCAATCATTTAGGGCATTGTGGGCCATTGCACAGGTTTTGCATCTTCTCGGTACTCACCCCAGCCTTCTCAGGCAGGCATTGTCACTCTCTCCTCAATGATCCCACAGCAACTACCCACCATGCTCAGGAGGGATTGTCTGCCTCTCCCACTTGGCTTTTAGCTCCTTGGTGATAGCAGTCAAATCTTGTTTATCTGTGTACTCGTATACCCCATGCCTGTCACAGTGCCTGATACCTAGCAGGAGTTCAATGCATATTAGTTACCTCAATGACTGTGATGGTAACTTTGGATGGTAATAGCAAATGATTTGGTTTTCGTTTCATACACAGGCTAAGATCCACTAGAGTAAACACTGTGTCTGTTACATTCATAGCTGTAGTCCCAATGCCTAGTTGGTACCAGATACATAATAAGTACTCAATAAATATTCATTAAATCAAAGAATGAGTACATGGCATCGAATCAGCCCTTTCTTTGGTTATTGGTCAGTCAGATTTCTCCTCTTACTTGCAGTTTTCCTTGAAGAAGAGGGAGGAGAAATTGAAAAAAAGCATATCCTTTTTCTAAAAGGCAAGCTCTGACAAAACACTTTGAGCTGTCATGTGGTGCAATTCCGTGCTAGCCTTTCAAGTCACATTACAACACGTCACTGTGGACAGCACATGGTTATGTAAGCCAGGGCACGCATCTTTAGATGAAAAACGGTAAGGATATGAGTAAACAAATACCATTCGTCAACTAGCTGGTTGATGCCACAAGTAACTCTCCTTTCCTCCTATCCCCACACTACAGGAACCCAGAAAACTGGAAGTGATCAAATGGAAAAATGATGAGTACATATGCAAACCGGACAGTTAGACATAGAACACCGAAACGTATGCAGTGAACACTTTCCTTGACGTTCAAGAGATAATTCAACCCATAGAGTCCGAAGGGTGATCAGTGCAGGATTCAGAGTGACATTCCTAGTGGAATTCATTTATCTCGTGGACCCTCCACAGGTCCTCAGCTTTATCCCTAGCCTTTATGAAAGCCCTACTTATGCATCCTCCCTTCCACTGCAGAAAGCGTCACCCCCAAACACCATTTCTCACATGCTCTCCCTTACCCCTGCAGACCCTCGGTGCTTAAAACACTTCTCTTCTTTCCGAAGTCCCAGCTTTCTGTTAGCTACAAAGTTCAATGTAAGTTGTTTGTTTTTCCCTGCTTGGCTTGGTGGTGTTGATGGGGAGAGGAAAGGGGACACTACCAACCCTAAGGAGAGGAGTGTGAGACAAAGAAACCCTCGTGGATTGGCCACCATGGGGGAACTAAAATAAAAATAGACCAAAAGGATGGATACTTGCATGGCGAAGGCAAATGTCTTTTCAACCAATTATTTTATATTTTATGCTTCTATAAGTGCTTGCCTCCTTTCCTGCTTTGAGTCAAAATAGGAAAAAACAAAACGAAACAAAACAAAAACATATTTCCTAGTGCCTTGCTTGATTTTAGAAGGTTTAGGCTCCCAGGAGCAGGAAAATGCAAAGAGAGATGGGAAATAAAAGGCTTGATGTGACATTGTGGAAAGGGATTGGGCTTTGAGTAACATAAAAATAAGTTTAGAATACTAAACATAAATATGCTTCTATTTGGACTCTGCCCTTTTAATCCATGCCAAAGGGACCATACCTTTCTCCTCTTTGACTCCTATAGACCTCAGCACAGGGAAGTGTTCAGAGTAAATATCCATTGACGGTTTCCTGAATGGCGCAATAAAGGATTAATCTCAGTGACAAGGCATGAAATAATAGCTGAGCTGCATGGGCTATGCATTCCATTGGGAGTCTTTGTTTCTAATGCTTACTCCGTCACTTTCTAGCTGTGTGACTTCAACCAAGCCACTTAACTTCAGTGACCCTTAGTTGCTTCTATGTACAATGCTTCACGTAAGGAGAAAATGACATAATGTAGGCTAAGGCCATCACAACAACTTCAGGATTTATTATTTTTGTTTATGTCAACACTTCATGGCGATTTCTCATTGCTTGTGGAAGAGTAACACACAATGCACCTTTCTGATCACAATTTATTCTGGGTTAATTTCTTAATATCTTGCACCTTTGAGTTCATGTGTGATCCCATGACTTGAGAAGATGCAAAGTAAATGGCTGGTGGAGCTCCTGTTACTTTGTATGTTGTGGTTCAATTCCCACAATCTGTTTTCTTCACTAAAGGAGCACACGTCGCCTTAACCAGGGCTACTAGGATTGAGTGTAAAAAAGGAGGTGATAACTCAGGGCGTTTGGGGGAAAATCTCGTCTTCCAAAGCTTTAGGCTCAGCTCACAGCTGATGTCCACACAGTTGTCTGGTTCCTTCTTCAGCATCCCATACTCCCAGCCCCACACACTCACACATATCAGGTCACGGTGACCTCACTTTTCTATGGATTTCATTAGAAATATTGTCTTGGTCTTTATGAATACTTACCTGTATTGACAGGCATTTTACCATCACTCACATCCATCCAAAACCAGAAACTCCCCAAGGATATGTATTGTATTCTATATAGTATATGTATTCTATATATGTATTTTATATAGCATTTTACATGGTAGTAAAAGTCGATTCATGGAAGGAAGGAAGATTGGAGGAAAAGGAGCGAGAGAGGGAAGGTGGAGGGAAGAGGAAGGAAAATAAATGAATAGAGTTGAGAGCAGAATACATTTTTAAAAGTAAAGATTGGAAAACTATCCATAACATAACTCCTCCCACCTAATGAAATTATTTGACATTACAATATAGCACAATGTGAAGTTCAAAAATGATGCAACTGGGGCCGGCCGAGTGGCTCAGTTGGTTAAGAGCTTGCTCAGGAGTGCGAGCTCTGAGCAACAGCAGTTCGATGCCCGGCCCGAGCTGAGCTGCCAACAGGTGGCAGGATGGCTCAGCTAAAAAAAAAAAAAAAAATGCAACAAGAAAACAATCCTCATTCTCTGAGAAATGAAGTACATACTCTGTCGATTTCTTATACTGTGGTGCTCTGGGACTCCACAGTCAGGGCTGCTCAACGAAGCCCATAGGCCCAGCTGCCTCAGGGCCTCTCAACAGGCATTTGCTTCATTCTCACCCCCCATAATCCTTTGCTTCTGCCTCTGTCCCAGTCCAGCTGGAGAACACATGCTAGAAAATTGGCCACTCTAAAATCTCTTCTACTCTTGGTGGGTGATTTCCACCAAGGCTTCTCATGCCTCTGTAACTCCTTCACCTTTAAATGTGCTGAAAAATCAGTTTGGAGTTCAACTCAGAGCCATATGGCAAAGCGGAGGGGCAGCACATGGTCGCAGCTTGCTCCGTGCTGATCTATAGCTTCTTTGAGCTCAGCTTCCATCTCTCTTTACACAGGAGGCAGCGATAGGGTCAGAGTTCTGTATTTTCAATCGCTCTGTCCTTCATGTGGGAAAATACTCATCCTACAGTATCTGTGTTAAAGCTTGTATGAGTTTTCTTGGTCATGGTGGGGGAAGAGTGCAGAGAAATATCTGTACTTCTACCTGTGGTCAATGGCAAGTAAATTGTTAGGGTTAGAGATTCAGTGTGAGAACTTGAACTATAGGCCATGCAATAGAAATTTGGCCTTAAGTCAACCTAACTAGGTACTATCTGGAGATTTAGATCATGCCAATGTAAACAACAGATGGGAATAAACCAGTCCCATGGAAACAGAGAGTTTACTGCTAAACAGTTAATACAATGAGATTACAAGTAGAGAGAGGAGGTCTGTGGTCAAAGCATGGAAGCTAGTTTTTTTAACAAGATGAAAGACCTGAAAAGGAAGGGATACAGAGAAAAAGTGGGGAGTGGACTGCAAGGAATCCAAAAGAAAGAATAAGCTCACACAGGGAAGTAAATAATTCAGGATCTGTCTCTGAAAATGCTGGGCCACAGTTTGTCTTTCTCACCTTACTTGGCACCAATCCCCATCAGGATTGCAAGGACAAAGAATACTATTATAATTGAGTTCAGATTCCAGGAAGCTTGACTGAGCCAATTAATAGTGGGTTGGCCATGCCTCACCATTCGTCTTTATTATGGAATCAAGTTTCCCAGGAGGGAAGCTTTTGTTTCCATAAGTAATTACATTTTTTTTTTCTTCATGAAGACTAAAACCTAGTTATACAAATGCATTTTTACCTACAGTTAAATCTGGCAGTACTGAGACTCTAATCCAGATATATATTTTTAAAATGTTAGCTGCATATACGATCAAACAAACCAACAAACATATAGATAATGGGGCAAATCCTTCAGTGTAGAAAAAAAGAAGAATCATCACAGATACCCTGGGGAAGAAAGACAAAGAAGAAAGGAGAAAGGGTTTTAAAACGTTGAAATACAACAAATCGATGTAATTCTCAGCATCATTAATTACCATTGCCATCATTAATTAAGGTTTAGGAAGTAGCTTTGATAACAATACTCATATATCACTGAACTGTCACTGAGGAACAAAACAATTTTATTGAGTCTTACCATACAATTAATTCATCTATCTAAAGTATACATTTGAATAGTTTTTAATATATTCACAAGTATGTTCAGTCATCACCAGAGTCAATTTTAGAACATTTTCATCAATATGAAGAGAAACTCTGGACCCCTTAGCTATCACTGCTCTATTCCCTGTTCATTGCCACAGCCCTAAGCAAACCATAATCTACTTTCTGTCTCTATAGATTTACCTATTCTGAACATTTCATATAAATGGAATTGTATAATATAGGGTATTTTGTGACTGGCTTCTTTCACATAGCATACTGTTTTCAAGGCTCATCCTTGCTGTAATAATGCGTTAGTACTTCATTCCCTTTTTATGGCTGAATAGAATTCTATTGCATGGGTAAACCGCATTATGGCTATCCATTCCTTAGTTGATGAATGTTGGGTCTGTTTTCACCTTTTGGCTCTAATTACTAACATTGATATAAACATTTGTGAACAAGTTTTGTGTGAACATGTTTTAATTTTCCTCGGGTATATACGTAGGCGTGGGATTGTGGAGTAAATTAGCAACTGTGTTTTTAATCATTTGGGAAACTGCTGGACTGTCTTCCAAAGTGACCATTTAACAACGCTGACAGCAATATATGAGAGGCTCTGCACACCCTCACCAACACTTACTGTCAAATCTCTTTTTTATTGTATTCATCCTAGTGAGTGTGGAGTGGTCTCAAGTGCTTATTGACTATTTGCATATCCCCTTTAGAGAAATATCTATTCAAGTTCGTCGTCCATGTTTTAATTGGGTCATTTGTATTTATTTATTTTTTTTTAGCTGAACCATCCTGCCACCTGTTGGCAGCTCAGCGGCAGCTCAGCTTGGGCCGGGCATCGAACCGCTGTTGCTCAGAGCTCACACTCTTGAGTGAGCTCTAAACCAACTGAGCCACTCGGCTGGCCCTAGAGCTCACACTCTTGAGCAAGCTCTTAATCAACTGAACCACTCGGCCAGCCCTCATTTGTCTTTTATTATTGAGATGTAAGTAACCTGCATACATCTCCTGGACACTAGTCTTATCAGATATATGATTTGCAAATATTTTCTCCCATTCTGTGGGTTGTCTTCACTTTCTTGATAGTGTTCATTGAAGCACATATGTTTTAAGTTTTTAAGTCCACACTATCTGTTGTTTCCTTTTGTTGCTCATGTTTTTAATGTCATATCTAATAATCTATTACCAAATCTGAGGCCATGAGGATTTATCACTCGTTTTCTTATAAGAATTATATAGGATATCAATAGGGATTGCATTGAATCTATAGATCAATTATGGGGAATGTTGTCATCTTATCAACTTTAAGTCTTCTGATCCAGCTAACAAGCTAGTGATTGTGTCATTTCAGTCATTATACTTTTCAACTCTAGAATTTACATTTAGTTCATTTTTATAACTATCTGGCCTGTAGTCGTATCCACATCTTCAATGAATCTACCAATAACTTCCCAATTGCCATTCATCACAACATCCACTGTTTTGAGAGAGCTCTTGAGCTTGGAATTCTCCACACTTTTTGGCAAATGAAGTCAGTTTCTTTGGGAAGAGGCTAGGAACTGTCTACTTTAAGGCTTGCTTCTTCCCAGAGGCAAAATCTCTGAGCCAGGGCTCTGAAGGGGAAGGTTGGGACAAGGCCGTGCTTCTATCCGAATGACAGTCTGCACTTTAGGGGCTGAGTGCTTAGTCCATGGCAGTGATAGTACATCAGGTCTTCTTGGATTGCCTCTCCCAGCATGGAATCTCTGTTTTCCAAGCTGAGATGAGGGAGACTAGGCTGTCAGTATTCCCACTGTGCATACATAAGGCAGAGCCTTCATTCCATTAGTGGGGCTGGGGTGGGGTGAGCAGAAGAAGGGAGCAGTCACCACTTGGCTGCACTCACACCGAACTTAGCCTCAGCCACAGGTACTGGGGGCAGGATGAGAAATGCTGACATACTGCGCCCCGTGGGAAGAAAGCTTCTCAACTGGGAGTCTGGGGGGGATGGAGCCTCATGGTTTTGAGAGCATCAGTCTGGAGTAGAGTTTCTGTCTCATTCAACAGGGCGTGAGGAGTGAGACACTATTGGTTTAGATACTATAGATTCTCACCGTTCCTACCAAGTTTTAGTAGATTTGTTGAATAAATATTTCTTTATTTGCAATATGCCCTTTGCACCATTTCTAGAGACTTTGAATTTTTTTTTTTTAATAATTTTCACCAGTTTCTATGGGCACTATGTCTACAGAGCTCCTCATGCTGTCATGCTGACACCAGAGGCCAACCCAGTCTGGGGCTCGTGCTGTTCGCGCCGCTCAGCCAATAGACTAACACAGGAGTTGGGTCATAGAATAAGCGTTTATTATCAGAGCACTGGTGGTCTGAGAAGGCAGCAGGTTAACACCTCCAAAAACTGCCTTCCCATTCTCAGACTGGCTTAGGGTATTTAAGGGAAAATCTGGGCGCTCCTCCAGAGGCTCCGTGACAGTTCTGGGGGGTCTGTTCTGCTTCATGGAGCCTTCCTTCCCTCTGACAACATGTCTATCCGATGTGGTTATCAACCCAGGAGCAGTGATCAGAGTAACCTGGAAAGAATGCTAGGCCATAAAGATTGTGATCAGTAAGCATGAGAGTATTAATCATAAGTTTCTAAAACAGAGAACCGGGTGAGACACGGGACATTCCAAGTTCAAGCCGCAGGGGGCTGATCTACTATTAAGCTCTAGGTCAAGGAAAGGTGAGGCCAGGGAGCTTGCAAGGCCTCTACATGGGATCCCAACCGGGCCCTGCTTCAGTGCCAGAAGTGGAACTCAAAAGTAGGTAATGTTTATACCAAAGTTACTATCCTAAAAATAAGGCCAATAATCATAGCACAGGCAATGGGCATGCAGAAGAATCAAGAAGAGATAAATGGGTCATAAAGAGAAATAAGAAAGGCACATAGTGGAGAGAGAAATGGCAGTAAAAAGACAAATAAAAAAATGTTTTTTGAATAAATAAAAAAAAATAAAAAACAGTGCAAAACAGCCATATTTGACCTAAGTTGGGCCAGAATAAATTTGGGTATGGAGCAACTGACATAATGTTGCTATCACTCACTCTGGCCCTTTATCACATACTGGCTTACCTTCCAACATCACCCATTGTTGCACATGTTCATGGGTCAATTTTCCTAAACGTGACCTTGAATTCTTCTAAAAAATTATCCTTTTCCCTCTTCTAGTTCAGCATATAAAACCCTCCTTGTCCCTGAGAGATAAACTCTAAGGACACCTCCTCCAGGACGCCTCTCCTAATTTCCTCAGAGCTGCTTTGATGCTTCGCCTCTCCATTCTCTGCTATTTCTGAACAATTCATCGGTATCTCTTTTGGGAAATTATCATTTTTTTTTCTCCATTCTAGAATGCCTTTTCTTCTGATTATCCCCATATCTATTTCTTTGAGATACCCTCAGAGATCTTTCCAATGTATTTCTATTTTCTTATGTTAACCAGGGTAAAGTCACAATTAATAACCCTAATCAATACAGATATATACATTTTAAAAACTTATGGAGGGAGATTGGCACAATGGTATGCTCACAGTCAGTCTTCACTCCATCACATGAAAGAATACCATCGAATGAATGAACTGAATAAATGAATGTCAGAAATAATGCAATGTGTGTTATCAGACTGGAAAGCTGAGAAAAGCAACTTACTAATCTTGTGAAGAATACAGCCAAGACAGAACAGGGAAAACAGGATTATCTTCTTCATGACTGTCACTTAAACTATGTGATCTTGAACAAAGCACCTACCTCTCTACATCAGCTGCTTCATCTGTAAAGGTAGGAGGTACACTCAGTTTTTTTGTTGTTATTGGTTTGTTTTGTTTTTTTTTTCTTCCTGTTCAGAGTTTCTGGTGCACTATGCAAAGAGTGCATAGTGCAAAACAAAATTTAAAGGATAACAAATTCCCAGATTCCCAGATTTTAAATATAAGAGCAAGATCATTTTTTTTAAAAAATTACATGAAAACATATAAAGAGAAAGTGTAGCTATAAGATGTGACACATTCCACATTGGCTTCCAAAGGGACATCTCCCGCCTCTTCCTTTAATTACACAACCAACTCAAACAAACAAAAAACCTGTCACTTAGAAATGTTTATTTTTAACAAAGGGAGAACACTGGACGTAACAGTATAGTTTGGAAAATCTTATCTTTCCAGAGTTTTCAGGCTAGATAATTGGATCAGCCTCTCTCACAAATGCTGCTAGCTCCCAAGTCTATAGAGAAATCTGGTTTCAAATTGCTACTCAGAGCTGTGAGGGACCTTAACATCTCAATTAAACAGCTGACATATGAACAAGAAGAGAGGAAAATGAGAAGGTGAACTAGATAATTCTGGGAGAAAGGGAATTTGGTTCCTTCACTGCACAAAACGTAATCTTCATTTAAGCACAGGTTTTCAGACACTATCAGCTCTAAATAGAAACATATAAAACTACAGTAACATATAATTCAACAAAAGATATCCAATTTCTCCATGGAGGATTGAAATTTTAATATCTAACTATATGAAATTGAGGCATACTGGATTTCTCCTAGGTTACAGAATCCATCACTCCTAGGTTTACAATCAAGACTCCTCCAAATGAAGCCAGACTTCTTAACAATTTGCCAGCGGCTGTCTCTGCTGAATGCCAATAAAATATCAAAACCCCACTGACATCACAAAGAGAAGACACCTCCTGAAGATGTACCAGGGTTATAGACTCATTACATCAAAACTCTGACCTTCAGAAACATTTTCATCTCGCGTTTCATCTCTGCTCAGAAGTCACGTGGTATTATCTATCGAAGGAAGAACCTACTGCTAAGGAGAAGGGAAGAAAGTTTAACCTTGCCCTAAAAATAATTCCTCCCCAAACAGTTAAGAAACATTCCTTATACCTTGGTTAAGGGGTTTTGGTCAAATTTGGGAGTGATAAGTGGTGAGGACTGGAAAATAATTCATATAGCAGATTTATTCCACTTGAGTGAGAGCATAGTGATAGAATGGAAATAGAGCATATTTTGGATAGAGGAAGATTTGAGTTTGAATCTCTGCTTCACCTTTACCTATTGTGTAATTTTGGGCCCCAACCCTTGACACCATCTATAAAATGGGGATACAAGTGCTTTTCTTAGGAGGTTGTCAAAAAGATGATGAAATACTATACAAAACATATAGTATAAAGCCTGAAACATAGCAGGTGTGCTAGATATTTAAGATACTGTCACTTTCATTGTTCTTTGTGCTTTTATTCATTTACAACTTAGAGTTGTCCATGCCCCTAATTTTCTTCTCTGGGTGGGTGGGGGAGAATAATTATGCTGACCAATAACGGAGACTGTCTAGGCCACTCCCACTGCACCCTGCTTAGCATTCCTTTTAGCTTGGATGTGTACCTGACCAGTGGTATTAAGGGTGGAGGGAAGGGCACCAGCTCTAATGTCAGGAGCCTTGAATGGTTCCTTACCTCATCTGCAATATGATCTGGAACACCTCACTTGGCCTTTCACGGACTTCATTACCCCATCTGTAAGTAGGGACTCCCCATCCAAACTCTGTACTCTGTTATCTGGCTTTCTAAAAGTCTTCACTACCCTGGGTATGCTCTCCAAGTCACCCACCTACTCTAAATGAAATTCCCTTCTCTTAAGTCCATATAGCATTTTATAATGTAGAACACACTTTCATGTTCATTGACTCATAATAAGCCCCACCAATTAACTCACCTGCCAGTACTGTGATGTGAGGAAGAATGGAACTTCTTATTCTGCTTGAACCTTTTCAAGTGAACCAATTCAGTAAGACAACACATCCAGAAATGTACTCAGAATAGTTCCAGATACATAGTAAGTTCAATAAATATAAGCCATAGTTGTTATATCTGAAATAAATTATAAGATCTTTCAGAAACATGGCCATGTCCTATATCTCCCGAAGCACTTTTCTGCAACTTCCAAAGTACATAGGACAGTGCTGGGTATAGAGGGGATATAATAAGTCAGTGCTGGCTAACTGGATAAATTGGTTGCAGAGGTATCTTGGAAGCTAAACGCCTTTCAAACATTCAATAGG
>NW_017731473.1:200877-202272 GCF_001890085.2 Hipposideros armiger | reverse complement strand
TAACATGATTTTTCCTAAAGATAAATAGATTTTTCCTAAAGATAAATAAGTAGTTGGGGGGAAACTATATTAAATCTAGTCCAATACTGGACACTGGACTTGGAATGAAAACATCTGGTCATTTGTGCCTACTCTGTCATTGTCACTCACTGTCTCAGGGTGGTCTTCAAGGGCTATAAGTACAGACATTCCAGGATCGTGGGACTCTTTTCTGATTAGACGCATTCATGAACAGAACATACTATACTAGCTTTAATCCCAAACATATGAGGATAGGGAATTGGCAGGGTTTTCTCTTTCCAAATTCTCCATTAAGATTCCAAATAGAAAAGTATCATAATGGAAAGACCCCTACCATCTCAGGATATATTTTCCCTTGATGCTATTAGGTCCTTGACCTTTAATGTTTGTTTGTTTGTTTGTTTTGTTTGTTTTTAAAAGAAAGTGTTCCATTTTCTTGCTATGTAGGGAACTCTCAGAGAAAAAAGACATTTGGCTAAATATTTTGGGAAGTTGGCTGCTTAATGTGATTATTTAGAGGATTTGCATACACTTTTAAAATTTCACCCTGCTTGAATAAATTAATTAAAAGATTACCTGTTACGTAGCTGCATACAGAACACTTTTCCCAGATTGGAGCAGTCTCAGCCATATCTTTTGCCAGCATTGTGATAGCCAAAATCTCTTCCCAAGTTTGTCCCTTTCTGTAAAAGCTATTCCATACTTGACAGTTAAAACTCGGTTGAAGACACAAATCTTTCCTGCATACTTCTTATTAAATCCCCCAAACCTCTTTGTAAATCACTCTAATGGTTCAGGCAAAATTATATTACTAAAAATGTCCAGCACTGCCAGAATGTATTACTTTTTTTCTTTTGATCATGAGACCTGCAACCTAGAAAAGTCTTCATCAGGATGTAAGCATTCTGGATTATATTGTAGAACCTGTTGTTTGAGTTAAAGCAAGAGAAAGGATATATACAAAGAACAGAAATGCCTAACCATTTTGATATCATCATCTTTATCATCATCACCACCATAGGAAACTCTGATAGTATTATCGTTCAGGCACTGTTTTGAGTACTTTACACATTAACACCATGAAGTAGAAATAAAAATGTATTCACAGCTTGAGTTATAAAAACTCACCTTGTAAGTATTATATGAAAAATGTCTTCTTTTGACCACTCAACCACATAGCCATCCTGCAAAAAGATGTCCTGGAATCAGAGTACCACCTAGTGGTGGTGTGTTTGTCCATTAAGTTTAATTTCTTTCCTATTAAGATTATTCTTGCCCCCTCCAGTAGGGGTCGCCATATTGTCTTTCACTAAATAGGGGTTCAGTTGTTTCAACCTCAAATGACCTCTCTGTGGTAGCTTGTAATAGTGGATC
>NW_017731473.1:195048-197691 GCF_001890085.2 Hipposideros armiger | reverse complement strand
AAGGATTTACACTAAAATCTCATGAGTAGTTGTGTCAGAGCCTGGGTGCAAATTAGGGATTTATAATGGACTTGGGAAAAATATTTATTAAAAATTAATATAAAAGCCCTGAACAAGCTGGCTTCTATTGCCTATGTTTGTCCAGGAAAGACTAGATCCTTTTCTTTGTCTTCTCCCCTCTGACATATTTGTCCATCACTAGTTGTCAGAGATATGTGGAGTTGGCTTTGAAAAAAATCAACTAGGGAATGAAATTAGGCCTTGGATAGTCAGTCCCCAGGATTTCAACTGTCCCTACTGTATTGATCACTTCTGACCTTTAAACCCTCTACGATGTGATTTTCCTATATCCTATAGAATTTCAACCCTATATCTTAAGCTTTGTAACCTATCTCCTCTGATTCATCCTGCTCATAACCTATGTTTACCGTTATATTCCTTACCAAGATTGCCTACAGGCCTTCTCTTTAGCAGGACAACATGTGTTGAACAACTTGTTTGAATTTCATTGGTCCTGAAAAGGTACCTCTGATATTCCCCATTTCATGCTCACCCATCCTCTTAGTTTGTGAGCAATGAATACTTCTATACAGTGAATGCCAAAAACAAAACCAAAAAAGCCTGACAATGTAGTTATTACAGTGAAGATGAAACTTTTCCATATGTATATGTGTGGCCATATGTGTGGTTATGAATTTTCAAAAAAATTAAAATATCATATTAAGTGCTCTGAAGAAAAATTAATCTTTGATGAGTCCTGGTGCATTTTAGTATTTTTCATGACTAACGGTGACTAAGAAGAGGAGAGTAAGACTAGTATCGATATCTTATATAGTAACCTTCATGCTTTCTCAAATATCTTGAAGCAATTACATGAGCAAAGTTGAATAGACATTAATGTTTTAAAATAAAAATATTTTTCTCACTATAGAATAGCAATATGTGGCCATCTAGTAAATTTGAAAGATAGTGAAAGATAATGAAAATAGAAATAAAAATAAATTAAAAATAAACCTTTTTGACCCACCCTATTCTGACACATGCGGTGCAATATTTGGTATAATTTTGCTGCTGTTCCTTTTATTTTAGTAGGGCATTTTTTTATTTACTTTGTCTGACACTGTAAAATTTCAAATATGTAACAATTGCATGGACAGATATGATCTCCATTTCACATATAAAGGAATTTTAACTTACAAAGATAAGTGACTCACTCAAGTTTGCAAGTGGGAATAAGCCAGAAAAAGCAATCTCTTCCATGTCCTATAAATACCGACTTCTCGTCTTCCTTGTTTTTGTATTCTGCCTACAATCTCCCTCCTCCGTGTCTGGAGAATTTCCTCTGCCTTTTCTGCCTAAGAAATGCTATCCATCCTTAAAACCCATATTAATACAGTAAGTAAAATTTACATTTGGTGGCAGATCTCTGTATGACCTTGGACAAGTTGCCTATGACCTCTGGACCTTGCATTCTTCTTTTATGAAATGGGAATAATATAATTGACCTAACAAATGGTCATGAGAATTAAATGAGACGATATATGTATAGTCCATGACTAGCAACTGTTGGAGCCAGGCTTTAAACTTGCATAATTAATTCTATGGTATTTTGCTGCCTCATAAAGTTTAGAAGCTTCCTAAAAGCCCCTCTGTCCTAACTTCCCCTGCGAATGTCTGCATGAAAACTGTCTGTCATAAGGATAGTGCTATTTCCCAATATGCCGTACACTAGCTCTGTGACCTTGGGCCAATTCTAACCACCCCAAGGCTCCTGAATTCTTATTCGCAAGATAGGAATACCGATAGTGCCTACTTCATAGAATACAGAAATTAAATAAAACGATGCCTACATCTGGCACATATGAGGACTCCACAAATGCTAGATTCTGTTATTTTTATCATAACAACAGCAATGAAAGAATCGGCGATTACATCTAGGACCTTTTGTATATTCCATGACTTTTTTCGGCCTCTACAGTTTTCAATGCCAGAAAAATACCCCGGGCTCATTAGCATTTCCTTTGAGGGATGTCAACAAAGCTTACCCAAAGGGAAAACAAATTCTAATGCAGGTACTTTCATAAGAAAGGAAAAAATAAAGGGGGAAAAAAGCAGGGAGGGGGCCTCAGGTTGTCACAAGAGCTTTTTCCCAGAGCTGGCTGCTCACACCTTCTTGCTCTGTTGTATCCCAAACTTACCCATCTATGCTAGAGGCGTCTTTGCAGGAAAAGGGCGAAAGGAAAGCAGAAGTATTCTTTTAGGATAACATGGCAGATGGGGCAGATGGGACAAGGGATGACGAGCTAAGTGGTGAGGAGTGAAACAGGCTGTGTGAGTAGATTAGGGGAAAGACAGGAAAAAAGGCAAGGCGAAAGGAAAGGGGGAGAAGAAAGAAAAGAAAATAAGAGGTGGAAAAGAGAGAAAAATGAAAAAGTAAAAAAGAAATATAAATGCCTAACCACTGTGCAGTACACCTGAAACTAATATAAAATAATATTGAATGTCAACTATAATTAAATGTGTGTGTGTGTGTGTGTGTGTGTGTGTGTGTTTACAGGATGTAAAGTACAGCACAGGGAATATAGTCAATGATATTGTAATAGCTATGTACGATGTCAGAGGGATAGTAGACTTGGGGAGGGT
>NW_017731473.1:187504-191633 GCF_001890085.2 Hipposideros armiger | reverse complement strand
CTGTAGAGGGCAGTGTCACTGGCCCTCATATGTGGGATCCGAACCGGGGCCCTCTGGCGTCCCAAGCCAGTTCTTAACCATCACACCACTCGGCTGGCCCCTACAAGCTTTTCTGAATTAGAATTCTGCGGGTTGGTTTTGTTTGATCTGACCACTAACTAATAATCATTCAGGCTTTTACTAAACCACTTATGAAATTGATTAAATTATAATATTTCCCCAGCCTTTTAGCCCTCGAAGAGCCGGAACTCTGCTATTCCATTTTTCTCTCCCTGATCCCTCGCCTGATGCCTGCCACACAGAGGTTCTTAATAAAGTTTAGAATTAAATAAATAAGCAAAGCAATGATAGTGGGTCTGTATGTCCTTCCTTCCAGTTCTATCATTGTTATTGTCTATGATTCTAATAAACTTGAGGATTATAATACTTCGGTGCTAAACCTTCCCGTCTTTGGTCCTCGCTGTAATAGCCCTAAAGGTAACATAAGAGGAACCTCACACTTTCCGGCCCAGCTTAAGGTAACAGACTGGGAGAATGAGCCCAGGATTCCTAAGTCTAGACACCACAAGTGGCAGATATGCTGCCATAAAAATGAGATTATACCTTAAATCCAGCACAAGTCTGATAAGTGAGTGGACGCTTTAGCTGAGATTTGTGGTGCCAGTCATGACCGATAACACAAGTAGCTGGTTCTTCCAGGCCAACCCCCTGGGGAAGGAAAAGTGTTGCTTTCTGGAAGTAGTAGCTAAGTAATAGCCTCACCTGTACCCTCAAACATCAGATAAAATTAAGCACGCTCTCTTAGGATAATATGGATTTCTCCCTTTCATACAGCACTTGACAACCTACCAAGCACTTTGGCTTTCACTGCTCCATTTGATCCTCAACAAGCTGGGGAGGTGTGTAAGAGTGGGGAACCCAAGTTCAAAGAGGTTATTTGATTTTCTCAAGTGTATCAAAGGACAGGAAAATTCTATAACACAAAAGTTGTGATTTCTTTAGTGGAATCTTCTGACCCTTCTTTTTTTTTTTTAATTACATTTATTGAGGTAACGTTGGTTAATTAAATTATATGTTTGGAGTATGTATTTCTATAATACTTCATCTGCGTATTGCGTTGTGTGTTCACCACCCAGAGTCAGTTCTCCTTCCATCACTATATATTTGACCCCCTTTACCCTCCTCTACCATCCCCATTCCGCCCTTACCCTCTGGGAACCACTAAACTGCTGTCTGTGTCTATGAGTTTTTGTGTGTTTGTCTTGTTTGCTTGTTGCTTTCAGTTTCATATCCCACATATGAGTGAAGTCATGTGGTTCTTTTTCTGTCTGACTTATTTCACTTAGCATAATAATCTCAAGATCCATCCATGTTGTTGCAAATGGCAGTATTTCATCTTATCTTATGGCTGAGTCCTATTCCATTATATATATGAACTACATCTTCTTTATCCAGTCATCTACCAAAGGACACTTCGGTTGTTTCCATGTCTTGGCCACTGTGAATAATGCTGCAGTGAACATAGAGGTCCATGTATCTTTACGGATAAACGTGAGGCAGGTGCCACCTGCCTCCTAACATTCTAGGAGGCAGCCTGGTCTAGTGAAGCCAACACTATGTAGATATCAGAGAGAAAAGTTTAGGTGCATCTCTGCCTGTTGCCATTAGTATGAATTTAAGTAAATATTTGAGGAGCATCAGCTTCCTCAGCCATGATATAGGATGGCACTGTCTTCTTCCCAAGGTCAGTTCAAGGTCTAATTACGATGGAGCATGAAATGTACCTATGCATGTTAAATGTTAAGCATACTGGCTGTATCTATACCTCCATCTATGTCTATGTCTGTATATAGATTATAGATTTAGATACCAGTTGTCTTTTGCCTCCCTCCTGAAGAATGTACTCACTGTGCAGTGATCTTTCCTATGTGTGTGTGTGTGTGTGTGNTGAGTCGCCATAGGCAGCTGTCCAGTGGCTGGCGGGCAGCTGCCTCCCCCGGGAAAAGCATAGTGATAATACCTACATGGGCCAGTGAAGTGACATCCTCCACAGCTAGACTGAAGAACAAAAGGACAGCAGCTTGTGTCTGTTCCCCTTCCCCAATTCCCCAATAAAAATCTTAAAAAAAAACAACACAAAACTGAACAAGCCTCGGATTAGGCTTTATATACAGGAGGTGCTGGGAAGGACACCGCTGGAGATTAAGGAGCAAGGGATATTCCTCAAGTCACCCTGGATGTAACCTCTGTGTTAGAAGCAAAATACCACACAGCTCTGGGGAAGTCCCTAGGATCACCATATTTAAGAGTAAAAGGGAAGGATTAAGAGGGGAGAGGAGCTGGAACAATTGCCCTAAAGTGTTTCCAAAAATAAAATAAAACATAAATGAACCCCAAAATACTTTAACAGAAATAAAAGTTTACAGAGAATCCAAATATAAAATGAATATAAACAGAGTTTTTCTGCCTAAAATAACTGAGGGTCATCTAGAGCCTCAGAACCACCTCCCCACCCATCCCTACCCAGGCCAACGTGAAGTCACCTCCACAGAGCCCTAGCTTGAAAACCACTAGCCTAGCTGCACTTGCTTTTGTGGGTCAATTGGGATATAATATGTGAGGCTGGGGAAAGTGGCCTGAACTTACTGCCTTGTCCTTAGCTGAACCAAGTGAGCAAATGAGTCACAAATCAGGGTGCTCTGTGTGATCACACCTAGATTAGAGTTAAGAAACCAATGTTCACACCATGACTTGCAGGCCGCTCCACACTGGGGCACAGCAAATCTGTGGGTGGTGCCAGCACTCAGCTAAGGAATTAAGGCATTCAGGAACAACTGAGACAGACCTTTCCTTCCCAAGCAGTCTATCACCTCAGTGCCTAATGAGGTACTTCTCGAGACCTATTACACAGACTTAATACACCGGGAAGCAGATGGACCTAGGAAAGAAATGAAACTCACAGTTGCTTGTGTGATCATTTAAATCAAAGGAGTTGGGCTTCGAACCAAATTATCATTGCTGGTCCCTCAAACACATTTTGAGAAGTCAGTGAGAGGAGCAAGTTTATTGCAAGTCATCATCATTTTTGTAAACACAGGTGGAAATAAAGGGATTTCCAGGGGTGAAGGTCTGATTTTCCAGTCGGCTTCTAATTAATTGGAAATCAGAGGCCGCGGTTGAGGTCAAATGCAAGGTTCCATGGAAGATGAAATACACACAAATGTCTGGAAATTCAAATGTTTCGTCCCCGTGGCCCCTGTAACCTGCAGAGAGCTACTCTATCTGTCAGTATATGGAAATCACACATGCAAAAGGAGATAGATATGTCCTTTTGGTAATGGTAATTTAAAATAGATAATATTAATGCTAATTATAACCTAGTTTGATTGGATAGTAATAGCTGATCTGCTATAATTATTAGTAGCATGCAGCTAGCTTACATTTATTAAGTTCTCACTCTCTGCCAAGTACTTCACATGCATTATGTCACCCTCATTCAGTGCTGATTGTCCAGTAGCTAGAACATTTCCTAGTGCGCAATCGTGGCTCGACATAGATATATGAAAAAAAGGAATACATAAATGAAAATTCCCTCACTAGCCCCAAATGACAGTTATTGTTACTTTCATTCCATAGAGAAGGTAACAGAGACTTGGAGAAACAAAGTGTCTTTCTCAAGATCAAACAGATACCACGTGTCAGAATCATTGTGGGGCCAGGCCTCTTCCCCGGCTGCTGCTGGGGTGTGCACACCTGTGCAGATTGTCATGACAAGTGGGATTCTGAACACTTACTCTGCGCCACATACTGCACTAGCAGTTTCACACATTTTATTTCCTCCTATTCTCCTCCCAATGCCTTATAAGGTGAGTACCAGTACAGATGCTCCTCTCCTTATAATGGGGGTTATGTCCTGATCAACCCATTGTCAGTTGAAAATATCAAGTAAAAAATGCATTTATGGGCCGACCGAGTGGCGCGATGGTTAAGAACTGGCTTGGGATGCCATAGGGCCCTGGTTCGGATCTCACATATGAAGGCCAGTGACACTGCCCTCCACAGCTAAGATGCTGAACAACAGCTCAACCTGGAGCTGGGCTGCCATGAGTCGCCAGCAATGGCATAGGCT
>NW_017731473.1:175748-184294 GCF_001890085.2 Hipposideros armiger | reverse complement strand
GAGAGAGAGAGAGAGAGAGAGAGAGAGAGAGAGAGAGAGAGAGAGAGAGATCCTGAAAAACTGTGGAAATAGTGATGTAGGCCAATGGTGAATAGGATGAAAATGAAGAATCTCTGCTAGCTTGCCTAGAGGCAGCCTGAACTGGGTTTTTTTACAGAGGGGAAGCAGAAACAAAGTACTTTCCCCTATGGGTGACAAGGCTCCATATGGTCGTAGACTATCAACTTCAAGGCGACACAGAAACACAGAAGGAAATGTGGATGACTCGCTCCAGAGGGGCTCCATTACAGGGTCACTAAATTCTACTGGTGACTCGTATTCATTTCAGAGATGCACACCTTAACCCTCACCTGCATCCAGATGCTGATAGGGAAGGAGGTTAAATTTCAGAGGAAATTAAATGATACTAAGAAAAAGCATATGTGGCACATTGGAGTTGCCAAAATATTTCTCTCAGACACATACCGTTGCATGTAGCTCTCTCAGCAGCGCTCAAAGGCAGGCATCATTGTCCTCTCCGAGTTAGGGATGAAATTGAAAGTCACTTGGTAGAAATCATGGAATTAGTAGGTGACAGACAGAGTTAGGGCCTAGGCCTGACCCTTAGACCCTCCTCACCGATTATTTGTTATTTTTATAACATGCTGAGTGTTCTGTCCTCCAGAGTTATGAGATGAGCCATAACTCTGAAAATGGAGCTGTAATTTTAATATTATGTCATTGTTGTCTGAATAATAGCTTATTGAAGGAAGATCATCTTCAGGGTAAGGTCCAAATGAGAAGAGATGACCCAGGTCCCAGTATCTAAGTCACATGGTCGTATGCCCTTACCCATAAATATTCCATATGGCATTATTACTGTGAATGTTCTTCTATTATCCTCAAACTCAAGGCCTCTATGAAAATACCTATTCACAGTTCTTTCTCTTTGGTTCACCATGATGCCTGTCAACCTAGAAAGAAAGAACTGTGCAAAAGGCTCTGAAACCAAAAGCAGGATCCTAAACTACTAGCCATATCCACATAGCAGCATCTGTCATTCCAGTAGATGCTAATATTTAGAAACATTAACATTTTATTTCTTCATTTATATATTTTATTATAAATGCAATAAACCTTATTTTCAGACATAATCTCTAATGAATCCAATGAACAACTCACATTAGGCCATGGCTAAGTACAGTTTTTATAAGGCTTAAACAAATTCTATCAAAGGTCCCTCACTAAGATCTATTTACCCAGAGGTACAAACAATGTGTAGACACCTTTTTCAGCCACTGTTTTAAGTTCAAACAAGTGACATGTGCACAGAGTTAAATGTTGTTGAAAGTCTAAGATTAATTTCTAAAAGATTAAGTAAATGCTCAGACATGTTGAATTCTAATAAATAATGTTTACCTTCCTGTCATTTGTCAATATCAATATATATATAAAAGTTTTTTTTGTTTTCTTTTCCGTGTTGACTGGAAGTTTGTGCATTTAAGAGATATCCCATAAAAAACAGCAGATAAACTCTGTAAATAGAAAGAGATGACTTGTTGGGGGCTCTGGGTTTTCTTAGCCTGGCCCCCATCAGTCTTACAGTGGGGCCTCCCAAGTGACTGTAGGATCTGTAGTGATGCATCCATTTTAATTCAACCAACCCACAAGAGTCTCATTTAGACCCCCACTTCCTAATCCCATGAAGTGTGCTTTCAAGGTTCCCTAACATGTAGAAGATTAAAAGCAGAAAATTAGAAGCTGGGCAAAAGGTGATTTCTAGACAATAAGCATAGGATACAGAAAAATCATAACGTGCAGGCGCAAGAATTTGAGAAGCAATGTAAAGGTAGCTATTTGGTGAAAAGGCAAAAATTCCACATGCCTCCATAGAATGTCCCTCATGAGAACTTAATAACATATGGATGGGATCATGAAACATAGTGCCAGGTATGGTGTAAGCATTCATTATATAGGAGTTACCAAAGGATGCTGAAGATGAAGATGTCATGGCAGTACTGTGGCCTGGTGTCAGAGCAGATTCTCATATGCCAACTTCAAACAGTCACACAAAGGTAAAATGAAGTCTGCCCCTCTCTATGGAAGCTTTCAGAAAATGTATAATCTTCTATTTAGAAAGATTTCCATAAAAAAGTTATTTTAAAGGAAAGTATTCTCTAGAAAGGACTAAGCTAGATCAATGAGAAATGTCCTGTACGTGTCCACCATTGTAATTTTCTTTTTACTTTTGCATTCGATTAGAGGCTATATGTCTCTAATCCCAAATCACCTCTTTTCCCTTCCAGCAGGTCAGCCAAGCTTTTACTCGGGGCTCTGTTTGTACTTGGTTCTTATCTGCTCTCCATATTCAGCTCATGTACTCATCTAATGTATGGATTCAGTCATGCCTTCACTGCCTAACTCATTCCATGGAGAGTTCCAGGTGGCTTACCGGGAAAACAGACAAACTGAGAGTGAGATATAAATAAATACATAAAAATGAAGATCAGGGAATATATTTCAGTGGAAATATCTGCTTGCAAGTAGGTTGCATCTAAAAATAGAGGCTGGTTATGATGAGCATGTCTGGGAAACAGGTGGCCTGTTACCTAAGTGCTAAGAAGCAACATAAGGTAGGATGGGAGGGGAGGGGGCGCCAGGGCTGTGTGCATGTCCGAAAAAAAGGTGAGGACAGCTCGGCCAGCTGACCCAAGAACAAAATCTGATCATCAGAGGTAACAGCGGTTTTAGTTACAGTACTGTGGTTGTTTCTGAAACCTGTTGCTGAGTCAGCCAGTGGAAAGGTATGAGCGCTATAAGTGAACAATATGGGTTCTAATTCAACGAATTCTTTTAATCATGGAAGAACAGTCTACACTGCTGTAGGAGCTCTGTAACAGAATAGAGCATAAAGTGGGGAGGGGAGTTAAATATCCCCTTCAACTCACCTCAGGCTGCCAGGAATCTTTTGCTCTGTAATGGCTCAAGTGTTATAGGATGGTTACACCTAACAGGTCAATTGTAGCCACCAGTAGGAAACTGTAGATCAACAGGAGAAGCTATGCTGCATGGTGGATAAAAGAGCAGAAATACGCTACCAGGAAAGCCATATGCATGGAAAAGAGGGTGCACAGCAGGGGTGATGAAGCAGCACAGGCCAGCAGTGCAGTGGTGCTAAATGAGTGTACAAGCCAGCTGTGTACACGACTGCATCATCGGGATGGGACCGAAATTCTTAGCCTTGCCCTTCCTGCTGACCCCTAAGGGGGTCCGGGCTCACCACCTGATCTCTTGCCATCAAAAGACTGTTTTGTAATTGCTTTATTGGCTCTGTAGGTTTTTATGATACAAGAAATAGAGAAAGAACCACAGACATCAGAGGAAAGCAAAAAATAAGGACAATACTGTGAATGAACTGTGCTGGAGGAGAAATTTTCTCTTAAAGCACAAAGCAAGGCTGCACAGAAATGGGATGGAGAAGTTTTGGGTGTTTTGTGTGTGTGTGTGTGTGTGTGTGTGTGTGTGTGTGTGTGTGTGTGTGTGTGTGTGTTTAGGGGAATGGTGCCAGAAAACTTATAGAATGTAAGAGATGTGGCTAGAAGGAAAAGCGGAGATTTTAATGAGTGTGGATGTGGTCTGTGCATACATAGCATTGCTACCATGTAGTGTGCGGATTGCAAGTCAGGAAGACGGAATGTGTGTGGGGACTGGACCATGTCATCCGCTGTGGTGCTGTAAGACTGGACCCTGAAAGTCATGGTTTTGTGTTATCCTAGCAATGTCTCCTTGGCCTTCTGTGTGTAATCCTGCTGTCCAGCACAGCAACAGTTCCTAGAGAGCAGGGGAAGTTTCAGAAAATGTGGCCATGAGCATATGTGAGACATTTCCAGTGACTCAAAAACAATAACAAATAAAAACATTTAACAAGGGAGGGGGAGAATAGATGGTTTGCAAGAGGGGGGAAAATTGCAGGCTCCGTGTCAGCAGGTGGAGGCGGGAGCTAGTGCGACTTGAATCATTGCTATTAATAAATTCAGTCTTGTAAAGTGGGAAAATGTGCATTCTATTTAAATTATAATAAGAGGATCCCCCATGTATTTATAATAAGATTGTTCCCAATTGCTTAAAAGAGAAATAGAAATTAACATGGCAGAAGCAGCTTGCCATGATCAGCCTCATCTCACATGACTCCTTCCCTTGCAGTCTATATTCTAGCTCAGTGGTTCTCAGCTGTAAGAGATTTGGGCTCCCCAGGGACATTGGGCAATGTGTGGAAACACTTTGGGTTGTCACAACTGGTGGGGGAGAGGGGAAGTTATACTCGGCATCTAGTGAACAGAAGTCAGGGATGTGGCTAAACATCTTGCAATACACAAGACAGTCCCCAAAGGGTAGTCCCTATAACTAACCCTAAAGCCAACTACTCTAGGTGCATTGAATTTCTTGTAAAGATGAGTTGGTTCATCTCCAACTCTCTGATACAGTAAAACCTTGGATTGCGAGTAACTTGGTTTGCGAGTGTTCCGCAAGACGAGCTAACATTTCTAAATTGGTAAACAAGCGATGTCTTGCAATACGAGTAGTTTATTTCCAGAACGAATTGTGCTCGCAAGCCAAGGTATTACTGTATTATTCTTCTAAAGTGCCCAGACCCAAGCAACCATCAAACTCTTAGTCTTCTGTATTTCCACTGAACTCTGGTCATGTTTTGAAAACTTCTTTGGCTCTCAGAGAATGACTCAGGTGTTATTTTCTGGATTTTGCCATTTCATTGTGTGTGTACTTTCATTATCTCAATATTATAATTATTGGTAAGTTCTTAATATCTTCTGTTCCTCCTCCACTACACTACATGTTCACCAAGGCAAGTTGGGGCCAGGTCTTTCTATCTTTGTATCTCCAACTCTTGGCATTGTGTAATCAATAAATGGATAAACACATAAGTCATGTAATCTCTGGGGAGCTTTCTTTCTTTTTAAAACAATTGGGCATAATAATATCTGCTCTGCCTTCTTCACATATTTCTTGTTATGATTGAATGAAATAATAGATGGCAAGTTTGTTATTTCATGTTTCATAATGATAATAGCTTCCATTTACCAAGCGCCTGCTGTGTGCTTGCCACTTGGTAAGCTGCTTTACATGTAACATCGAATTCCCCCAATTGGTAAGAGTGCTGTCATTCCCCTCTGAACCAATAGGGACAACTATGAATAAGAAATTCAAGTGACTTGTCCAAGATCACAGAGTTAGGAAGTAGCAGATTTGAAGCTCAAATCCAAATTTTTGTAGTGGTAAAAACCTAGAGGTTCAAAGATAGGGAGATCCCCAAGATAAGACATTTGTCCAAAATAGTCAAGGAAAAAAAATTTTTTTCTGTCACCTGACCAACACTGAGGCCTTTCTTAGGGAACCTGGAGTTTTAATAGTACAATTACCCCACCTGATTAATCAGAATTGCTGTTTGTTTGTGCATGAAAGATAACTCATTATGGCAAATACGCATTCAAAGGCCATAATATATGCATTTATTCAATTAAGTCTAATGTATTATTTAAGGCTTGGTGCGTGGTATTTATCACTAGCAAATGGTAATTTATACAGATTATCAGAGTCTGAATTAGGTGCTCAGCTTGTGAGGATGGCCTGTTTCTTGGAAGGTGCAGCTATGCCTTACTGTACTCCGGGCTAGTATATTAGAGGGTCTGGTAAACTACACCCCTTGTACACTTTGGCTCATCAACAGCTTTAAAGCAAATGGTTAGAGCCTATTACCATGGCCTTCTTCAACTGCTTGTGAAAGCCACTGCCAATACCTTGGAGAGGCACCGCTTACTCATGAGGTTTAACTTAGAAGCATGCACCCTCTTGAGCTTCAATGTCCCCCATCAGCCTACCAGCCAAAGTGAGTGTTAACTAATAGTTGCCCTCTCAGTAAACCAACCCACCTACGTGCTGTATGCAGGAGACAAGGGAGTCCTTGCAAGATTCAGTCAATAAACAAGCACTAAACATCTACTCTGCACCAGGCTTTGTACTCAGCTTAGGGGATACCAAGTTGGATGAGACAGGGCCCCTGACTCAGGGGGTCAGGGTTATGCAGACTTGTGGGGCACAGATTTTGGCACCCCACCATCTAGAGGAGGAGCCCTGACCCTGTCACTTACCAGCTGTGTGATCACCAGCAAATTACTTTAACCCCCTTATCCCTAGGTCCCTCATCTTTTTCAGGGGAGAACCTACACCTACTCACAGAGTTGCTGCTTTTATAAAAGAAGCACTATATTTAACACCAGACATAAACTTGCCCTCACACCCTTGCAGGACCAGCCGTTGGGCCTACTGGGCCTTTTCTCCAGATATTCAGTCACACCCAATATTACTGGACTTTTTTTTCTTTGTTAGGACTTTATTATAGGTTTTCCGGTGGAGGCAGAGTGTTATATTTTCATGTTCCATAGCTATCTACCCTAAACATCTTTATCAGAAATATCTGTTTTCCTGGTTTGTTTTTTCCTGCTTCTCTCTCCCACCAGGCATGGCTTCTCTGTTCTCTGCGGCGCTGCGGCGCTCTCAGCTGTTTGCTCTTTTCTCAAACTCCATGCCTTGCATCTCAAAAAGAAATTCCTGAATTTTACAGGAATGGGCTAAGGTATCTTTGTAAAATCCTACCTCCATAGGCTGAGGTCCATGCCCATTTGCATGAGATGGACTATATTTGATTTGGAAAAAAAGATACACTTGATAAACTATCATTGTATATAAGCTGTTCCATTGTGAAGAGATCATTTTTTTGAAACTAAATGAGGCAGGAAAGAGAATTAGATGGCCTTCAAGCCAGGCAAATGCCCTACCATATTTAAATCATGTAAGATCTCGTAAAAGCTGCCTCTAAGCTGCTGAGGTAGAAGTAAGAATGCCTTGGAGCTGTGGACTATTTTTGTTGTCAAGCTGGAGGGCATTTTACCACAAACAGTTGTTGAGATGAAATATTTAGCAAAGTGAAAGAGAACCATATAAGTGACCACTATCTGAGCCTAACTCTTTCTTCCCAAAAAGTTGAAATAATTGTACTTACCACCAATTACTCCCCACCAGAACTGCACAGTTAACAGTTTATTACTGTGATCAGTGCAGTAAGGAAGCCATCTGAAGGAGGGATGTGTATCTCAGCACATCCTTTCACCCGATCTTTCTCCATTCCTCACAAGTCCTGTTCTTCAGCTAAAGGGCACTTCTCCTAATCCCATAAATACCTGGCAATCCCCCCAACTTTTGTTTTTTCTCTTACCATTGTCTTAGTCTAGAATGATCTCCCTGCCCACCTCCATCTATCCGTGCCCAACTCTTACCCATCCTTCGAGGCCCAGCTCCAAAACAGTTAACTTTAAGGACTACTATGGTTATCCCTATTTAATGGATGAGGTGATAGAGACACAGAGAGGTTAATGGACTTGCCCCATATCACACAGCTAATACGAGATGGAGCTGGGATTTGAACCCAAGGATGTGACCTTAGAGTCTTGTGCCCTTAACCTCTGCACTCAACGCCTTCGGTGATTGTCCCCCGGGATCTTCTCCCACCCATGAAGCTTCTCTCACACTTTATGTTCGATTCTCCTAAGACACTGTCCTTCTTCTCCCTTGTACCTAAATTACATCCCTCTTCCCTGTCCCCTACTAGATTAGATGAGGGTTGAATCCACATCAGCTTTATCTGTTTACTTTCTTTTACAAAACACACATGGTAGGGACTCAATAACTATAAGCGCATAGAAATTGTGGACCCCAACCAAAGCTCACAATTTTTCTGCAGTGTGGATGTGCTCATTTTAACATCCAAGAGGTCGCTCGTGAACAGGGGAAATCTAGGGAAATAGTCTGTGGTTAAACAAAGGATTTCCCCTCTCATTTCTTTCTTCTATGCAATGTTTGGGCTAGAAATGTTGGTTGATAAGCAGGCTGATTATGTGTGTGTTGGGGACTTAAAAAAAAAAAAGTAGATTTGTTTCCACAGCAGGAAATAAGGAGGAGGAGGGGGAGAACTGTAGAGAAGCCAATTTGTTTTTTTCTAAATGTGAAAAGAAGAAAAATAATAATTTAACCAAGAAATTATCTCCAAACACCCAGGGAACCCCCTGCCTGTCCAAACAGACAAAACACGCAGTCATTCTGTATGTTTTCTGGGGTCGTTACTGTGGTGCTGGCGGTGGAGGGGAGTATTAGGAGTCCAGCAGTGCACGCATGCAAGATCAGAGGCAGAGGAGCCAGCAATTGGGGGGCGTGTGAGGCTACGAAAGGCTGTGTGTGCAAAGATTCAGGGCAGTGAGCAATTTCAATGTACACATGATGTGACAGGAAGAGGGGCACAGCTCTCTTGTAACTCCATCAGCTCATGAGTGAAGTACCTTAGACCTTCCCATCTTGATATTAAAAGTCACCTGAGATGATTACTAAAAACACAGATTCCCAGCCCTCATCCCAAACCCCCTGAGTCAAAATCTCTCCAAGAGGCACCCTGGAATCTTTCAATTCCACAAGTGCCCCCAAAGATCCTTAGGACCAAC
>NW_017731473.1:168539-171978 GCF_001890085.2 Hipposideros armiger | reverse complement strand
ACATGTTTTGTTTCACTTACTGTGACTGTAGCATTTACCCAAATTCTAAGCTGTATGCAAATTAAGTGTGTGTGTATCTCTCACCCCTACCAGGCAGTGAACTGGCAGATGGCAGTGACCGTGTGTTTTTTTCACACTTTGCAAATAGTAGGAAGTCTTTAAATGCATATTGAAGGAAGGAGAAAATACTGCAAATAAATGACTTAGTAACTCCTTAGCATCCCTGCATTTCACCTGCTCACCCTGTCTTTCTGCTTTTCAGCAGAGTGCTAGGATGGTGGAGGATATCTCTAAGTTCTAGACAGGTTCTTAGAAGTTCTAAGAAGTCTAGACAGGTCCAAACTGGATTTTTGCCTGCAGGAGCTATGTGTCCTTGGGCACATCACTTTCCCTCTCTCAGCCTTAATTTTTCCAGCTGCATAGAGAGGATTGACTCACACAAATCACTAAGTTCCCATTCAACAAACCTAAGATGACAGGGTCGTTTACAACAAACCTAAGACATAACTAGTGAAACTGTAAGTGTACTGTGACTGACAGGAAGTGCCAGAGTTTTCATTTCTCCCCATTTATCCTAAGGCACAGGGCTTGGTTACACAGATCAGGCACTCACTCAAAAAAATATCTGGAAGAAAATATTACATGGATAGAGTACACACTGCAATAAGAAAAGCAAAATGGCCACAGCACAGATGTGCATGGCCCACATCACACCACTCCACTGACAATTCACATGTAGATTTTCTATGTCCTGACATACGCATGCTGCAGTGCAGTAGGCCAACAGCTGATGGCATTAAATGGAAGCTGTGGTGGGCTTTTCAGACAAAGCTTCTCAGAAGGGCAAGTCACATTACCAGATAAAGGGGGAGGGTGGCATTCAAGGACAGCACAGCCAAAGCCTCACAAGGCAGACGTGCTCACGGTACATGTAGTGGCAACATTAGCTGCGGTCTTTCAGCCTGACATCAGAAGCCTCTCTCAAGCTGCAATCCAAATGGGCACTACCTGAAAAATCACCCTGCTCCTGGGACCAGAAACCCAAGGAGAATTNACACCCTCTTGAGAGACCCTGAGCCAGAACCACCCTAGAAAATGACTTTTAAAATTCTGATCCACAGAAACTTTGAGTTATTGTTTTGAGCTGCTACATTTAGAGGTAATTTGCTATGCAGCAACAGACAAATATACAGTCCCTCTCTCTCACCTGTGTCTGATAATGGCTTAACAAGGGCCTAGGAATTGATGGTCCACATGGATGCGACCTGGTGTGATCACCACTAACATGTACTGAATGCATACTAAACACTTTACACTCACCATTTCATTTCATCTTAAGAGACAGACACCATTTTTCCCATTTTATAGACAAAGACGCTAAGGTTAAGAGAAGTCAATTAATATGCTCATGACCTCTGATTTAATATGGGTGAAGTCGGAACTTGAAAAAAAGCTTTGCTTCAAAAGAAATTCTATGTTTTAAGGCTGAGTATTATTTCATTGTATGTACATGCCACCTTTTCTTTATCCATGCATCTGTCCATGGGCATTTACGTTGTTTTCATAGCTTGGCTATTGTAAATAATGCTGCAGTGAACATGGGGGTGCAGGTATCTCTTTGAGAACTTGATTTCAATTATTTTGGATGACTATCCAGGAACGAGAATTGTTGGATCATATGGTAGCTCTATTTTTAATTTTTGGAGGCCTTAAAAAAAAGAAGGAAATTCTTCAATACAGGACAAGATGGGAGGACATTGTAGACATTATACTATGTGAAATAAGCCACTCACAAGACAAACACAATGATTCTTGTTATATGAGGTTTCTCAAATAGTCAAACTCATAACAGCAGAGAGTAGAATGGTGGTTGCCAGCGGCTGGGGGAAACGGCAAGTTACTGTTCAGTGGGTATGAAGTTGCAGCCATACAAGACGAGTAAGTTCGAGGGAGCTGCCATACCACACTCTGCCTGTAGTTCACAAAACTGTACCGTGCACTCGAAAATGTGTTAAGAGTATAGATTTCATGTTAAACGTTACTACAATTAAAAAAAAAAAAAGAATGCTCTACTCTGGGTCTGCTCACTGTCGTTTCTAGGCACTCTGTAGCCATCTCAACTCATTGCTGGTTGAGGGTGTTCCATCTCCCTTGGCCTTGGTCTGTACATCTGTGGAAAGAGAAATGTGTTAGGTGGCCCCATGGTCTGCATGGGTAGAGTAGGAGGAATCTGGGTTCCAATCCAGGCTGCCTGAGCCTTAGTAACATGAGGATAATAATAACTACTTCACAGGGCAGTTGAAGGAATTCAGTTTCACAATGCATGTGCCATTGTTTTGTAAGCTCTAATAGCTAACACCAAAGAAAATGAGCGTTTTTATCACCGCTAGTATCTTTATCTATGCCAAACTCATAGAGGTGATTGTATTAAAAATCAATTATGCCAGCCCACCCAGGGTCTCCGCAAAGAACCCCAGCTTTAAAGACAATTGGTGCAGCCTTCTTTCCCAGAGCATGAAAGACACATTGAATAGCTGCTTATTGTTTTCCAGCTATAATTGATTATGGGATAAGAGTTGTCTTGTCGATCTCCCATCACAGTCCTTGAATGAAAGGTTAGTAAATAATAATGATAAGAAAAAAAATTTCTCTCTCTCTCTCTCTCTCTCTCTCTCTCTCTCTCTCTCCCCCCCCTCCCCCACCCACACAGACTCTCCTACTTATATCTCCTTGAAAATTGTCTCTATGAATATCAATTTCTGGAAATAAATGTTTCTTATGTTGCATCATCAATAGTAAAGAAAAAAGCAAATTAAAAAAGATTACCTTGGCTCCCCACCCTTGGGACCCTCCCTGGTGTAGATGATGGGACAAGGACAGAGAAAACCCATGCCCGGAATTTCCAAGCCAGAGGGACATATTTTTCCTTTAAAATTAAAAACACAAATCAATTTCACTCAACCTCTAACAGCAGAAATGAATGGGGGGATTTGACTGGTAATGTTTAGAAATAAATGATTTCTGGAAATTGATTGTGACATAAAAAATGAGAGGTTCTGCTTTTTGAAAATAAGAAAGAATCGCTACAATTTCTACACATGCGCAAACACCTCATTTTAGCAGCTCCCCCCACTCCCGTCTCCTGTTCATCGTCCTTGCTTTCCTCGTCTATAGCCATAAGGCAGGCTTGCTCCGGCACAGCAGCACAGCAGTCGTCTGGGTTGGGGCTTGATCTAGTCTTCTGCCCTCTCTCCCAACATCGCTTCCCCCTTCCACCTCAACAGCACAGGCACATCAGCGAGGATTCTCCCAGCATTCCTTCCTTTCTTTTCTTGGGAGGACTGCAGATTCTGACCCTAACCCCTCTCTCTATCCCACCAAGTTTCTCTTTGAGAATAAAAGAAAAAGGATGGAAACTAAGGGTGATGGAAGGGGGGGG
>NW_017731473.1:167034-168112 GCF_001890085.2 Hipposideros armiger | reverse complement strand
TTCTCATCTTCTTCACTCAAGGTGGCAACAAGCCACCGCCCCTCAACCACCATAGACACAATCTCCACAGAGGAGAAAAACATTTAGGGTCCAGTGGGGGATGGGGTATTATAAGTCCTCTTATAAAAAAAGAAGAAAAAAAGATAGGTATAACTCAAAGGATCTTCTTTCTTCATGGGCTACACCTCGGGAAACATCTAAATAATTTCTAGAGATTCCAAACAGACCAGAGATTTGGATTGATGCTACCTGCTTTCCCAGCTTCAAAGGCTACTGTCCTCTCTTTAGAAGCCCATCCAGTCGCTCTGGCCTCTGGTCTGGGGCACCTTTCTTTCCTGCCATGTTTTTCAAACAAACCCTTGGAAAGTACTAGAGTTTGCTCAACCCTTTTGTGGCCCTGCACTGCCATCGTGTGGCCATAGTTAGCACTGCAGCTACTTAAACGGCAAAAATCAATGACAGCTTAAATGGGCCCGGGATGTAGAGGAAGACCAGGGCTGACCTCTAAGAGATTGTAAGTGGGGCACCTTATTGTGCCTATAAGGAGCGCTGGCATATTCTGCAAAAAGATACCTGGATGCCTTTTCCACATCTTTCCATCCACTGGTGCCTTTTGATGGAATGCCTCACCACCCAAGCCACATCTCCTCTAAGTACTATACTGTAGCATACACAATAAAGATATCAGAATTGTTAAAGAATTTGCTTACCTTAGTTGAGTCATAAACTCTAATGGAGACTGCAAGACATCAAAAGAAGGTTGAGATTCGGAAGGGCAGCAGTGGCAGAATTAGGAAAGATCATTAAGAGTAAAAATGTGTCTTTAGAGACCAAGGCTGAGATCACCCACACCCTCGTATCCCCAGTTACTATGTACAGATGTGAAAGTTGGACAGTGAGGAAGGCTGATAGGAAAAAATAAAAATACTGATTCATTTGGAATACTGCGTTGGGGAAAAGCTCTACGGATAACCTGGATACCACAGAGACAGACAAGTGGACCCTAGAGCAAATAAAGCTTGACACATCGCTGGAAGCAAAAAGTGACAAAACTGAAGCTGTCCTACTTTGGGCCCAT
>NW_017731473.1:150405-165104 GCF_001890085.2 Hipposideros armiger | reverse complement strand
TGGCTGATGGCCAGGAACTGACGATGCTGAGACCAAGAATTTTTCAAAATGTATCTCAAAATCAGAGAGAGTAGTATCCAGGCGTTTTCCTTTCTTCTTTGCCCATCTTGTATGTGCTTCTTTTCCTGTTGAAATGGAACACGTTATCTCACTTCACTGCCCTGCCATCTCTCGGGTTAAGCTGTAGTGCAGAGGCTGTGGTGGGAATCATGGAGTGTGAAGTTCACAGAGACCTTGGAGATGGGCTTGTCTGGGGATGACAAACCTGCGGCTCTGGTGTTGCCATGCTCCCAGCTCCGGGCTATGGCAGACTTTGCAAATCCATCAAGCCATTTGTGTCTTGAAGCATTTGCTTAACACACTGCTCCACATTAATCAGGGTTGGCACTTAAGATACAACCTATTTTTCTTACTTTCAATTACAGTTGACATAAAATATTATATTAGTTTCAGGTGCGCAACATAGGATTAGACTTTTCTATAACTTATAAAGTGATCACCCCGATAAGTCTAGTACCCACCTGACACCATATACAGTTATTACAATATTATTGACTATATTCCCTATGCTACACTTTACATCCCTGTGACTGTTTTTGATTAACTGGCAATTTGCACTTCTTAACCCCTTCCCCTTTTTCGCCCAACCCCCCCCCAACCCTTCTCCCATCTGAGAACCATTAAAATGTTCTCTGTATCTATGATTCTGTTTCTGTTTTATTTGTTCGCTTATTTATTTTTTATTTTTTAGATTCCACATATAAGTGAGATCATACGGTGTTTGTCTTTCTCTGTCTGACTTGTTTCACTTAGCCTAATTCCATCTAGACCCATCCATGTTGTCACATATGGCAAGACTTCATTCTTTTTTCATAGCTAATATTCCAGTGTATATATGCATCTCTTCTCCTCTATCCATCTGTGTCTCAGTGGACACTTAGGAAGATGCACCCATTTTAACTTTTGAACCTGAGATCCTAGGAGGATGACTCCTCAACTGCAGTTAGGATCAGAACTGGAACTCAGATTTTCTGATGTCCAAAACATTCCTCCCCTGCCTCTTTCAATTGCAAGCTTCCTAAGGATAAGCATCACTTCCTTTTTTACCTTAGGGTTGTTGTTTTTTTAATGATGCAATCAGTACATGGTTGCACTCCTATTTAGCCTCTGCCCATCCACAGTGGGATCCAGAACAGAAGTCTGCACTCTGCCTTAGGAAGCTTCCAGTCTACCCAACTCAACTCTCTCTGCACCTTGGTGCCTTTTCTCAAGGGGTTGTCCATGCTGAACACATCTCCTTCACTCCCTCTACCTGAAGCTCTGCTCAGGCGCCATGTTATCCACAGGGATTCCAGGTTTGTGTTTTCCTAGCACCGTCTTTATCCCCAACGTACATTAACTTCTGCCTCCTCTCTTCTTACGTGGTGTTTTGTTTTGCATCTAAACTAGACTTTAGTTCAGCAAGCTGAGTTGCTGCCTATCACTTCCCTTGACTGCGAGCACAAGACTTGAGAAAACATATTTTACTTGGATGCTGAATAGAGTGCCTAGGATGCCATAGGCTTCCAATGAATTTTAGTTGGATTACATCAAGTTCCTAGAATCATCACCACGAAAGGGAAACATCACAGACCTTAAAGCTGGAATGTCCCTTAGAGATCATAAGGTCCAGGATGGGAACTAAGCTTCATTTTAAAGCTAATCCCAATTAATTATGTGTGGATCCCTGGAGCAGTATGTTTACAATGACTCAACGTAAAGTCCAAGTTCAGTAGGAAAGCGTGTTGAGTGGGGTTTGTGATGTCTGCCAGGGGTGAGAAAGGAAGAACTATAAAATGTATGCCTCGACTGTACAAAGTGTATGTCATCAGGGATCAAGTCCATTCCCTACTAGTTAACATTAAAGCCTGCCTAGCGTAGGGTATGATCTGGGATTTGAACTGGAATGCGGAATTTGAATGCTGCACCATAAAGTGGTTGTATAGTTTAATTCAAATCTCTTATTCTCGTGGAGTTTTAGTATCACTGTTTATGAGACGAGCATGGTGGTTTTCTCTCTCCTTACCTCGCCAGATTCTAGCGATGGTTGAGAACATGGTCATGAAAGTATATTACAAACCATAAAAAAATGCACAAATGTGTTCCCATGGAACACTGACCTCAGTGATCACCCAATAAATGGAAATAGAGACGCCAACCCTTAAAAAGACTTGCTATTACCCAAAGCTGGCAGGGTGCTTTGCTATTCAAGCATGGCCCCGGTCTAAGTCTATGATTTATCTACCATGTAAGAAATACTCACATTTGGCTGTCATATACCCATTAACCTAGACACTTGTCAGGATCAAAGAGCTTCCAGTCCAGAAAATGAGTGCCTTGTCACTGGTCTGACTCACTGGAAAATACTTATGTCACTGGTTATTAACCTATGGCATTTCTACCAGATTAAATTTTCTGTATTCTGTCTCTTCCCGTAGTTTCCTTTGCTGTGTCTTAGTTCATGGTTTCCTTACCTCTATGTTGTAATCTTCTGATGAGGCTCCCCTTCCATATTAGGACCCCACATGTAGGAATGTAGCCTACACAGAGCCATCAGAGTGATCCTCCAAAAATATAACGCAGTACCCTGTTACTCCTAGTTCAAAAATCTTCAATAACCCTGGCGCCTTCAAATAAGGTCCAGAATCCTTATAATGGCAAATAATCCTATTGCAAAGTGACCCCTGTTCAGTCTTCCAGACTCACCTCCACCCATTCTGTACTCATTCAATACTGGAAAAAAAGATCCCTCTCCTCACCTTTCTCTCTTAATGTCCTGGTATTTCATGACCCTGGGTCTTTGTTAGCACTGTCCTCTCTGTCTGAAAGGTCCATCCCTTCTGATCTAATTGCCAAAATACCATTTATTATTTAGGGTGAAGTAGAAATGTCATCTCATTAGGACTCTATTTTTTAGTCCCCTGGACTCCTGCCCCTGTGCTACTCCCATTTCTTTGCATACACTCCACCTAGGTATTCCGCTAAAATTTTGAGTCCTTACAGGGCTCATTATCAGTAAATAGATTAGGTCGGATCGTGCACCCCATTTTTTTGTGTTCTGGAAAATTTATTCAGCATATTTTGAATCATCCCACCGCAGCATAATCATCTATTCCAATGTTTATTTCTGTCTCCCCTGTGAGACCATGAGTTTCCTAAGGTGAGGTACTCCCACCCATCTCATCTTGCGGTGTCTACACAGCAGCCAAATCTGCTTATGAATCGTATTAAGCTACTCTGTCCCATGCACAACATCCCAAACTTGCAATAAGATCCAAATTCCCACCACAACATCAGGCATCAGGTCTTGCATGCTCTGGCCCCCTTTTGGTCTTCTACCCCATTTGTTCTCACCCTCACCCTCACACACTCAGCTTCCTTCTGTTCCTCCAAGGAAGCCTCTTTCTACCTCAGGCCTATCCACTTGTTGCTCTCCTTCACTCAAAAGCTAGGCCCCCAAACTTTCACAAAACCCAGCAGATGCTAATCCAGCTCTGAATGAGATGCTATCTATGAAAGAAAAAGTTAATAAAAATCAAATTCACCAAGGGTTTGGAGAGAGAGACCGGCCAGGAGAGGATATAATGACAGAGATAGACTGGAAACTGAGATTACCTATGAGTTTTGGGTTCTGCTTATCCAGCTCTTTCTCTGAGCTCCATGTGCCTTAGCCTTCAACTCTCATTTCAGATGCCATCTCCCTGGCCAGGAATCCGCTGACCACCATGTCTACCCCAGCTCCAGTGTCTTTCCACCTGTTTTATTTTCTGCAGATCACTTACTGCTCCCTGAAATTGGCCTACTTATTGATCTGTTCAATGTATATGCTCATCTCCTTCCACTAGAATTCAAGCACCGTGAGGGGTGGCACCGTCTGTTTTCTTCATCCTTGTGTTCCCAGGGGGCTGGAGGAGTGTACTTGGAAGGCACTGGATGCATATGCATCTGTTAAATGAGTAAATGACTTCATCTGGTTGCTCGGTAAATGTCAGCTGAACAAATTAGTTAATAATTATTTTTTCAGTGGCAGCAACTGACTTTTTAAATTGCAAACCTAAATTGTTTGCAGTAACGTAGGGATAAATTATTCAAGTTGTAGAACATCCAGAAAGGTTCCTGAGTCTCCCTCAGGTAGGCCTTATCTCTGTTAATTCAGCCCTTTAAGCAGAGAATGAACAGAGCAGATAATTCAATCCAATCACAGTAAAATCTTATTAACAGTTCTGGGCATAAATAAATAAACTCATTCCCTTGTTGGTGCTGGGGGGTCAAACCTACAGCCAGAAATGAAACTTTTATATTTTCCAAAGACTTTATTCCATTTCCCTTTCCCCCCCCCCTCTGTTTTCACCTATTTTCCCCTCCTCCCCTACCCCCACCCACATATAAGCCCAGATAATCTATTTCACTGGATACTTCATGCTCTGGAAACAGCAGCTCATTACCCAAGGACAGCAGAATCCAGGGACAATCAGGGCACCAGGTGAGTGTAGGTGGAAGCAGTCATGTAAGAGGATGCAGAGCATTCAGCTGGCATGCAACCAGACCTCCTGCCATCTACGATTTCTCTAGTTTAGCCTTGACTTGCAGGGAGAAGGCAAAAATGGATTCGTTCTACTTCAAAAGCAGAGAGCAAGGAAACCCAAAGAGATTAAGTGACTGTCCCAAGGTCCCCCAACCCTCTATGTGGCCAAGACCAGCCGTGAGACCTGAAAATGTCCCTTCCATCAACAGGTCTCCTTATGGCTGTTCTGGCACCTGGCTACATGCCTGTAATTTTCCTGGCTCTGAATGGGAAGAGAATAAATAGGGGGGGGGAGTTAATAAAAATCAAACCCCCTCAGACCAAAAGAAACCGTTTACTAGTGTGTGAGATGACACAGAGAGTGAGTGCATTTATTAGTTATTGGTTTACACTTACCTGGGTCTTTCTCAGAGCTGCCCAAGGCTCTTTCTGACTTAATTTGAAAGTTCTAAATTCTCTCACGGACCTTGGTGAGCCTGGAAGCATACGAAAGTCACAAGAAAACAGCAGTGCGAAGCTTGTGAACAGGCCTGTTGTGTAATGTTGGACTTGGGGGCTGAACATCCCCTATCAAAGTCCAGAGGAGGGCACCATGGTCCAGGCCAGGCCAATGAGAGCTATCCTAGCTCCTCCCATCCTGGCCACTGTGATTGGTTCAACGATAAGCACATGGCTCAATCCCGGCGAATGAGGGCACTCCCTGGGCGTTTTTCAGAATTATCTACAAAGATATTTTCTCCTTTCTGGGATTTCAAGCTGTAAGGACCAGGCAAGCTTGGAGCTATGAAGTCAATATCCCAAGGGACACAAAAGCTCACTGCAGAATGTGGAGATGGGCTTCAACCAGGCTGAGGACTTGGGATGCTGAAGGAATGATGCAGGTGCTTTCCCTGTAAATCTGCAGCCCCTTCAGCACCCTTTACACACACACATACACACACACACACACACACACACACACACACACACACAACACCCTCCCACTCCCCACCCCCAGAAGTGCCCACCTTCCTCGTGAATGGCAGACACACCGTGTTCCACTCTCCTTGGGATGTGGCTTTGAAAGCACCTCTTCACACTGTTCACCGTGCATCCTCTCTGGTTAGTGCCCTTCACCTCTGACCTCTTCTCGAAGGTTCTTCCATCCTCACACTGTTCCTCCTACGTTCTCCTCACCTACCAGTGCTCCTGACCTCCTGTCACTCTCTACCTCTGCTTATCAGTTCCCCCAGGGACATCACCACTTTCCAGGCTCTCTTGGGTGCTGACACCTTTTCTTAGAACCTGTTACACTGTGTTTCACAGCCTCTCCCATATGTGGTGATGGAACATGAAGGTGGAGAAAGGCACCCCGCACAGACTGGAGGGGTCGGTAATGCTTTGAGAAGACAGTGACCAACAAGCTGAGCCCTGACAGATGAGTGAGAATTACCCAGGTGAAGGATGAGAGGATTAGGGAACAGAATGTTCTGAGGCTTTGAGCTGGGAGCGCTCTGAGTCCTGTCTACATAGAGATTAATAGAGCATAAACGAGAAGAGGCAGACGTTGTAAATACGGAGCAGATTCTGAAGCCATGTGAAGCGGCTGGCTTTCATCATAGGGAAATGGCAAGACACTGAGGTAGATTTACACAGGCCTCCATCTGAGGCCCGTCTTTGTTCTTCTTTCCTGGCATTTTCTGTCCATTCACCTTGGGTCTCTTCATTATCTCTTGCACCTGTTTCTCTCTCTCTCTTTCTTTCTCTCTCCACGCCCCCCCCCCTTCCCTATAAAGCTAGCTCTGTTTCCAACTCTTATAAATTCTGGTCTTGCCTTTTAATCAATCACCGCCTTTTGGAATCTTCTGGAGCCTGACAATCTCTCAGGGGCTTGTTAGGACCAGTCATAGTCTGTCGTGACATCTCATGGATTACCAGTGACTCTTTTTGGCTTCTTAGGGTCTTCCAGGGCCTGTCACACTTCTAGGCGCCTTTGGGAGCTGAGCTTACCTCTAAGGCAGCGGTTCTCAACCTGTGGGTCGCGACCCCTTTGGGGGTCGAACGACCCTTTCACAGGGGTCGCCGGGTACTTGTATGTGGGCGTATCTGCATGTGGGCCTGGAGACGGATAGAGGAGCGGTGTCTCGGTTCCTAAGACCATCGAAAATATGTGTTTTCCAATGGTCTTAGGCGACCCCTGTGAAAGGTTGAGAACCACTGCTAAGGTGTCATCACTCTCCATTTTGGACTATAACCCTGTGGTTTGTACACCTGTTTCTGCTCTCAGTGCCTGCCTTGGTGTCCCCTCATCCATAAGAATCAGTTACAACTGACTCCCTCCCTCTGCCCTTAGAAGATGAGACCGTAAGGATTTAGAGTTCATGCATTTCTCAGGCCAAGCCTCCAGAATTTGAGTGTTGTTTGAAACCTACAATAGGACAGATTTCATTACTCATTGGGTTAGATGCACGTCAATCATTACATCATGGCCAATGAGCTGTAAAGAAACGTACAGTCCCCTTCCCCCAATTCAACAAAAAAAAAACTTAAAAAAAAAAAAAAAGAAAAGAAATGTACAGGCTGGATTTCTAGGACAGAACCTAAAAGCTCATTAGGCAGGCAAGAGTTAGCAGGGGTAATTTTCTCTATGACTTTGGCAAGGGATATATGACAATGTCACCTCACCTTGGGTCAAGAAGCCACACTTCACTCAGGGAAACTGAAACCCAGAAGAATTTCAGTGGTGGCAGCATTTTAGTGATACCTTCAGGACAGAGGTCCGGAGCCCAGAACACAGAGATAATCATTAAGCCCTGCCCCAGGACAGGGCGGGTCCAGGGAGCTTCAGAAGGGAAGGCAGGAAAGGCATGCAAACATTCAGTCAGTCTTTGTTTTAAGGTTCCTCTGGAGAGACAGCAGAGACAAGGACAGACAGTCCCATCCCATGGGGCACACAGCTGAAGCAGGAGGCTGAAATGAAGTCCTAGGAACGGCCACATTTGTTTATTATAATGGAGAGCCACTGACAAATTGAAACAGGGAAGCAGCGTTGGAAGATCACTCTGGCTACATTGTAGAAAATCAACAGTACAGGTCAAGAAGGGAGGCAAGGAGACAATTCAGAAGGCTGTCACCAGCATGGACACTAGAGATGGAGATGATAGTCCCAAGGGAGGCGGGCGGGTTGTACCTCAGCTGTCTGCTGATGAATTCCTGCAATTAGTTGTTCTCTGTGTTTGTCTAATGGGTAGTAATGAGAGAGTCATTTTGTATCATCTTGTTTCCTTATAGCTGGAAGTGTTGTACCCCTAATAATATCAACAAGAAACTGTATTTATTATATTATTTTACCCTTACAATGACACATACAATAGGTATGTTTCCCCATTTTAAAGATGCAGACACTAAGACATAATGGGTTTCAGCACTTGCCTACTGATATACAGCTAGGAAACAGCAGTTCTGAGATTTGAACCAAGCCTTCAGACACTAAACGACACACTCTTAATACTGCAAATGTAATCTCAACACTGAGCTTTAATTTATTTTAATTATTATTTTTTGTAAAAATGTTAAGGGATGGTACATATTATTTGATAACATTTTTTCTTAGCGCTAAAAAATGCATTTTGTAGAAGAGGATTTCATAAATTTGCCTGATTATAAAAATCACCCAATAAAAATGCATGTTTCCTATCTCCTCGCCTGGAGATTTTGATTCATTAAGTCTAGGGTGGGGCGTATGCTTTTATAAATTACCCCAGAGACGCCTATGATCAGACAAGTTTGTCAAACATTCTACATAAGATGCTTTTTATTGGCTGTATAAGATTTAATTATGTAGATATTTCACAATTTAATTTACAGTTCTCTGCTGGTAGATTGTGGGTTTTAATGACATTTTAATACTGAAACAAAACTGTGATGATCAGACAAGTGCATGTCTCCAATTATTTCCTTAGAGAACCATGGCATTTAAACTCCTCTCCCCAGCTCCATGATTAAGTTTCATATGCATGGGAAACTAGCCCAAGAGCTTCTCTTCCTGCAGATAATTCTGAGAATGTCGTCATTCAGGGACTGGATACAGGCTCCAGATTAGGGAAAAGGAGGCGCATACAGCATAAATGTATACATTTAATTGTCTTCTTCTTACCGTTTGCCAATTTATATATATTAAACCCTCATTAGCGTTATAGTAGCTGTGTTCCTATATATCTTACTTGATCATCTCTGCAGCCCCACAACAGGATATTATCACCCTTATTGTACAGGTGAGTTTCCAAATGGTAATCCTCCCTCTGGCATATTTTGGGTCAGCACTAAGTATGCCACTAGTTTATACCATTTAATCTTCAAGACAAATGTATCATTAGGTGTGTATTATTATTACATCCAAGATAGACTCACTGCTCTTGTGTTTTCTTGTTTGTTTGTTTCAGATGAGGAAATAGGAGCTGAGAGTGGTTGAAGATTTTGCCTATAGTCACCTAACGAGTAAGCGGCCGTCGTGCTATTAGAACCCAGATATATAGTTCATTGATAGACCATTTCTGTTTTCCAGCACATTCAATTCAGGTATCATCAAACTTTTATTTTTAGATTTAAAAAAAAATCCCCACATTTTCCCTAGAGCTCCTATAAAATATTTAACTTAAAAAAAGGCAAGGAGCATCAGTACGCTCACATGTCTGCAAAATGAGAGAGGGCAAGCCCCTATTACCTCAGTCTGGGATTGAGATAAGGAATCTCTTTCAGTCCATTTGGCAAAAACAAACTTTAGTCCAGAGAAGAAAGATGAGCGTAGTGCTGTGATCCGGCTTCAGTTTGATTTCAGCATCCTGTGGAGAACTGAGGACGCGGAGGCGGAAGGGAAGAAGAAGTGAGCAGGTGGTTAGGGACCTGTATGGATGTCATCTTAATGTTAGGAGGAGAATCAATCAGTTTACCTCTGTTCCTCTTCCGCTACTCTCAACAGAATAGCCCAGAGAGAGCAGAGGAGAGGGCAGGCTTGGCCCCACATGGATACAGCTTTGAATCACTACAAATGACTGAGTTTGAGCTGGCCATGCCATCTCTCTGAGCTCAGTTTCTTCAATTGTAAAGACAAAATCGAATCAGAGGATGACTGTGATCCTTCACTATGATGATGTGACTAACAGGGCAAGCCCGTTTGGATTCCTAATGTCCCTTATTAGGTGGACCCTTGCCTTCCCCCATAAGCGCCTTCTTCAGATTTTCACAGATGTGAAAATCAGGGAACCCTTGGTACATTTCTATGAGATATTAATATAAGAGGGATAAAATTTACCTGAGTTCTTATCTCAAATACATAATTTTCTGTAAGTACAGACGTATTCAGGGAACTGCGGTTAAAGCAAACTTGAATGAAATCTGCATTGTTATTTTTTCTTATCTTCAGTTCCTGCCTGAGTTTTGGGCTAGTTCACTGAAATGTCTTTACCTTTTGTACTCAAGTTTCTGAACACCTAATCTGTAGTAACTATGTATTGTTTTTCCTGCTCAGGATCTAGTCACCTGGATCCAGCTGTGCCTGAAATCCAGATCCGGATTTTATTTTTTCCCTAAACACATGAGGCATTATTGGTTGTCCCCTCCCCCACCCACCACACACACACCCAGGGCATTTTGAGTTATATTCCTTTTGCTTGCAGTTGGAAGTACCTCTGCCCAATTAAAAAACTGTCTGCCTAATTAAAAAAATATTTGCTCTTTCTACCTCATAAATCTTATATAAATATCATATAAGTTAATAGATTTTGATCATTAACTACACATCCAGTTCCAGATACCATGCTTGGAGATGAGAACAGTGGTAAATAAGACAATGTCTTTGTCCTAGAGGATCTCATTTTAGTTCAGAACATAAACATCTACAGAAACAATTACAGAATAGCCTGTCTGACCATAGTTATAACAAACTCATGAGAGGAAATGAATTGGTGTCCCTAGAGAATTTAGAAATGGCTCTACAGAAGAGGAGACATTTGAACTGGACATTAAAGGTTAATTAAAAGTTTTTCAAGTAGAGCAGCAGCTCTCAATCAAAGGTATTTTTATCCCTCAGGGGGCGATTTTGTTTGTCACATCTTGGGGTGTGGCAGGGATGCTGCAAAATATCCTAAAACAAAGAATATAGCCTACAAACAACAACAGAAGAAACAAAAATGTCCTGAAACAACTCCCACAACGAAAATTATCTAGCTGCAAAGTCATTAGTCATGAAGTTGAGAAATTCTGAAGTAGAGATATTAAAAAAAAAAAAAATCCAGAACAAGATGAACATAAAAGCCAGGGGTCTTGATTAGTTCAGAGTGATGAAAATGTCTTGATGCAGGGGAAATAGGTTGAAGACAAATGACAATTGATCTTTGACAGTAGGGGCTTTGAACATTAGCCCATAGGTATAGGAAGCTTTCAAAGTCCTTTTAAACTTGTAATTAGAAAAAAAAGGCATCCTATACTTGACATCTTGGAAGTGGAACAGTTCTACAAGATGACCAGTTCCTTAATTGTGACTTTGATTATCTGGGGCCTTTGAGGATTAGTAAAAAATCCCATAGGAGACAATCTTAGAGAACTGTGAGGCTAGAACCATCAGTGGGTTATTAACGTCATTGCCGAATTCTACCAAAAGGATGCTAGCGAAATGGATGATCAAGGAAACCACTGAGTTTGGCTTCCCTCTAAAAACGTTTATTGCATTCTGAGCCAAGCAGACGCCCTCCTTGCAAACAGCCTTTTCCATCTCCCCTGTGTCACTTCCTCCCTCTCTTTGGACATTCTGCCAATTCATCTCGAAATAATTAAATATTTTTATAATGAATCAGATGCTAGTGACAGGAGCCAGATTGACGACTCTGGAGGAGGAAGCTTGAAGTGCTCACGTTTCTCACACTGAGATGACAAGGAGAAGAGTTATGTGCGCTGAAAGATTTATCATCAAGCTGTCCATAGGCACCTCCTTGGCCTCCAGAAAGTGGTTTAAAATTAGACACAATCTGGAAGCCTTTTAGAGCCAAAAAGGAGCGTGTTGTATTGTTGATGTTCTTTCCTCGTTACCTTTGGTGGAAGGAATTGCAGCTTGTACTCAAGCAAGGCCTACAATTACACTCAAAAGGTTGCACTTGGCATTCGTTCTCCCCACTCTCTTCTCCGCCATCTCCCAAGGTTTAGAGTCACTGAATTTTAGAGTTAAAAGAGATTCCAGAGATCACATAACTTACCCATTTCATTTTACAGGTGAGAAGGTGAAAGCCACAATCAGATGCATGACTTGCCCAGGATTGCACAAGCTATCATAGAATAAACTAGAGAGAATTTCCAGGTCTTTTTTTCCTCTTTGGAAGACTGTCACACTCCACTTATTTTTTCCCCAGCTTTACTGATATATAATTGACATAACATTGTGTAAGTTTAATGTGTGCAATGTGATGACTTAATACATGTACACATTACAAAGTAGTTACCGCAACAAGGTTAGTTAACTCATCCAACACCTCTCATAATTGCCATTTTTGATTGCTGTGGTGGTGGTGGTGGTGAGAATATTTAAGATCTACTCTCTTAGCAACTTTCAAGTATATAATACAGTATTGTTAACTATAGTCACCATGCTGTCTATTAAATCCTCAGAACTTATTCATCCTATAACTGGACGTTTTTACCCTTCGACCAACATCTCATTTTACCTACCCCTCAGCCCCTGGCAACCATCATTCTACTGTTTTTTGTTTGTTTTTTTTAGATTCCACATATAAAAGAAATCATGCAGTATCTGTTTTTTTCTGTATGACTTATTTCACTCAGCATAATGCCCTCAAGGTCCATTCATGTTGTTGCAAATGGCAGGATTTCCTTCTTTTTTTATGGCTAAAGAATATTCCATTGTATATATGGAACTATTCATTCATTCATCATTTCTCTATTCATTTTTCCCTCAATTGACACGTAGGTTGTTTCCTGTCTTGGCTATTATGAATAATATTGCAATGAACATAGGGGTACAGGTATCTCTTTGAGATAATGATTTCATTTCCTTGGGGTTTATACACAGATTCATTTCTTCTTAAGCATGTGTCCTCTTAGCCCACCTGATTCTCCCTCCCATCCTATCGCCCTGCTCCCCACAGCTATGAATGATAGTAAAGCTATCATTCGGAAGTGCTTAATCTCAGCTTGACTTCATGCTGGACTCTTTACACATATAAACTCTGATTCTGTAACAGTCTTGGGAAATAAGGATTACTATAATCATCCTACACATGAGATGAGGAAACTGAGTCTCACAGAGCTTCAGATACCCAAAGAGCACATGACTAATAAACAGTAATTCAAAATTCAACGCCAATACTTGTAGAATTTGTGTTATGCCATGTATTCTACCCAGGTCGACTTCAAAAACACTTCCTCTATTTTTTCCAGCCATGATGACTTTCATGCCCAAGTGGACCTTTTCAAGCAAGTGTCAAAGAATCCAGCTGACTGATAAATTTTACTTTTTTTTTTTTTTAGGGAGGAGATTTTTTTTATTTTTCCGATTCCTGATGTTTCCTTCCATGTGAAGGAAGCTCCACTTGCATTTTGTAGATGCCCTTTCTCCTCTCGTTTTTTGAGTGTTGTTACCATGAAAGGGTGTTTAATTGTGTCACTTTTTTCCTGCATTTATGGAGATGATCATGTGACTTTTTTCCCTTTTGTTCTAGTAATATGTGTATTAAATTGATTGATTTTCATATGTGGAACTGACCTTGTACTCTTGGGATTCATCACTCCTCATTACAGCTCATAAGCCTCCTTAAATACTGCCAGTTTGGTTGCTAGTATTTTGTTGAAGATTTGTGTTTTTCTATTTATAAGGGATACTGGTCTTTAACTTTCTTTTTTGTGATGTCTTTGTCTGGCCTTAGTATCACAGCCACTGATCTCCTGGAATATCCTTTTTCTCTTCTATGTTTTGGAGGAGTTTGAGAAGGACTGGAATTAATCCCCATACAAGAGGAAGTGGAGTGACCTGCCTGCTGAGTTTAGAAAGAAGAGCTGGATATAAGCAGCCTCCCTTTCTCTCTCTCCCAACTTGTGAGTGAACTGCTTTCAGGTGGCACATGCTCTTCTCAGCTTTCAATGCCTTAACTGCCAACAAGGAAAGGCCTGCCTTGGCCAGACATGCATGACCTATCACTGGATAAATAGATCTGTCTAACCCTGGAAATCAGTGTTAGAACAACTACTGCCTTGTAGCACATATCATCCTCTTAATAGCAACTTTATCGCAAAGTTAATATTTTGAATTCTGTTCACCTTAAACCCAAAAGCTGGTCTGAGAAGAAAGATTTTATAAATCCTCCTGGACTTGAAGAACACTGAAAACAGAAACTTCTGAGGTATGTCTCCCTGGAAGTGGAATGGACGTGGTCAGAGGTGCCCAAAAGTTACCGCAGAGATTAACGGGAAGAATATGGGATTCAGAATTTCAATACTTGAATCAAAATTAAAAATAAAATACGCCACATGGTGTTTTGTGTATATAAATGGTTTCTAGCCTCTTCTCTCCCCTCCCCCACCCCAGCTAGCTGCATAAAATTAGCCTAAGCCTCTGTTTCCATCTCTGAAAAATGGGAATCAAAATACATACTTTTTAAACCCCCAGTTTTCTTTACAGCTAGCGCTGGCCCATGCTCACGCTGCCTCACAGGCTGACTGCGCACCTGTCTTCCCAAATCTACTTTCCGTCGGTAGGTTGAAGTCTGCGATGGAGGGAGTCGTTTTCCCAGGGCGTGGGGAAATGTTACAGAAGGGCTTTTTCCACCTGGAGACCCGACGTTAAACGCTCACCAGCACACCTAAGGCCACCTTGTTTCCCACCAGCCTGTACAGCAGTCCCCTCTCAGCTACGGGCTTACTTTCCAAAGCTTCAGTTACCCGTGGTCAGCTGTGGTTTGAACAATGTTAAGTTCCAATGTTAATGGAAAATTCCGGAAATAATTTGTAAGTTGTTTTGTTTTTTTAAGATTTTTATGGGGAAATTGGGGGGATAGGAACAGCGCTGGGGAATTGGGGGAAGGGGAACAGACAAGTTGCTGTCCTTTTGTTCTTCAGTCTAGTTGTGGAGGATGTTGCTTCACTGGCCCAAGTT
>NW_017731473.1:134018-149775 GCF_001890085.2 Hipposideros armiger | reverse complement strand
AAGGGCAGGAGCAGGGTTGCCGGCAGTTCCGAAACGCCAAAGAGAAGCTGTGACGGGCTTCCTTTAAGTGAAACGGTGAACCTCCTCAACTTCATGAGGAAAGAAAAAAAAAAACCGTATGCTGAGGTAAGAACAAATCCGTCCATGAAATCGTAAAGAAGGAAAAAGAAACTCGTGCTGGTTTTGCTGCCACACCCCAGATAGCAAAAGTGATGGCCACGGTGGGTGATACGTGCTTAATTAAGATAGAAAAGGCATTAAAATTGTGGGTGGAAGACATGAACCCAAAAGCTGCAGGTCCTAACAAAGTTGTTTCATTCAACTTCATTTTGTTATAATGATGAGAAGGAAAAAAAAAATCAGTTCCGGGCTGGGGCCACTGTCTCTGTGGAGTGTGCAGGCTCCCCGTGTCTGTGTGGGTTTGCTCCAGGGACTCCGGTGTCCTGCCCCAGCCCAAAGATGCTCATTTAAGGCGAACCACCAAGATGCTCATTTAAGGCGAAGCACCATGGCTCAGCTGTCCCAGCCTGAGTGAGTGGCTGTGAGTGAGTGAGCCCTCTGCTGGGAGGGCGCCCTGTGCAGGGTGGGTTCCTGCCTGGGGCCCTGAGCTGTCGGGAGAGACTCCAGACCCTGTGCTGGAATAACTGAATTGTAAAATAATGGTCTTACTTGTTTTTATTCATATTTCTTAACTGTATGTATGGCTCACATTTGTGTCAATGTTTAATATTAGAAGTGTTTGGGGTCTTTATTGAGAATGATAGTGATGTTTCTGTAATCAGAAATATGCCTTAGGAACGTATCTCGTGTTGATATTAATTAATCTGTGGTAAAACTGGTTTCGTTATACTTCGTTCTGTTGAAAGCTGTGGTTTCCAAGAAGCTATTGACAATGATACGTCTTACTGTATAGAGATGTATATGTAGGGTTCAGTATTATCTGTGGTTTCTGGCATCTACTGGGGGTTTTGGCTAAGAAGTGTGTGTGTGTGGGAGGGGGTGGGATAGGCGGGGGGAACTACCTTACATGAAAGCTAATGCTTCCCCTTCTGTCCTCAGCTGAAACTTTTCTGGGTTGGATTTATCTCTTGTGAGAGGACAGACAAAGACAAGAAAAATGCAACTCCACCTAGTTTCCCAAGAAACAGTTTCTGTGATTTAAGATCCCTGGCTCGCATTTTTCTCTTGCCATCTGCAGCTTACAGAACTTAGTCATCCACATGAATAGATATCTTTCAGTTTCTTTGTGGTCCCTTACCAACCAGTCCATCTCCTGTGGATATCCTTTTAAGGATAACGAACCAATAATTAATATGGTAATTAACCATTTACAGAGTGCTCCTGGGGTTTTATTTCATTTAATCTGCACAACTCTCCTGTAAGTGGTGGGTTTATTGTCTATTTTTCAGTTGAGAAAGCTGAGATTCAAAACAAGTACAAAAAAAAAAAAAAAGAAAACAAATACATACAATCCCTCGTGCCTTTGAATCCCTCCTCTCTTCCACAACCGTGAAGTAATCAATCAGTAATATCTTTTCCCTGTATACTTAATCATTTCCTTTTAGGATCTTTCCCCTTGTACTATAAACATGCTCAGGTCTCACATATCCTTTAAGAAATAACATGACCTACAGTTACTCTCTGTAAATCCTTCAGCCTGTGTCTGTCCTTTACCAGCCAATCTCTAGCAAGACCAGTGAACACTTGCTACATTCGTGTCCTTCTCCTCCCCTCTTCTCCTAGTCACTCTCCAAGGACTTTTCAAACAGGAGACAGTATAGAGATTGCCTAAGATCATATAGTCTTAAGTCAGACAGACCCTCGTTTGAATCTGAGTTCTGCAACTGATTAGCTTTGTGTTCCTGAATCAAAACCTCTTTCATAATTGTTAGCTCTGATCTATAAGCAGAATCATAGCACCAGTGCCACAGGACAGTTGTGGGGATTCCAGGATGATGTGTGTGGAGTGCTTAGCACAAGACCTGCTTGTCAAGAAATGTCCGTGATTATGATGAGGAGTCTGTGGAATTTGACATGGAGTATTTAGGTCTTGATATTTGGTTGCCCTTTGGCATCCATGGCTATGTACTCAATTGGTCTTCCCAGTTCCTATGTGACTATTTTTCTCTGTCTACCTTAAGTCTCTGTTACGGTTCCTTGAACTTTCTTACCTCTTGCAAGTTTGTGTTTCCTAAGGTTACATCATTGACCTACTGCTCATGTTATCACCCATTCAATCTAAGCTAACTCGTTTGCTTCCAGGCTGATTTATAGACAGGGGCTCCCATATAAGCGCCTTCTGTCAGACTCCTTTCTGTAATATCAGGATCATATGTCTTCAGTTGGATGCCAAACAGCAACTCAAACTCATTGGGTCCAAAATGAGACTCTTCATCATAATTTCCCAACCTGTCCCTCCTTCACTATTTTCTCTTTCAGTCAGTGTCCTTACTATTTACCCAGTTATCCAAGCTAGAACTTTATGTATCAGACTTGACTTTTCTCTCTGGTCCTTCTTGATCTTGAAATTTTCCCCACCTATATATTTCTATTGTCTGTCATTATATAGTGAGCTAAATGGTACTACCCAAAGATATGTTTACACCCTAATACCTGGAGTCTATAAATGTTACTTTATTTGGAAGAAAAGGTATCTGCAAATGTGGTTATGCTAAGGACCTTGAGATGAAGAAGAGAACATTCTGAATATTCAAGGTGGGTCTTAAATGGCAAAGCAAGAATCTTTATAAGAGAAAGGCAGAGGGAGATTTAAGACACACAGAGCAGAGGTGTTGTGAAAGCAGAGGCAGAGATTGGAGTGATGCCCCTGCAAGCCAAGGAATGCTAACAGCCACCAGAAACTAGAGGAGGCAAGGAATGGGTTTTCCCCAAGACACCCTGGAGGGAGCATGGCCCTGCTGACATCTTGATTTGAAGCTTCTGTCTTCCGAATTCTCAGAGTTGTTTTAAGCCACTAAGTTTGTGCTAATTTGTTACATCAGCCCCAGGAACTGCTACAGCCGTCTTCTCTCCATCCCCACTTTCATACCTGTGTTCTCGCCTTTTCTTACCTGGATGACTGTAACAGCTCTCTCCCTGTTTCCAGTCTGGTCTCCCTCCAAGCTCTCTGACAATAGATGTGAATTAAGATCATGTCACTCTTCTGCATAAAACCTGATAAACTCTAATATCCTTAACATTATTTTTTTTTGTTTTTGTTTTTGGTTTCAAGTCAACACGATATTTTATTTAGTGTCAATTTCTTGTATTTTAAGTCTTCCACAATCTGATCTTTCTCCCCTCTCTGCAGCCACACGTTGTCCCTTACTTCAGGGACATTGACTTTGTCTCTGACATTGACTCTTTCTGGTGTTTGCAGTCACCCAGGTGATTCCCTTGCTTGCTGTCAAGCTTTTATTCTGTCCTTTTTGTGTTTATTTCCTTCTCCATGCCTTTTTTGTTGCTCTGAACTTAGTACATGTTTCAATAATTAAACTCTTTGTTTAATCTTTATTTCTTGTCATGCTGTCAGCTTTTCCAAAGCAGAAACCATATCTTATTTTTCTAGCTTTTATTACCCTAATAAATAATATTTACTTTCCTAGCTTCCAGGTAGTCCTAGCACCTGGGTGAAAATAGATGCTCAGCAAAAGTAGATTGCTGAAACACAGCTAAAATTGAATAGTCTACTAGTCCAATGGAAAAATATCTACTTATGCCCCTTGTCATGATGATTTTTTTTATATAATATTTTTTTGGGGAATTGGGGGAGGGGAACAGTGTTGGGGAATTGGGGAAGGGGACCAGCCAAGTTGTTGTTCTTCAATCTTAGTTCTGGAGGGTGCCAGTCGCTGGCAGCTCATGGCCTCCAAGCTTAAGGTGCTGTGTTCAATCTTAGTTGCAGGTGGGTGTAGCCACCATTCCATGCAGGAGTCAAACCAGGCAGCTTTTTTTTTAAGAGCACACGCCCTATCCACTGAGCTATCCAGGCGGCAGCTCAGCTCAAGGTGCTGAGTTCAGTCTTACTTGTGGGTGGGTGTACCCCACCATCGAACAGGCAATCTTATTGTCACACCAGCTGAGCCATTCTGCTACCTGTTGGCAGCTCAGCAACAGCTCAGCTCAGGTGCAGCATCACTGGCCCATGTGGGAATCGAACTGGTGGCCCTGTTGCTCAGAGCTCGCACTTTTAAGCCAGCTCTTAACCAACTGAGCCACTCGGCCTGCACCTGTCATGATGATTTTAATTCCATCTTAGAAGGGTTGTCAAACCCAGATCCAAGTCTGCTCTCAAGATATCACTTGTGCTAATGATGTGACTACATACTTCCCATCACCATCAATATATCTAGATTTTAGCATTTAAATAATGAAAACCTACTTCCTCAAGGAAGCCTTCTTCAACTGATGAAGGTGAGGCGATTATTTTTCCCACCTCTGACTTCTTTTGACATTGTATCCCTCCACTGATATCCTTCAGTCTCCTTTTTTATTTTCTTATACACATATACATACATATTGCATCCGGTGTACAAGTATATATACATACAAATATATACACACTGCCACATGCACACACATGATTGTGTGTATTTATTTATATGTGCATATTTGTATGAACACAAACACCCATCTACATTAATGTATACACATGCATGCATAAACAAATATATATAAATACATACAAAAATATATAAAGATATATGTGTATGTACGTGTATACATATTTGACTTGTGTGTATTCATCTTGATTGAGTGAATGTACAAGAAAAATACTTTGGAAGAGGATAATAATAGATGCAGCTGTAAATCACACAATTTTCAAGCTGAAGAGAACTTTGCAATCAGTGGTCCGATCCCTTTATTTTACAGAAGAGAAAATTGAAACCCAGTGAAGGGAACTGACTTACCTGTTGTTATTCTGCTAAATAGGAGCAGAATTGAGATGAGTTCTGGTCAGCTGGCATCATGGCTTACTAATATGTGCCATTCCTTTTCTTTCCCTCAATACTGAAGCACAAGATTTAGCTCTGACGTTCTCTGAAATGTCTCTAACTCTATTGCTTAAGACTCTGAAATTATTTATTCTCTGCCCGGTACTTTTTGGTCGACGCCTAATATTCATCACCCTTGCCCATTTCCACATGAAAATTTAAAATCCCATTCTCTAGGGAGTAAGGAAGATCTGCTATCCAAGTGCACAAGTCAAAGGGTTCTCTTCAGTGAGTGTGACAATAATATGATTTATAACGTGACCAGGGTTTGCAATTGGTGGTGACAACTAGAGAATTACCCCCATAAATATTTGACATGATTTTTAGAGCAATAAAATATTTTATTTTTTGCCCACAGTTTTTGTCTGGGAAGTAGGAAGAGACATTGGAGGGCAAGATAATGGTGCCATAATTCTTCCTGGGGGAGATTATGATTGTCCAACACTGGATAAATTTCTCTTCAGGTATGAAGAGGTGCCAGACTAGGTTATGAGTCACTGTTTTCCACATCAACAATTTTAGGATCCTTGGGAAACTATCTTGTGAAATGAGTTATGAGGTTTTGGATAAGGAACAATTTCCTAAACTCTGTCATCACAATTTTGATAAAGATTATTTCCTGTGATACATCAATTTTTGACATTCAGTTTGTTTGCCTTTCCTAGTACTTCAAGATTTCTATATTTAATTGCAAGATACAACAATGCAAGAGTGTGAAGTAAGCTTAAAGTATATGCCAATTTACCTCAGTCAGTTGATTGGATACTCTTTAATATCCTTATCAAGAAGTCACCAATCAAATTTCATGTGGATTTTTCTATTGACTAGTAGCTCACTGACTCATGAGGTAGACCAAGTTAACTCAGGATAACTATGATTATGAAAACCCTCTCCTCCTCTGAGCTATACTTTCCATAATATTTGATGACCCTATTCCTTTCCTCTAGAGCAGCGGTTCTCAACCTTCCTAATGCCACGGCCCCTTAATACAGTTCCTCATGTTGTGGTGACCTCCAACCATAAAATTATTTTCGTTGCTACTCTATAACTGTAATTTTGCTACTGTTATGAATTGTAAAGTAAATATCTTTTTGTTTTCCAATGGTCTTAGGCGACCCCTGTGAAAGAGTCGTTTGACCCCCAAAGGGGTGCAACCCACAGGTTGAGAACTGCTGCCCTAGATTCATGTGGGTTTAAATCAGATCCTCCCTCAGATATTTGAAGACAACATTCACTTCTAATCATTCACAGACAGACCCCACTGGAGACCTCCGAATCTTCCATTATGTGTCCCCAAGGGGAACCATCATTGAACATTGGCTGATCAAAGGATAGATGCCCATTATCTTGGTTGGGACGGCCCTAGAAACAGACCTAGAGATTCAAGTTTAAGTAGGAGGTGTTCCTAAAAAAAAAAAATCATCTACAAGAGAGTAAGGAAGTGAAACCAGGTTAGAAAGGCAACCATAAAGAAAGTTATCAGGCAAGTTGCCTCTGAGGACAACTGTCACTGAAGCCTGCTGGGGCCAATATGGAACACATGCCTCAGGATTATCCATGAGGACAGGGAGCTGAGGTTTTGTCCACCCCCTCCTATTGATCATGCCTTGAGAAAAGCTCGAGGCTGCTCTTGAGGGATGCTAATTCCCCACCACTTCCAACCTTCTACGGGATAGGAAGAGTAGGCTCTGGCAGCCAGAGAAAATGGTCAAGCAAAGGGACATTGGTGCTGGCTTCTGGAAGTCAGCCAACTTACATGACAAAGACATGGGCTGAGGGGATATGGCTGGACAGTGACAGTTTCTGCTATGCCCAGTCAATGTTAGCCTGAAGAGTGGTGACACTTAACAGTGAAAATAGAGCAAACTGACATGGACCATCATATGGAAAACTATCTCCCGTGGCCCTGCTCACCAGACAGGACACCTAAAAACAGAGGTGGGATAAATTGTGTAAAACCTAGACCATGTACCCCATTCTCCTCTTCCCACTCTAAATCACCATGGCAGGGACCTAAAAACTAGGGCCAGTGGGCCAAATCCTGACTATTTCCATTTGGCCTATGAGCCAGGTTTAATACACACACTACACACACACACACACACACACACACACACACACACACACACTATAATTTCAAGACTTCTGAAAATTATATAAAATTAAAATTTATTGTGTATGAGTAAAGTATTATTGGAATACAGCCACACTCGTTCATTTATGCATTGTCTATGGCAGCTTTCACACGATGAAGGCAGAGTTGAGTAGTTGCAACAAAGACCATATGGCCTACAAAGCCTAAAATATTTACTATTTGTCCCTTTCCAGAAAAGCTTTGCTGGCCTCTACTCTATAGAGTCTTGAATAGGTCTGGTCTGTACTGGGGAGATGAGAGGACAAAAGAAAGTGTGAGATTAGCATTAAAGCAACTGGGACTAGGAATTAAATATAATAGCTAGAGTGTTCTAATATCTGAAATTGTCTCAGAAGTAAAGGAAAAAGGCTAAGATGTTGTTACTGAGATTTCCGCAGAGCCTAGTTGAGTAATGGTTGGAAGAATTAAAACTACATCATGTTTATACTCCAGAGACTGTATATTCACATACTTACATCTTGGTTATATGTTTAACTTCTCTTGATGTTTCCTCACACTTAAAATGGAGCCCCGTGACCTCACAGGTTGTATTCACCTGGCTCCTGCCTGTCCTCTGCCCAGATCACCTTCCACCCTCTTCTTTGCTTTCTAGGACGCATCGCCCCCTTGCCTCCATTCCATTTGCTCTTCCTCAGAACGCTGCCATTTTTTTCCATCTCTGACATCCTTCTCCTCTACCTCTTTGAATGGCTGATTCATTTTTATGTTTCAGGTGGAACGTAAAGGCCACCTCTCAGGGAAGACATCTAAACTGGCTTTATCCCACCATCCTAGCATTAATCTCTATCTAAAGTTATGTGCATGTTTGTCTCATTACTGCTCACCACATATGTAAAATAGACTGCTACCTTCAGGAAAACAGGGCTTTATCTCTTGTTCATCACTGTAACCCCCAGCGCCCTAAAAGGTTGCATATTGTTTTCTCTCTGAATTTTGCTTTGAACCTCAAACTGCCCTAAAAAATAAAGTCTTAAAATGAAAAAAAAACAAGATAATTGAGCATTTAAAGCAAAATTAATAATTCTTTTAGGGTTTATAAGTAGGAGTAAAATGTCAGAAACATCAGAGCAAAGGTCAGGAGAGAGAGACATGAAGCATGCTATCGTAAGATTCTTATGCTATGTCGTTTGAAAGTAGACTGTGGTAAGTTACAATATAAACCCTAAAATAACACAGCAAAGAGCCTTATCTAATAAGCCAACAAAAGGGGTAAGACAAAAAAACATGAAAAATAATTAGCTCAAAGGAAGTCAGAAGAGGAAAAAGGGAAGACAGAACAGATGGGACAAATATTAAGAAAACATCAAGTAGTAACCTTAAACCAAATTATATTCATAATTATGTTAAATATAAATTGTCTAAATATTCTGTTTAAAAGGTAAAGATTTTCAGAGTGGATAAAATAGCAAGAACCATACACAGCAGGTCCTCAAATAAGTCATTTTGTTCAATGTCATTGCATTATAACATTGATGAGATTCTTTAGGAACTTAACTCTTATTTATATCAACTAGCCTATGGTAAAACTGGTTTATTATACGTCGGTTCACTTCAAATTGCGGGACCTATCGACAACATTAATTGAGAACTTACTGTACTGTGTACAAGAAACATGCTTTAACTATAAAGAGGCACAAATAATTTACATGTACAAGGATGAGGAAAGATACATCACACTGATCAAACAAAAGCTGGAGTGGTTTTAGTAATATCAAACAAAGTACCATTAAGAGAGACAAATTACCTTCAAGATAGGTGGTACAAGTATTCATTCCTATGTGTACGTTTGAAATCAAAACAACATTACAAAGAAAAAAAAAGGTTATATATATTAAGCACTCAATAAATACTCATAGAATAAATGAATAAATAAATGAATATATGGTTTTTAAAAAGTCAGAGAGAATAGCAAAATCATAGAATGTTAAAAAATATTGTCATTTGGTAAAGTGGTGTTGGCCTTACAGACCTGGGCATGAATCCAACCCTGCTATTTAAATTAATGTTTAATGACCCTAAACAAATTCCTTAATCTCTCTGAAACCATTCATAATTTCTGAGTTGGGATAATAATACCTACCTATGTGAGAGGTTGTAAGAATTAATGGAATATTAATGCTCCCAAAGTCTCTAGGTACAGTAAGCCTTCCCTTAAGTTTGTTGATAGGCTGTTGGAGCTGCAACCAAAACAATGTATAAGGAAACCAATTTATGATAGGCTAATTGATCTAATCAGGAGTTAAGTTCCAATGGCATCTCATAACAAAATGACATTGCACAAAATGGCATTATTTGAGGACCTGCTGTACACAGTAGGGCTAAATAAAAGGTAGCAATTCCTACCTGTGCTATTATCATTAATATTAGTTTGAGGCTGGAAAAAGTTTTCTAGGGTTTCTGATGTTTCTAACCCTGGCCCACAACCTGTCATCACAAACAAAGACACGCAGGTACAGGAGCGGAAGGAACTTAATTCAAGCTTCATTGCGAGCTCAGGTGCAGAGCCAGGATAGGGTCCAGATCAACAGTCTCCAAGTTCTGTGCATTTTTTACTCTACTGTCCTGCGTCTGTCTTAACACCGGACATTGTGTGTGTTCTTCAGAGATCTTGGAAGTTGAATATAATGTCATGTGTAAAACATCCCTTTGCTAACCAAATAATGGTGCAAAACCCTTTTGCAGCAAACCCAGAGCTGGTGTGTCTCAGTCCCTCAGCAGCCCGCAGCCCCAGCAAAGCTCAGCAGTGCAGTGATGCTGTTCTGATTTTTCTAGCACTTCTTTACATTCCCATTTCAAGCGCTTTCATGTCCTGAGACTTTAATGCTCACTGTAAATAAAGTAGAAAGATGACTAAGTCATCTTGGCCCTCCTCCCCTCCTCCCTGAGTATCTCGTGAGAATGAACCCTCTAATGTCTCTGGAGCAAACCAAGCTCTACAGAGAGAAACACTCTGAAAGCAAGGATTACTCGGCACTAAATAATAATTGGCCTGGGGAGTTGAGATTTGACTATACTTCAGTGTGGCGGTGAATTAGCCCCAGAAGCAAAGGGAAAATACGATAGAGCAACACCATGTGTTAGAAGAAGCACTGGGCTGGGGATTCAGAGACCTGGGTTTTAGTACCAACTGCCAACAGATCTCTGAGTGGCTCTGGAGAGTTCCTGAAACCACTTTTGAAGTCAGTTTGTTCATTTGTTTGCTTGTTTTTGTCTATAGCAGGAGGAGGTCGGGATAGATTATATCTCCTTCCCTTCCTCATCTATCAGGCACTAGATAGGAAAGGAGATGAGAGAAGGCAGGCAGGCATGCGAGGATAAGGGGCATATATAAGAAGGAGTGAAGAGAGGAGCAGAGAACCAAATGAGAAGGAAGATAGGGATGCAATTAAGACTGAGTTAGGAGCGGGAGGCTGGATGGATTTTGCAGATCACTTTTGGAGATGTAATACACTAGAGGCTTATGAATGAGGCAGCTGAGAAGATTGGCTCCCATGCTTGAAGAGCCTCCATGACAAATTGTGTTAATGAAATTTGCACAGTTTGCCCCTTCCTCATGCCTTCTGCCGCCTGGTGGATTATCATCCAGGCTGGAGTGTTTCTGATCTCATCTTATATTCTTCCCAGAAAGAGACAAGGGCATTGATACCATCTGTTCTGGTGTTCCCCTCTGGATTACACCCCAGCGAGGGGCTTGCTATGGGAGGAAGGGACCCTGTCCCCACAATTTCTCTCCTCTAGCAAAACAAACAAATAAACAAAACAAACAACCCAAACCTGTGAATCCAGGGTCCCACATGTAGTAGCCCCTTGTCCCCAGTCAACAGCACTACCTCTACCATACCACAAAGCACACAGCTGGCAACAGTGCTGTTTCCATGGTGATAATGAATGGCAACCAGCAGTAATCAAGGAGAGTCGCTGGAGTCATAAGTCATTACAGATTGCATTTAAAGGGACACAGCCACCCTTATAATGATCAATGGCTTTTTTACACCCTCCCCTGCTCCAGTCTCCCAGTAAAAAGGTTTAGCATGTTTACTTGTTTTGTATTTCTTTCCATTTAGACAGTAGAATCAGATTGGTCTGTTTTTCTGTCAAGATATCCTAAGTACAGTTGGTAGCTGCCCACACACTAAGGTTCAGGACACTTGGAAAGGCAGCCTAGCCAAGAATGAAGTCCTTCCCCTATCCCTGGCAGTCCCTGAAGTTTCTATGTGACAGATGCATCTATCTGGTTCTTTAAAGGCACTGGAGTGCCAAGCGTCCTAATGAAAGTCAAATAGTCCTAGGAATTGGACATCCACTGACATTTTAGCTACATTTCAGAACACGAATAATAGAACCTTGTGTTGAACTTGAGTTTCAGACATGCTCCCAAAATGGTGACCTTGGGCAAATCCCTTAAAATGTTGAGCGTCGGTGTCTTCATCTTTAAATAAGAGATAATAATACTTAGCTTGAAAAGCTCTTGTGAGGATCCAATGAGATAATAGATTAGGAAACAGTATATAAACCATACAGTGCTTTCTTCACGTAAAATACTTTTTAAACATTATTTTTAAATACCAAGTTTAGAAGTGGCTGGCTGTAATAGTCATCTAGTACAAAAACATTTTTTTTCCACTGCTTTAGATAAGGCTGGATAGGAACAAGGTATTTCACTGTGTGACTCTGGGCATCATTTGTGTTTTCTGGATGATTTGTTTCTTTTTTTTTTTTTTTTAGCTGAGCCATCCTGCTACCTGTTGGCAGCTCAGCGGCTGCTCAGCTCGGGCTGGACTCGAACCGCTGTTGCTCAGAGCTCAAACTCTTGAGCGAGCTCTTAACCAACTGAGCCACTTGGCCGGCCCGATGATTTGTTTCTTAATCTGTAAACTGGGGGTGGTAACTTCTGCCCTGCCTGATGGATGGCTAGGTTGCTGCTCCCATCAAATGAAATAACCCATATACGTATAGATGTTCCACATATAAACTGCTCAGCATTACCCAAATGTAAGCTATAGTCGTTTAGAAAGCATCTTGTAAAAACAAGATTGGGTTAGTAATCACATTCAACATTTCTTTTCTTGCTGCAAACCTTCGATTTCAGACCTAAAGTAGTGTCTCATTAAAATCCAATTCTCCATGAGGTTAAAAATAAATTCTTCATTTCACCCTGTAATTTACACTTGTGTCTTTACTGTTCCTTCTCACTCTCCAAAGCTAAATATTCTCTAATGGACTTACTGACAACCTGAGATCAAAAAAACATTTCAAAATGAAACAGGCATCCATTTGATCTGAGGAGCAAGGGGATTGGTCCTGAAATGGTCTTTACGTAACAGGTATTCCTCATGGCAAAACATACAATTATTTTTGAGATCTCTTCCTGAAATAAGATTTAAACTCAATTGCATGCCATTAATATTTCTCTCTGACTGTTGGTTTCGGTTTTTTAATTAGGTAACAGCCAAGGCAGGATGCAATTTAAATACACAATGATCCATCTTCTATGTTAAGAGATATTAATAATAATATTGGTGATTAATTATGCATGTCACCTCACAGAGGTCCTAATGCAAGCACAAATCAGCCGCAGCAACTGAAGAAACTCAGTCCTGCTTATTCTCATACCGGGAAAATGTGTGTTGGTGGCCCTTCAGTGTCTTTACTGTATCTATCTTATCACTAAATTCACCTTTCGGATTATCTCACATTTGGTAGTTTAATGCAAAAGTAAAAAAAAAAAAAACAAAAAAAACACAAAATTTCCACTGCCTTCCATCTGGAACTTTAGAAAATTATGTTTTATCTCAAAATAACAGCACTGAAGGTTTTATCACATAATTTCTTATATCACTATAGAAACTTAATTTGGATTCCTTTATTTCATCCAACTCTTTAAGTTAAGGGTGAAATATTTTTCTAAACCACTATCATAATTGTTAGCATCATCATCATTGTTACTGTTGGATTTCTGTTACTTGGATTAATTTGATCTTACATTTCAATATTATAAATTTGCTGCTCCAGAAATAGCCTTCTATATTTTTTTTTGCATTTTTCTTATAGCAAATTTGTATTCTTACCTCTGGGAGAGATGATTCACCTGTTTACCACATGTGTTTTCTTAACAGAAAAGAAAAGTGGAGGTGCCCTAGATAAAATGAAACTTTCCTCTTTTTCCCCAAACCTGACTCCCATGTACATCGTTACACTCTTCTCCTGGATGTTATTCTATAGCTGGCGGTCCACTGCGGCCCAGTTCCTTTAGCTTCCACGCTTATGTCCGACTTTAGAGCAAATCATATTAAAGAAGGGCATACTCATCCTTGAATCTCCCCTCTTGGCCTATAATCCATCCTGCTTTCTTCCATCTCCCATAAATTGACCAGCAACAGCAATTTAGTACTTAGTTTTTTTTCTATTTCCAGCCTTGCTGATTACTGCAGCTATAAAGCAAGTTTTCTCAATCTTGGCACCATTAACATTTGGTGCCAAATGATTCTGTGTTGTGGGTGGAAGTCCTGTATGTTTTAGGATATCAAGCATCATCATTGGCCTCTGCCCACTAAAAGCCTGTGGCATCCCCCTTTCCAAGTTATGACAGCCCAAACTGTCCCCTGGGGAGCAAAGTCACCCCCACTTGAGAACATTGGTATAAAGGGAGGTTAGAACCAAAATATTGACAATCCTGACTATTAAGACAAACAATAAAACCCTGCTAAGTAAATGGTATAGGATAATCAAATGTTGGTTAGAATTTGAGCTATTTTAAAAAGAACTTGGTTGGAAAAGGAATTAAAGTGGAGAAAGATTCGAGATCAGGTAAGAACTGCAGCAACCTGGGATAGAGCTAATTAGGCTCAGAACTATAGCACCGGCAATAAGAACAGACACAGATATAAGAGGTTTTGGTTAGAAAAAATATTTTAGCAATAAAAGTGGTAGGACTCAGTGAATAATCAGATGTGGGGAACAGAGATATGGAAGAGAGTTGAGATGACCTCAAGCTGTGTACTTGGAGGACAGGAATAATTGCGATGCTATAATCAAACATGAATTTACAATCATCCTGCTTTATTATAGTAACCAGGTAACACTGCATCTCATTTGCCTCATAGCGAGCACCTAGAGGACCAGGTGTATGTCCTATTTCTCTTTGTATCCTTGTACGTATCCAATACCTGGAATTAAAGAATACTAGTAGTTGTCTTTTACTGAAAGCCAAGCAACATGCTAGCACCTATATTAGCTACACTTCCTATAATCCATATAGCAACCTTTGAAAGATCAAGGCTTATCCCCTTTTTATAGTTGAGAAAACTGAAAGCTGAGAAGTGAGGAAATGTGTCCGAAATGACACAAAATATTAGTGGCAGAACCAGGTTTAAAATCTCAATCTGTCAAGGTTCTGTCCTTTGCGCCACCCTCTCTCTTAATTCAAAGCTTGCCCTGGTTCCATTTCAAACCCCCATCCACCCACCCACTTTGGTACGAAAAAGCTAAGCAAGGGCACAGAAGGGGCTTTGGCTCTCTCTTCCTCAGCCCCTTAACCCCCTCCTCCCTTCCTCCCTCTCCTCCTCCTCCTCCTCCTCCTCCTCCCATCCTCCCTCTCTTCCTCTTCCTCCTCCTCCTCCCTTTCTTCTTTTCCTTCTCCTCTTTCCCCTCCCACCCTCTTGATTTAGGCATTGCTATCTTTTGCACAAACGGATACTTTCCGCCTTTGAAGCACAGGGCAACAGCTTAGCAACTGCCCTCAGGCAATGGGAAATTGGACTGTTCTTACAAGGCCAGAATGTTTGGGCTGAATGTCAATGAATCTAAAACATGATCGATTAATGTACCTTTTGCCACCGCATGCGAGAAAATGATTAGAGGCAAAATTGCTCAGAGCAAAGCTGTGATATTTGATCAAAGCCAGAATGTTAGAAAAATGGCTGCAGTTCGTTTTTGCAACACCAAGCCTGGTTGGTTTTTCACTTCCCCAGCTGAATGCTGAGGACCTCTATCCACTTAGGGACCTTCCAGGGAAGGCGGGAGGGGTGGGGGGGGTGGGGGAGTTGCATAAGCACTGAGAGAAGAGCACTTTGTCATCTTCCTGTTTCATTCAGAACTATAAGTAAACATGATCAGGTCTGCATTGTGATGTTCCCTGGGGAGGAAGAGAGGGCGGTGTCTGGACCATGTCAATCATCTCTGAATGACAGAGAGGCCTGTGCCTCTGGGGACCACTCAACATACCAAGCATCATGCTGCTGCCATGGTAGGATATCAGTCAGTGGTGGTCAAGGCTTTTAGTCAGTAGTGGTCAAGGCTTTTTCATGTTGCGAATAAAGATAATTATGGTCACGGTGATAAAAATGAGATGACTATGACAATGGTGGAATGTGGGCATATAACAGAGGGCCTCCTAGCCAGGAAATTAGATGTACATGAGCACCAAGCAAGCTAAAAACCAATTATGACTTTCCTAATAAAAGCTGTACTGGAGATGTCAGCAAATAGATGAGCACTGATTAGTGGAAATGGATGACACATAGGCACAGGAAGTGGGAAAAAAAATGTAGGTCTGTGCCTGTTCCTTTTCTTTTGGGTAGGAAGACCCTGTCCACTGATAAAATGTGGT
>NW_017731473.1:129985-131959 GCF_001890085.2 Hipposideros armiger | reverse complement strand
AAAGATGGACATTTAGTTTCTTTCTATTCTTAAGTGATCAGAGATAACTGCCTTGTATACCTATGAGTTGGTAAACTTGTATATATTTCTGTTGAATACCTATCTCGGAGTGGAATTGTTGAGCCATAACATTGGCATATGTTCAAAATCTGTATATTCTATCAAATAGGTTCCCAAAGTGATTGTACCAATTGTACCATCAGCAGTACCTAGAATTCCAACTGCTTCACATCTTTGTCTACATTTATATCATCAATCTTTTATGTGTTGGCCATTTTGGCGCATGTCTAGTGGTATTGCACTTTGGTTTTCATTTTACTTTTCTTAATGAACAGTGTTGCTGAACATCTTTTCACATATTCATTGGCCATCTTTTATCTTCCCCTCTGAATTACCTGTCATAATTTTCTTATTAACACCCAATTCTTAAAACATGCATAGCATTGATACTTATTACGCATGTACTCTGTATTTGCAAATTCACCTACTTGCTAAAATTGATTTGTAAACTCAAATTAATGTTTATGTGCTTTCATGGTCATTCACAGACTGTGGAGTGGTGAAAATTTATTCCAGTGTGCATGTTTCCAGCCAACATAAAACAAGGGGGTGCTCTGTCTTCTTATTTCAGCTCTCATTCTATAATATGGTTCCACATGTTACATTTTTGTGCTTTTGTTGATGATTTCACTTGTTAAATGGTACCCAAGCATAGTACTGAAATGCTGTCTAGTGTCCCTAAGCTCAAGAAGCCTGTAATATGTCTTATAGGGCAAATAAGTGTGTTAGATAAGCTTTGTTATCTAACAGGCATGAGTTATAGTGCTGTTGGCCGTAAGTTCGATATTAATGAATCGACACTATATATTAAATAAGGTGTCTTTAAAAGAATCCCATAAAACATGTTTATATATTGACTGGTTGATGAAACTGTTGTGACCAGAGGCTCACAGCACCCCGACCTTGCATCTCCCTAAGAAGATGGTTCAGTATTCGCCAATTCAGCGTTTGTGGTGATTTTATAAAACATAGCTGCTATGAATAGTGAGGAGGGACTGTACTTGACATACAGTTCCTCACAGCAACCTGCAGGCTGGTTAGGATGGATATTATGTCCCTATTTCACGGGTGAGAAAAGTGAGGACCAAAGAGTTACCATGGCTTCCCAATACTGCATAACTAGCTAATTCAAAGTCCAGCCTCATTTCCAGGTGTTTGGACTCCCCCCCATGTGTTTTCTGCAGCGGGTTGACCTCTGTGGTAATCCCTTAGGCTATGTTTTATGAACCCTATGACAGACATCTCCAGATCAGATGCACATTGGAACTGATTTCCTACCTGTTTTGCTTATTGAATCCAAAGATTCTCTTAGAAACTTCCCTCTAAAAGAATGGACCACAGTTCTGGTGTATTGTAATTGCTTACATAAATAGGAGCTCAACAAGTGAATGCCGGACTCTGAGGTGAGATGTAGTACCAGCTCTGTCACTCATAAGCCATGCGGCCTTAAATAATTTGGACATTCTGAGCCTGTTTTCTCAGCTATAAAATAGTCCCTGCCTACCTTCCCTCAGAAAATTGTTCTGTTTCTCAAATTCCATGCATGAGGTTGGGTCATGCCCTGTACTAAATACATGGAGAGACATAAAAGAAAATAAACACAACTGCTTTCCATGGGAAGTTGGGTAAAGAATAGATAAATAACTATGATAAATCATGCTTATCAAATACAAAAGAAAGTAAAGGGTTTTGAGATGAGGGAAATGTTACTTCTATCCAGCAAGTACCAAGAATAGCCTCAAAAGAGAAAAAGCAAAATGTGAAGTAGGTCTAGAAGTAGCAATGATAATAATGGGGGCTGGCATTTATTCAGTGTTTAGTATGTGCTTGACCCTTTGCATGCACCATTCTATGTCCATTTATCAGAATGAATTACAGTAAATTCATACAATGGAATACAACACAGCAGAGTTT
>NW_017731473.1:126540-129250 GCF_001890085.2 Hipposideros armiger | reverse complement strand
TTGCTTCACTGGCCCATGTTGGTATTATCATTGCACTCTTCCTGGGTGAGGCAGTTGCTTGCCGGCCATTGAACAGCCGCTCACGGCGGATCATGAAAGTTCATGCCCGCTGCCAGCCAGCCCCACTGCAGCCTACGCTGTTGCCAGCAACTCATGGTAGCCCAGTTCCAGATTGAGCTGTTGTTCACCATCTTAGCTGTAGAGGGCAGTGTCACTGACCCTCATGTGGGAACCAAACCAGGGCCCTGCTGCTCAGAACTGGCATCCCAAGCCAACTCCTAACTAACACACCATTCAGCTGGCCCCATCAGTAGGTATTATTTTTATTTAGCCCTACAATAACCTAAGAGTTAAGAATTATCTATATCTCCCTTTTCCAGATCAAACTGGTCACAGAGAGGTTAAATAATTGGCTCAGGGTTACTTTGCTTTCAAGGTGCAAAGGCAACTGGACCTGCCTGGATTGCTTTAACCAATTTGGATGTTTCAATAGGTCAGGGGGGGTTTGGCAACGATGTGTGTGTGTGTGGGGGTGAGGGGGTGGAGGGGGGCGGGCATGGGTTTTAAATCAATCCAGGTGGGTATGGCATTATATGGGGTAGGGACCAGTAACAGTTTTTGAAAATCCATTGAGATGTTTTAGGTATGAGCAGGGAAAGAGACTTTTAATATTTTTATTGGAGAGAGAACTTGGACCAGGTGGAGAGGGAGAAAGAAAATGAATGGAGGAGAGTCTGTTTAAATTGAAAATTCAAACCAAAGATATAATTTTATCAACTCTTATTAGAAACAATCATTTGCAAAATAACTCTTAGAAACGTACCTAGAGGTTTAATGAGTCACACCTTCAATTTTTAAGTATCAGATTCCATGCTGTCAAGAAAGGATGACTGTTATTACCACATATTATTTATTCTGCAATGCTAAGCAAGTAGCAGATGGAGGAAAAATAATGATTTTATTGAAGGTGGCAATAAGCAGAACAAATGCGAGGCTGGCTTTGATTTAAACAACAATGGGAAGTTCCTGGGCTCTTGTCCTGGCCTGCTGACTACAGGCTCTGTGACCCTCCCGGGTCACCTTTCTCCGCCACACCCTTTTGACCTCAGTACTCCACCTACAAAATAGGAGGGGGGAACGGCACCAGGGCCACCAGGGCCCTTTCTGCTCTGACATACCAGAAATCTGAGTTTGCCCCACACCTTCGAGCTCAATGGCAGCCTCTCGGGCTCTCTGCTTTTTATCTGGCCTCCATGTTGCAGTCCTGGCTTGGCAGGGCATGACCATGTCAGAAGGAAATGCAACCCAACACTCTGCACTCACCACTTCAANATGGATTCCAGCCTCTATCTTGACTCCCACAAGATATTACTTAGCCAAGAAAATGATGGACAAGAGGAAGCTCTGTTTCAAATAGGGACTTCCCAAGAGCTACTTTCCAAAAATACATACATACATACATACATACATACATACATACATACATAAATGAAAGATTTTCCCAAAGCTGTGGTGGGGCTGCCTGTTAGCTTTAAATTTCCCCCAGTTTTTTAATGACACACACAAATGAGGTAGGTTACTTGTGAAGGCAGATGGCACAGTTTATAACTATCTTTGGCATAGATCATATCAACCAAGCATCCCATCAGTCCCCTTCCTGCCTGCGTGTGTTAATTGAAGATGGAACTGGGGAAGTGTGCATCCTGCCCTAAATGCTCGATGGGAAAGAGGTCGAGTAGGGAAAAAGAGCATATGCAAAAGGCCAGGCACCTGATATGTAAGAAAAGTCTGTCTCTAGTGCTCCTGGATTTGCCTTGCTTCTGCCTTGTCTAACCTACCCCAGAATTTGGAGAAGTGATTATTGTAGATTAGAGCGCCATAAGTTAGACCGATCTGGCTCCACCATTTCCTGGCTACATGTCTTTGGCAAGCTCCCTACATTTCCGAGCTACAGTTTGCTCTAGGGTCACATTAGCATAGTGGAACCCATTCCCCAGAGTGGTTCTGAGCAGGAAGCGAGATGGCTCAAATAAATATTATATTTGCTTCCAGTTGTGACCTTAGGTGAGTCATTGTCCCTGTCTGCACCTCAGTCCTTCTGTAAAATGGAGGCAGCTGTACCAGAAAATCAAAAGAGCTACCATTTATTAAGTTAATGTTAGATATTAGATGACACATTAAACCCCAATCCTCAATACACAGACCAGTCAGTATATTTTAAACTTTGCTGATTGTAAAATCGCTCTTTTAAATGGCTGATATCAGTTCCTTTTCCGGGAGATTTTAACACATTAGCCCTGGAGTGATCTGGTGATTTTCTAATTTTAAGAAGTGTCATGGTAATTTTTAGTATTAGGCAAGCTATGAAAACACATAGGATTGTTATAAGGATTAAATGATTATCTGAGTAAAATGTTTGACACATAGTAGATTTTCATTAAGTGTTTTTTCTATACCTCTACTTAAAAATATATTTTTAAAATTTTATTGGGCCGACAGAGTGGTGCATTGGTTAGGAGTTGGCTTGGGATGCCAGCTCTGAGCAGCAGGGCCCCAGTTTGGATCCCACATGTGAGGGCCAGTGACGCTGTACCCTCTGTAGCTAAGATGATGAACAACAGCTTGACGTGGAGCTGGGCTGCCATGAGTCACTGGCGACGGCTTAGGTTGCAGTGGGGCTGGCCGGCAGCAGGCATGAGCTTTCTTGAGC
>NW_017731473.1:96867-120654 GCF_001890085.2 Hipposideros armiger | reverse complement strand
AGCTTGTTTTTGTGGCTAGATGACAAAAAATAACACACGCACTCAACGTGAAATGCAAATGCCTTCTACTTTACATATGTCGCCACTCGCTTCTCACTTGGACAAGGTATATTTCCTCACCGAAGCTCAGCTTCCTCAAAATGGGAATAATTGTTACAAATTTCAGAGAGTTGCAATGATTCACTGTATTAATCAATGATAAAAACCTTCAAGTTAATAAATGGTAAAATGTAAATGTGAAGTATTCAGACTACATAAAATAGGTCTTCTTAACCTGGGGGTTGACTCCAGGGAAATCTCCCAACCCCTGTAACTGTAGGCAAAATCATATGGGTTTATTTATTCGGTTGTTGGAAAAGTCATGACGCATTTTTTGCAACAAAAAACAGAGAAAAAATACGTCATGACTTGTCCGACAGCCCAATATTTTTCTGACAATAGGGCCCTCAGCTGTCACCCAAGTCTCAAAGACACTCATGATATCCAAACGTGAAGCACTACTCGGTAAGCGTTTCATAATGGCTACTGAAACTCAGCACATGCTGGTTGTGTGCAAATTCTCTTCTCTTCAGTTCCTGGCTCCTCGCCCAGATGGCTTAGTACTCCAGGTCCTGTTACCCAGCTCCCAGGCGCCCCCACTTACGACTTTGCTTTCCTAGCTGCCTGTCTTCCCAAACGGTGCCCACTGGCGGTCCCTCAGCTTGCTCAGCCTCCCTTTCTGGCCTTCTGCCACTCCCGATATCGGGTCTGAGCCTCAGGTAGCCATACGCCTCTACTTCATCCATACCTTTCACTCCTTCTGTCAGGTTTCCGCTGCCCTGTTCTGATTCTAGAGGCCTGTAACTGTACCTGCCATCCACCTATGATCTGTGCCTGTACTGATAGATCACCATCTTTCTTCCCCACCTGTCCCCCTTCATCCTTTCCTTCAACAAAAAACTTATGGGTACCATATTCTACGCCACACACTGTTAATGAGCTACTTAATGAATTCACCCAACAATTATCATTTGAGTGCTTGTTATATGTCAGCAATCAAGAATAAATCTTTCATTTCCTCGGCGAGCTTGCATACCAGTATTGGGGACAGAACAATGACTAAGATCTGGGTGCAGCTTTCACAGTGGACATAGAACGTTTAAGGTTTTCGACACATTGATGTCCAGGCTAAGGCTGAAAATTAGCCTTCACTTCACAGGCAATGGGGAATCCTTGAAGTTTTTAAGTTGGAAACTGACATGTGAAAAGTGATATTTTAGAAAGTTCAAACCGGTGACATCTGCAGGGTAGACAGGAAGTGGCAGAGCCTGGGAGCAGGGTGTCTATTACTGTAATTGTCAAGGAGCAAGGTAATTAAGGTCTCAGCTAGCATGGTGACTTTGGAAATAGAGAGGAAGTGGAGACATATTGAAAGCATGATGAAGAATCAGTATGGTGTGTGGAACAATAAAAGAATGAACAAAAGATGATGCCGGCATCTTAACAGACAAGCAGCAGGATTTCTATCCCATCTCCTCTGCTCTCCTGCCTGTTTCCCCCACTCCTCGCAGATATGTGGCTTTTAATATCTCCTTGGCATATATTTTAAGCTTCAACTGCCCTGTCTTCATCCACCGCCCACGCTGTCATTAGGGGACTCATGCGAAGAGGCTGCACGTTAATGGAGGAAATTGGAGGCTTGAATTGCGCAGGTGCCACTCAGAAGAGATTGTTTCAAAGGTCATCCTTCCTCCCTCAGTATTTAATGACCCCTTCATTTCCTTTTACTCCCCTTCCTAGTTGCATTTCAGTTATTTCTTGGGGAAAAGAGCAAAGAATCAACAGAAACCTCTGTTTTGTCTGCTGCCCAGCAGGGCCAGCAAGAACCTGAAGCAAAAATGGCAAGGGCATCCAAGAGGGGCAGCCAGCAGGACAAGAGAAGAGGGGTGAGGGAGGCACCATCGGTCACCTGAGCTCTCAGCCTACTGAGCGTCTGAGTGCACCTGGTAGTTACCAGTAAGCAACTGGATGCCCGACCCTCCTAGAAGGCCAGGGTCTGGGGAAGTTTACAGCAATGCTTTGGGCTTCCTTGTAGACCCCTCCTCACTTCTCCATATGTGATTCTCCCCAAGGACCTCACCTCCCCAACACACAGTGGCCTCTCTTTCTTCAGTAGTTCAGACTCTCAAGAACTGAAGATTTATCATGACCTTGACTCACTTCTTTTGCGGTCCTGAGGCTATCTTGCCCTTTGCCTGTTTCTGCCCCCATATCTCCTGCTCACCATATCTCTCACAGAGGAATTGGTATTGTTAGGAATGAGCAGATCACATTGCAATTCTGCATGAATCTCTATTTTTACTGTCTGCCTGGAACCGTCTGCTATCAGGTCCCCGTTGTTAGGATATATTAGAAGTAAGGAAGACAGCCAGGCAACAGTGTCGAAGTAGAGGGTTGATTAATTATATCAAGATCAAAAGCAGGATCTCCTCACTAATGTTGTCACTGGTAAAGCTGCTTTCACCTCTAACATGCTTTCATATCCACCAACTGAGTTAGACTTCACAATAATCCTACCCAGGAACAATCACTTACTACTATTATGCAGATGAGTGGCAAAAGCCTGAGGAAAGGCATGTGATTGCTCCATGTAATTGGCACAACTGGGACCCTCAACCGAAGCTCCTCTCTAAGTCTGGTGCTTTTCCCATTCAACAAATGCCTTAGGGAAATGGTGGGTGAGAGAAGGATAACTTCACTGACTGTATCATTATTCCTGGAGCTCATTCTATGCTGCTCAGTGATTCCAGGGTATCAGTGGATCATGGCTGGGATGGGGCGCGCACACGGATTGGTAAATAAGGAAAAATAAAGTTCAGTACTCTATTGTGCAGTTTAGCCTGTTTCTACTATAGAATTTAAGAGGGAGAGAAGCGGAATCTCATATTGCATATCTTCCATCTGTCAGGTACTATCTCATACAACTCTCTGTATTAGTCAGGGTTCTCCGAAGGAGCAGACCAAGGAAAGATCGGGACGGAGATGGACATGGACATGGAGATGGCGATAGACAGGTATAGAGATAGAGGGGTATAGATAGAGATAGATATATTTGAGGAGCTCATTTATTATAGGAATTGGCTCAAGAACTTGGGAGGCCTGGGAGCCCCGTGATCTGCCCATCTGCATACTGGAGAACCAGCAAAGCCTGTGATGCAATTCAGTCCTAGACCCAAAGCCTGAGAGCCGGGGTAGCCGAGGTGTAAATCCCAGCCCAAGTCGCAAGGCCTGAGAACCAGGAGCACAGTCCTCCCAGGGCAGGAGAAGATGGATGTCCCCATTCAAGCAGAGAGCAAAATCCGCCATTCTTCTGCCTTTATTCCATTCAGGCCCTTAGTGGGTTGAATCACTTATTGCCCAGGGTGACCTTCTTTACTCATTCCACCTATTCAGATGCTAAACTCTTCCCTCACCACCTCACACACACACACCCAGAAATAATGTTCTACCAATTATCTGGGCTCCCTCAGCTCAGTCAAGTTGACACATAAAAGTAACCATCACACTGCCAACGTGTTCCTTAGATTCAGAATCTTTCCACACACATCAATAATTGGTTGGTCAGTATTGCACAGAGTGCTAGCACACTATTCCAATAAAGTGCCTCCGAAAGCTAGGTAGCCAGGGAGTAGGTATGTACCCAGAGTGGGCACCCAAGAGTTAGGCTTGAATCATTTTATTATGCCAGTTCACCCATCAGTATTACTGATGCTCAGGTCAAGTTATTTGTCCATAGTTATAAAGACGGTTGTAAACTCTTATGTTACTAATAGGGAACCATCTCCAGGATATATTGTTCAGCTGAATGTAAAATAATGTGTCTAACATATTACAGTTTGTGTGGGGGGAAAAAGTTTATTTATATTCCTGTGTAGGCATCTTTGGAAGAAAATACAAGATATTGGTAAATGAGATTACATCCAAGGAGGAACCTTGAAAGTTAGATTTAGATTTCACTGTATAACTATTTGAATGTCTTTCTCTGTGTTAATGTGTATTACTTGAAAATAAAAACATACAGCGTGCCCAAGTTAATAATGGATTGAAATGAGATTCAAACCCAAGTCTCAATACACCTCGAGAAAGATTTGTTGAAGTCTTAATACTTCTTATGAAGTCTTAAGTCTTCATACTTAATATGAAGTCATATTAAGCTGCTTAATATGAAGCAGCTTAGACTGGGCCACAAAAAAATTGGGAAGGCATGTGGGCTGTGGGTTCAGATGGACAGGGGTACAGAGGTATGACTGACAGTGGCGTGTTTGGAAAGCTGGCCCTGCTAAGACCGCTGGCCAGTGACGGCCGTCCAGGTCAGGGAGGCTGGGTGGAGGGGAGGGCTCACACTGGAGGAGCCTGAAGCCTGCTCAGCTTTGGAGAAGACCCAAGCTGTCACCAGGAGAAGGTTATATTAGAGAGCATTTCCTAAATGTGAGCATTATTAGCAATTGTGTCAAATTGCCTTTTCCTAAAGGTCTCCCCATGGCTGCCAGAGCTTTAATGTTAATTGGACAGATTTCCTTTGGATTTGAAACACAAACTGTGATTAATGAAACAACGGTTAACGAGTCTGGCCTGAGGTGGTTTCTCCACCTTGCTTCTCCTGCCGACACACATCCGAGGAGGGCCCGCCATGCCTTTTGACCGCTGTGCCTGGTGTGAGGAGGTTGGCAGCCTGGTCTGAGAACGATGGAAGTTTTGACCAGATGCCATCTTTGAGATCTGCCCCTCTACTTCCTTCATTTCACGGATGGGGAAATAGAGCCTCAGAAAGGGAGGGAGTCTTATCTATCTAAGAGATGCAGGGAGTGGGTGGCAGAGCAAGGCTACAACCTAGAACCAGGGTTGATTCTGCAAAGATGTTGAACTCTTTTCTCCGTCTTCGTTTGTTTTTCCAGCTGCTTTTCCTTGCCTTCCTCGGTCATTTTCATTACCACACTCGCCTTTATCTCCCCAATCCCTCGTGCTCCAAACTATGTCACAGGTGCAGCGTCTTTCCTCCATCTGCTTTAGTGCGGGCCTTCTTTACTCATCGCTGGTTTAAAAAACAAAGTGATCTGGTGATGTGGAAATGCAGACTTTAGCATCATGGAAAACAGGATTTGTAGTTCATCTCTACTGCCTAAGGGCCATGTGATCTTGGGTAGTTTCCTCAAATCTATTGGGTTGTTGGAAAAGTCATGATGTATTTTTTCTATGTTATTCATTGCAAAAATGCACCATGACTTTTCCAACAACCCAATAAAAGCAGCATAAAATGCTATTTACTTTATAGGATGTTGCTTGCATCCTATAAAGAATTAGGTACATGATGCACGTGCAGCATTCGGCACAAAGCCTAGGTGATGGTACTTGATGGTAGTCCTTTTTCTCACCTGCTTTCGCCTTTTTACTGACCCTAGTTTTGCTGTCTACCCCAACTTTGTCCTTATATAGCTGCACCAAGTAAGGCTTGGGCAGGTCTGGGATTTTTAGTTCTGGCATATTGGCAGTCTGAACCAATGCAAGCTGTTCCCCTTTTGTCTGTAATACCTACAAATGTGCAATAGCTTTTAGCAGCAGAAAAAGATAGAAGTAAGCTCAATAGATAAAAAAAAAAAGCTTTTTGCTGGATATGGATGATTGACATTGAGCAGGCCCAGGGAATAGCCAAGTTGCAAGATAGGAGACTGACGGAATTATCACGTGCAGATGAGCCTCGTATCAAGCAGAACCCTCACCTTGGACTGTTATGTTGGTGAGGAATAACTATTTATTGAATTAAAAACTAAAATTTTGGAATCTATAGCTACTATAGCAGAGCCAACCTCAGTAATAATAATAATACCTTACAATAGGTCACTAAATGTGTGTATGTATATTTATATACATTTATTTTACTGTAGATATGCAAATTCTTCATAATACTCTTACTCACACATTTATTACTAAACTCATATTAAGTAGTATGTACAAAGAAGAGATCTGTGTTAGTTTTGCTTAAAACTTAAATATGGTAGTAAGTGCAAAGGCACATACTTTGTTCTGTTTTGTTTTTCTTTAGGAATAGCACTGTGTGCCTCCTGACAATTCAATTTTCCCACAACTTTGTTCAAACTGCCAAGTACTATGTGTCCCTATAGCTTGTCATGAGGTCATCTGGCTCTCAAATGTATCATTTATTATGAAGTCTTTGGCAGTACAGTTTTCTCATTAGCCTGCAACATTTAAGATAGTGTGACACCCCCCTTCACTGAATAATTTTCATGATGTCAATTAAATTCTTAATTTATCAACTAAGTCAATAAATTAATTTCTAGTCCATGAAAAATCTTTTGATTACAACCAGTTTCTGAGAAAGAGTAATTTTGTCATTGCAAATGTTAAAGTATTAATGAATACAATGGCAGATGCAGAAGAAATGTTGTCATTTTGACATTAGGACAGGCAAGCTACATCCTGTCAAACTTGCTTACCAACACAGTAAAAGTCAAATGCTGTCACTTGGCATCATAATTTGGCATTGACGTAATTACGAAAAAACAAATACAAATATGGGCTTTGAAATTAGATGGCCGTCTTGGTCACAACATCGTAATTTAGAAAATCGAAAAAATGCTAACATTTATTATGTTTTAGGTCATCATCTAAATGATAATTAACATGTGGATCCCAAAACAAATATATTCTCTTTGACTTTGTTTATAATTGTAAACAAAATTAACAACAAGGTAAATGTCCATCAGATTAAGAACACAGCCTCTGGAGTTAAGCTTTCTGGGTTTCAAATGCGAACCACTGCTTCAAGATGTGTGGTCTTGGGCAACCTGCTTACAATTCCATGTTTCTGTTGCCTCAAAGATGAAATCATGATGGCGTGGATAGTGTCCGTTCATATTTGTACTATCCCTTCCCTTCTAACTTCTCCCCTGTATTACAAGGCCTAGATTAAAAACTACATTTCCCATACTCCTTTACCAGTGGAGTTCCCATGTAGGTTCTGCCAATGGAAAGCACTTCTGCAAGATTACAAGGCAGGAGAAAGGAAGAGCCCTTCTTCTTTGGACACCAACCTCAGTGGTGTCCGCAGACTAAAATGGACTCCAAGAGTGGTAGTCAGGCTAGCAGAAGCAAGCAAGGCTCTTGTACTAGCTGTGCAATAGCGGACTCTTGCAAGAGCAACAGCAGATGACCTAGTGAGGCATGCTCACAGTTTTTCATATCTGGTTAATAGTGCCCTTTTGGTGGTGGTGGGGGTTGGGGGTGGGGTTCCAGTCCTTCTAGCTATAAATAGGTCAAATATATACATTCATATTCTCTCTTTGCTTGACATACCTAAACTGGTTTCTGCTTTCTTGACTCGGTCTTGCTGATAAAGTATTTGTGTCAAGATAATAAAGTTGCCATGAGGATTCACATAATACATGTAAAAGCACACAGAAGATGGCCAGGAACATAGAAAGCATTCGCTAAATATTAGCTTCTGCAGTTGCCATAGTCATTACTCCCTTGAGGATGTGTCTCATGCTCCTGTTCCTTAGAATTACAAGTCATCTGTGGTTATCTCCCGGACATTGAAAATGTCACGTTATGGAGATGGTACATTTTACTGTGTTTTTCAAAGAGTGAGGGCTTTTGTTTGTTTGCTTTAGAAAATAGAAGGTAATATGGTTGGGTGCACAATGCAAACTCTGTCTCTTGGACAGCAGCCTAAGCCTCAGTTAGTTTATTTTAGCGATAGCCACCTCGTTTAAACTCTACCCCATGCATGAGTGATTCACTTGTCAGAGATTTGGGAAGAGTTTATATACAGAATTTGGGCTCTACACCTCTGCCTCTGTCCTTTCTAAGATCTGACCCTCACGTTCCAACAAATGTGATTGCTCCAAACCCTGACGTCTGTTTTTGAAGCCGGAAAGGCTCTGAGCATTCTATCAAGTTTTAACTTCCCTGCATGGTGCAGACTAGGAACTGCCTTCATGCTAAGAAAGCTGTGAAGGGGGGGACTTCATTTTTCTTCCAAGGGCCAACTCTGCCTCCAGGATGTGCCTACTTTTGGCCACTCTCTATTGCCTTGAAATTGTTTGTTTGTTTGGTCGGTTGGGTTGGGTTTTTTGTTTCTTTGTTTGTCCATTGTTTATTTTTATTCATGGAAGGGCCAGTCTGATAGAGATTTAGTTGGCCATTAGTGCAGACAGCTGTTGCTATGCACACTATTAATATTTTGCTGGTATAAACATGTATGCATATTTTAGCTATTGCTGCATAACAAACCCAAAACTTAGTGGTTTAAAATAATACCTTTTTTCTTCACGATTTTGCTCCCTGTGGCACTGGCTGAGGTCTCTCACGGAGCTGAATTCAGCTGGTGGATGGGCTGGGCTAGGAGATCCAAGAAGACCTCGTTCATGTATCTGGAACTTTGATGTTTTTCCACATGGCCTCTCATGTGCCCAGCTTGGGTTTCCTCGGGGTAGCTGGTCTCCTTACATGGCAGGTGGCTTTACAGAGGGCAGAATCAAAAGCTTTCAGACTTCTTAAGGGCTGGGGACCGAAGCCCCAAAATGTAATGTAAGCTGCATTCTATTGGTCAGTACAGGTCACAGACCCAGATTCAAGGGGAGGAGTAACAGACTCCACCTCTTGATAAGAACAGTAGCATGAAAATGCAAGAAAGAGGAATGCATGCTCGTCATTTTTGCTGACTATACATACACACACTCACACTCACGTGTGTCACGTTTTGGTGGACTGAAAGGAGAGGAAGCTATGAGATAGAGTCTTCCATTTTACCTGTGATGTTTTGTTTCTTAAGTGTAAGACAAAATAACAAAATCTAAATATTTATTAATTCTGAGCAGCTGAGTAGATGGTTATTGGCTATATTATCCTGCTGTGTTTTGTTTGTTTGATTTGTATGTTAAAAACTCTCCCAAGTGAAAGGCTCACAGGCTCCTCTTGATGGGCACAGATCCACAGATCTCTAGACTCCTGCCTACTCTAACAGTCCGTCATTGTACCTAAAAGGAAGGAAAAGACTAGATGGCCTCTGAAAGGCCATGTCGCTCTGTGATTCCATGCTCTTTCTACTGTGCCTGGGATCATTTCATTCCCAACATTGCTCCTTAATCACTCTCCTAGTCATTTTGCTTGAAAGCCGTTTCCTTTATCATGATGTTTTTATACCCTGAACTCTGCTCATTACTCCACTCCCAACCTCATTACCAGAATGTGCTGCTCCAGTTTTGCTCACTTAAAAACCATCTACCATTATAGCTCTGTAGAAATTACCCAGCCAACAGGCATCTATCTCCTTTAGCATCCATCAAGCTGAAGAGAGTGATTAGAGAAATTGCAGGGACTAGGACACTCTCCCCCAGAGTCATGCTGGTGAATTTTGTCCTCTAGTCCTACGGAGGAATAGCTTCAAATGGGTCCCTCTTGAAATGAAAGGCAACGAGTTCTGAGAAGCTTTGCTGACTTATAAAAGGAAATCCATTTATTCACCAAATTTCCCGACCGTGTAATAGAAATAATTGAAATCTAATATAGGAAAATATCCTACAGAATAAGTGCAAAAAATATATATGAAGGTATTCGCTGAGCCTTACTGGGAAGAGTAGAGTTAGAAACAACCAGAGCATCTGTGTGGGGGGATAACGGCATCAATCTCAGTACTTGCACACAAAGGATCAGTACTTAGCCATTTTAAAAACGGAGGTAACATCATGGAAAAGTACTCCTAACATTTTAAATTAAGGCCAAAATTTGTGGAATAGTTTTTATAGTTTTATAATATGATCCTATTATAAAAAATGGATTCGGTTTGAGTGCATGTATTGTTATAAATACAAGAAAGAAATAACTAATGATAATGGTTTTTTATCAAATGCTTCCTAGGTGTCACATACGCTGTATACAGAGTGCATATGCCATCTTATTTAGTCATTTCTCACAACACGGGGTTGGTTTTATTATCACCATTTTATACATGTGGAAACTAAAGTGCAGAAAATCTAAGGAACTCGTTCATGGTCTTCGAGCTAGGAAGTAACCAAGTTTGTATATGCTATTTTATTTGCCTAAAACAAGTGCTTCCGTACTTGACCAATTCACAGTGCTGCTGAACTTCTCACTTTTCAGTTGCTCTCACTATAAAAATTATCTTACTCCCTGTCTTTGCCAATAACTCCTCTCTTCTTCTAATATTCTTGTCAGACTCCCTGAAACCCTGATGAAAAGTTTTTAATTGGGCCATTCCAGCATTTAGTAATACTTGACTGAGGATTCTTAAATGTGTGTTTTGAAGAGCCTAAAAATTCACATGGTTCAAAATACAAAAGGATATAGTACCCCATCCCCCAGTGACTCCAGCCTCCACCCCAAATGTGACCAATGTTCTGTTTCCTGTGTATAGCTCCCAGTGGAATATTATTCATACACAAGCAAATAGATATTCCTCTTCATGGTTTTACACAAATAATTGCACACAGTTCACACTGTTCCTCATGTTTCGTATACCGATATGACTTACAGATAATTTCATACCTGAATGTGAGAAGATTCCTTATTCTTTATTGGCTTCATATTAATAGTATTCCATTATACGCAAGCCATCTACATATATAACAAGTCACCTATTCATGGGCATAGAGGTTGTTTGCAGTTGTTTGCTTTTGTAAACAATGCTGTAATTTTTTTTGTTGTTATATTGTACGGACTTCAGTATCTATATAGAATATATTACTAAAGGTAGAATTGTTAAGGAGTAAGTACATTTATAATTTAAATGCATACTTTCACATTGTTACCCACAGAGTTCTTACCAAATTAGAATCCTACCAGCAATGTATAAAGTTGCCTATTTCCTCACATCCTCATCCATAATATGTATAGTCAAACTTTTAGATCTTGGGTAATCTAAATAAGGACACCATTGTCTTGGTATAGTTTTAATTAGCCTTTCCACAGATTCAAACATTGAGCAAGCCCCAAACAGGATAAACCCAAAGTAATTCACAAAAATAATTATTGTAGTCAAACTTCTAAAAAAAGTTTTTTTCTGTGAAAAAAGACAAATTCTTAAAACAGTAAAAGAAATAACACTTTAGCTATGGGGGTAAACAATATGAATTATAGCATATTTCTCATCAGAGATAATGGAGGCCAGAAAGAATGGTAAAATATTTTTCAAGTACTGAAAGAAAATAAACAATACAAAGTAATACCACTAAAAAAAGAGGGTGAAAGACCATTCAAATCAATATAAGTAAATCAAAATGGAATTCTAAAGCGTTCAAGTAACCCATAGGAATGTAGGAAAAATAAAAGAGAATGGAAAACAGGTATACAAAGTGGACAACCTAAGATCTAATTAAAGATTTAACCCCTAATATAGCAGTCATTCTATTAAATTTAAAAGGCCCAAATATGCCAATTAAAAGACAGAGATTGCCAGAGTGATTTAAAAAAAAAAGGTGTATCATCTGTGTGCTGTCTACAAGGAATTCACTTAAAATGTGATGATATAAGTAGGTTAAAAGTAAAATGATGAAAAAGTATACATCACACAAGCATTAATCAAGAGACTATAGGAATGACTATATTAATATCATACAAATAGACTTCAGAGCAAGGAAAATTACCAAAGAAAGAGAGAGTTTATAAAGATAAAAAGGATCAGTATACCAAGAAGACATACCAACCCTAAATGTATGTTATCAAACAATGGAGTTGCAAAATACGTGAAGCAAAAACGGGTAGAAGCTAGGGGCCGGCCAAGTGGCACAATGGTTAAGAACTGGCTTGGGATGCCAGAGGGCCCTGGTTTGGATCCCACATATGAGGGCCAGTGACACTGCCCTCCACAGCGAAGATGGTGCGCAGCAGCTCAACCTGGAGCTGGGCTGCCATGAGTCGCTGGCGATGGCGTAGGCTTCAGGCCCTGTGGCAGTGGGTTGCCATGGGCTACCGTGTGTAGCCGGCAGCCAGCGTGAGTGGCCAGCAGCCGCAGTGAGCGGCCGTCCAGAAGCCGGCGACTGATGTGCCGCGCCCGGGAAGAGCACAATGATGGTGCCAACTTGGGCCAGTGAAGCAATGTCCTCCACAACTAGATTGAAGAACAAAAAACGACAGCAACTTGTCTGTTCCCCTTCCCCCAATTCCCCAGTACTGTTCCCATCCCCCAATTCCCCAATAAAAATCATTAAAAAACAAACAAAAAATTGGTAGAAGCTAGAGGAGAAATGCACAAATATACAATAGTTGGAGACTGCACCACCCATTTCTTATCAATTGATAAAACAGCTACACAAAAACACCAGCATATAGAATAATTGAACAATACCATCAAACAACGGGATCTAATTGAAATTTATAGAACATTACATCCAGCATCAGTATACACATTTTTTTCAAGCACCCACAAAACATATCCCAAGGTAGACCATATCCTTAGACAAAAAACAAATCTCAACAAATGTAGAAGAATTGAAACCACATAAAGTGTGTCCTCTGTCTACAATAAATTCAAACTAAAAATCAGTAACAGGAAGATAAAAAGACTATTTTTCAAACACTTGGAAAATAAAAAAGCACACTTCGATATAAATAATGCATGAGGCAAATGAAGTCTCAATGAAAATAAGCAAAATATGTTGAGCCGAATAAAAACAAATATACAGCATATCGATATTTGTGGGACACAGATCAAGTATAAGTAAGAGGAAAATTCACATCTCTAAGTACTTATTTTAAAAAGGGGGAAAGACCAAATAAATAGCCTAAACTCTCACCTCAAAAACATAGAAAAAGAAGGACAAAATAAACCAAAAGCAAGCAGAAGGAAATAAATAGTAAAGATAAGAGCAGAAAATAACGTAATTGAAAACAAAACAATTAAGAAAAATCAATGAAACAAAAAGATGATTCTTAATAAAAATCAATACAATTGACAAACCTCTAGCAAGAGTGACAAGGAAAACAAAGGAACAAATTATCAATTCCATATATGAAATGGGGTATCACTGCAGATCCTGGAAGACATCAAAAGGATCGAAAGAGAAAACCATGAACAACTCTATACATATAAATATGACAACTATAGATGCAGTGGACCAGTTCCTTGAAAAGCACAAACTGCCATGTTTCTTTCACTCAATATGAAATAGATCATTTGAATATCTTTAAAATATTAACTAAATTGAAAATGTAATTTAAAACTCTCCAAAATTAATCTTCAGACTCAGATGCTTTAAGCAGAAAATTCTTCCAAAGGTTTAAAGAAGAATGAATACCAATTCTACATAATGTCTTCCAGAAAATAGATGAGGGGAGAACACTCTCCAATTCATTTTATGAACTTAATATTACAGTGATTCCAAACCCAGACACTATATATTTTAAAAAGGAAGCTACAGGCAAATTTCCCTCATGAATACAAATGTGAAAAAGTTTAACAAAATATTACCAAATAGAATTAAGCAATACATATGTAAAAATATACCATGACCAAGTGGGGTTTATCCCAGAGATACAAGGCTGGTTTGATATTCAAAATCAACCAAAGTAATTCACCATATTTATAGGCTAATGAAGAAAAATCAGATGATTATATTAACTGCTACAACAAAGCATTTAACAAAATGTAATGCCCATGCACTATACATTATATATATATAAAATGACTATCAGAAAAGTAGGAATAGGAATACTAATTTGATAAAAAGCGTCTGCAAAATATAAAACAAAACAGAAGCTATAGTTAACATTTCACTTAAGGTTAAAAGACAATGTTTTCTCCCAAAGATCAGGAAGAAGGCAAGGACATACACACTCATCACTCTTCTTCAGGATAATACTAAATGTTCTAGGCAAGAAAATGAAATAAAAGTCAATTACAATGGAAAGGAAAAAATAAAACTGTTCCTATTGACAGATGCCATGATTGTCTACATAGAAAATTCAAGGAATCTACAACAACAAAATTCTCCCACTAAGGAATGAATATCCGGCAAGTTCACAGGATAAAAAATAAACATACAGACATTCAATTGTATGTTCTTACATTAGCAATAAATACATGGGCATGCAAATTATAAATGCAATACCATTCAGCATCATTAAAAATAATATATTTAGGTTTAAATCTAACAAAACATGTATAGGACTTGTATACTATAAACTATAAACACTAATGAAATAAATCAAAGATTTAACTAAATCACCATGTTCATGGATTGAGACACTCATCATAGTAAAGACGCCAATGTCCTCTAAATGTACAGGTACAGCAAAGTTCCTATCAAAATCTCAGCAAGCATTTTGTAGATATAGACAACATTGTTCTGAAATCTACATGAAAGGGCAAAGGAACCACAATAATAAAAAATAATTTTTGATAAAAGAAGAATGATGTGAATCAGTGAATGTTTATTGCTTGATTTCCACATTTATTGTATAGCCACAACAATCATAAATGTGTAATAGTGGTGGAGAAATGCACATTACACTGACATTAATCAGTGAAACCGAATAAATAACTGAGAAAGAAATCCACACAAATATGGCCAACTAATTTTTGGCATGGTGCAAAAGTGATTCAATGGAGGAAGGATGGCCTTTGCAACAACTGGTGCTGTAGAAATTGGTCACCTATAGGCCAAAAAAACCCACACACATACACAAAAAATCCCAAAACCAGGAATTTTGACTAAACCACACATCTTATTTTTTTTTAAATGAGCTAAAAATAGGCCACAGACTTAAGTGTAAAACATAAAACTATAAAACTTTTAGAAAAAATACAGGAGAATATTGTTGGGATCTGAGTGTAAGTGAAGAGTTCTTATACAAATGTGTAGGTATCTAATAAAAAGAGCCTTAAAATTCATGGAACACCCAGGGCTGAGTGAAATGTTCTTCAAGTTGATAGCAAAATTATTATCCATAAAAGAAAAGGAAAAGAATCATAAATTTATCAATTGGACGTCATCAACATTTAAAACTTTTTTTCAGTGAAAATTCCTGTTAAAAGGATGAAAAGACAAGCTACAGACTCTATGGAAGTAATTCCAAGCCACATATTCAACAGAGGACTAGCTTCTACAATATATATAGAACTCACAACTCAACAGAAAAAAAAATCAGTTGGAAAATGGGCAAAAGACATCACAGATATTTTACCAAAGACAATATGTATATGACAAACAAGCACGATAAAAAAATTAACATCATTAGCTATTGGGCTATTGCAAATTAAAAAAGCACAATGTAATATCTCTATATACCTACCAAAATAACTGAGTAAAATAGTGGCATTAAAAGCTGGTGAGGATGTAAAGAAGAAACAAAGTCAATCATATGTTGCTGGAGGGAATATAAAATGGTACAATCACTCTGGAAAATATTTTGACAGTTTCTTTAAAAACTAAACATGCAGCTACCAAAAGACCCAGCAATTCCACTGCTGGGCATTTATCCCAGAGAAATGAAAATTTATGATCACACAAAAATCCGTACACAACAGTTCATTGCAACTTTGTTTCTAACAGCCCCAAACTGTAAACAACCCAGATTTCCATTAATGACTGAATGGCTAAAAAACTGTGACACACAATGCAATGCAACTCAGCCATAAAAAGAATCAACTATTGATGCACGCATCTCTGGATAAATCTCCATGTAATTATGCTGAGTGAAAGACCCCCATCCCCAAAGTTATACATGCTGTATAACTAACTCCATTTATATAACTTTCTTGAAGTAATAAAATTGTAGAATTGGCGAACAGGCTAGTGATGACCGGGGTTCAGAGACGGAAGGAGGGGAATGGAGGTAAAGGTGCCCATAAAAGGGCAACATGTGAGACCCTTATGTTGATGGAAATGTTCTGTATCTTCACTGTATCGATGTCAATATCTTGTGTGTGATATTGTAATATAGTTTTGCAATGTGTTATTATTAGAGCAAATTGGATAAAGTATACATGGGATATTTCTATATTATTTCTGACAACTATATGTGAATTTACAATTACTTCAAAATAAAAAGTTTAATTAAAAAATACTGAGTTTTCCTATCCAAGAACATGGCCTGTCTTTCCACTGGTTCATGTCTTCCAACATTTTACAGTTTTCCTTTATGCAAACCTTGGGCATTCTTATTTGTTGCTATTTTAAATTGAGTCTTTTTTTCCATTTTATTTTTAAACTGTGTGTCATTTGTATTTATGAATGTTGTTGATTTCAGTATATTAATATTGTTTCCATCTACTTTATTGAATTCTCTGATTATTTGTATTAGGCTTTACTTCCTTAGGTTTCCCAAAAATATAATCTTATCTCTATGATAGTAATAAGTTTACATATTCATTACCAGTGTTAATGTCTTTGATTCTTTCTCTTGTCTCATGACACTGTCTAGAACCTTCTGCAAAAAAAGATTAATAGTCTTGGGTTTTGTTGTCACTGCTGTTTTTGTTGATGCTGGGTTCTTTGTTTCTAACTTTAATGGAAGTGCTTTTAGTGTTCAGTGTTTCTCTCCATTAAGCAAAATATTCATCGTATTCAGGAAATATCCACCCCTGAAAAATATTGTTAAATAGCATCACATAGCCTGTCTTTTAAAAGTCTCTAGTGAAGCATTGCTTACTAGAAATATAATGGAAGCCATAAGTGCAAGCCACATACATAGTTTTAATTTTTCTAATAGCCACATTTTAAATAGTAAAAATAAACAAGGAAAATTATTTATTTTTATTTTTTTATTTTTTATTTTTTTTTAAAGATTTTTGTTATTGGGGAATTGGGGGAGGGGAACAACGCTGGGGAATCAGGGAAGGGGAACAGACAAGTTGCTTTTTGTTTTGTTCTTCAGTTAGTTGTGGAGGACATTGCTTCACTGGCCCAAGTTGGCACCATCATTGCGCTCTTCCTGGGCAAGGCAGATCAGTCGCCGGCTTCTGGACGGTCGCTCACAGCGGCTGCTGGCCGCTCACGCTGGCTGCTGGCTACACACGATAGCCCATGGCAACCCACTGCAGCAGGGGCTGCAGCCTATGCCATCACCGGCGACTCAGACAGCCCAGCTCCAGGTTGAGCTGTTGTTCAGCATCTTAGCTATGGAGGGCAGTGTCACTGGCCCTCATATGTGGGATCCGAACCGGGGCTCTCTGGCGTCCCAAGCCAGCTCTTAACCATCGCGCCACTCGACCGGTTCGGAAAATTAATTTTAATAATAGCTTTATTTAACTCAAATATGAACTATATTACTTTAACATGTATTCAATGAAATAATTAAGAGGCGTTTTATATTCTTTCCTAGTACTCAGGCTTTGAAATCCAGTGTATATTTTACTTTTCAGCACCTTTCAATTAGGATTTGCCATAGTTCAAATGCTTAATAGTCGCATGATTCTCGTGGCTACCATACTGGAGAGTACAGCTCTTATAATATTTCATTATCTTTAGGATATAGCCTAAACACCTTACCTTTGCATCAAATGGCCTTCATAGAATGTCCCCTGCTGGAAAATCCACTTTGTCATCTTCTTCCTGGACCTCTGAAGGCCTATCCCCTCTGCTTTGAACACCTTTCCACCTCCTCTTCACCTGGTTAACTCTTATCTACTCTTCAGCTCACAGCCAACCTTCCCTAATCCTGGAAGCCTTCCTTGGCTCACGTCTGGGTTGGCTCGTGCTCTCTGAACTCCCATCATAACCTGTTTCCATTTTTCCCCCGCTAGCCTGTGTTCTTCTGGAGATCAGGGTCTCTATCTTACTCCCCACATCCCCAACATATAGCACAGTGCACATAGCTTGCGTGTGGCGTAATAAAGTTATTTCATGAGAATCAAGCCTCGCGCAGAGCAGAGGAAAACAATATGACTTGTGCATCTTATGAATAAAGAAAGAGAAGGCATTGGGCACAGCAAAGGAGGAAGGAAGATAGAATGGAGACTTAGAGGTGGATGGGTTATCAGAGAGTAACAGGCCCACATTAAAACATGGCAATCATGCCATCTCAGTCTCTAGGTTACAATTTTTGAGGAGGAAATGGCAGAATGTATACGTCCACATCTTTTTGAGGAAGGGAGGTGTAAATTCCAGGGAGCAGATGATAGGATGTATGGCTTTCCCCTTCAGTGCCCTGGGCCACTTTAAGTTTAAATGCTCTTTTATTCTCTTGGTTAAATAAAGCCTCATCTACCAATCACTACACTGAAGCTTTAGAATACTTTTCCCCCATTGGACTGACCTTGAATTAGGAGAGATCACTGCACATATTGTAGCAACCTGGAAATAGTGTTACTGAGGTATTTCAATGGTAAATGTCTCTTCCTCTCTGGGCGTATAGTTTATATTTCTCACTTTCCAAGACATATCATAGTTTCTGGGACATCCTTTCACCCTCTAATGGAAGAAAGATGCATTAGCTTTCAAAAAAACTGACAGCCAACATGGCCCTTTTGGCGTGTATCTTTGGAAGATTACTGAATAATAACAACAATAGCCATAACACTGGGTACCATGTACCACACGCTCACTATGTTTCAGGAGCTGAGTTATGCCCTTTAGCTACATCATCTCATTTAAATGTCATAAATTTTACACATAAGCAGTGGGCTCAAGGTCACATAGCTCATGATTAATTGAGCTGGGACGTGTTCCCAATATGTCTAATTTCAAAGCCTACACATTCATACATTATATTTTATTACTTGATATTTATCAAGCCATACAGAATTCTATTACTGAAAAACTCAGCCATCAATCTTTGCTTTTGGCCAACACCAGGACATTTGGATTTCATTCCAATTTACTCCTCTTCAGGGAGAATTTTATCCCCGCCATATTTGGCATTTTGATTAGATCACGGAGAGACGTGTCAGTGTGTCTGCTGCTCTCTTTCCCATGAGAATATGGGCAAAATGATTGACTCAGATCCCTTCACATATGGAGACCATGTCAGCTCCCAGTCAGGTGCCTTCTGTGGAGGGGTCAATTAAGGTGTGTGCTTGGTTGTAAACCAAGAAAATAAAGGACAGATGGAGGAATTTGGTCACAGTGACTGCAGGCGCTTTGACAGCTGCTGTGGTGATTACATCACCAGTCACTTGGCTTTCAATGAAGATTGTATCTTGATAACTCTTGAAGAGAAGCAAAAGCATTTGCCTTTGTGATACCGTCTTTAAAGGTTAACTCATGTAGGGTAACAGTATTGCCAGATACTAAATCAGAGGTACTAAGCTTTGACTATACATTAGAATCCCAGGTTACACACGCCAGAGACCAATTTCGTCAGAATTGCTAGAGGTGAGATCCAGTCATCAGTATTGATTATAGTGCCCCTGAAAGATTCCAGTGTTCAGTCAGTAAGAGAACCACTGCTTAAAATAAATGTTTCTCTTACCTTATCTTCATAACCAAATGTAAAGTAACAGTACACTTCTATTGTTTTATTGTCAGTGTCTAAATTATTTGCATTGCAGTAAAAAAAGTGGTTTGTTCAACATCAATTCTTTGAAACATTTGATGATTTTTCTATGAGTGCATATGCCATAAATGTATAAGTAGATGATTTATAGATAGATAGATAGATAGATGTTATATATAAGTGTACTTTGTATAGTTGAGAAAAGTTACATTACCAATCTTTGTGTATAGTGTAATATATGAATGAGTACACACACATATATGACAAAGCTTGCTAATTCTGTTTACTATTTCTGTCTGTGTAATCCATCAGTTTCTGATAAAGATATTAAAATCTCCCATCAATGACAGGGTGTTTGCCAAGTTTGCAAAAAAACAATATCAAATTTTCTTTTATATTTTGAGGATATGTTGTTAAATACATCAATATTCTTTAAATTATGTTTGCTTAGTAATTTTTAAAAATTGTATTACTAAGTAAAGTATTTCTTTCTCTCTCATAATGTTTTGACTGGATTTCATTTTGCTGGTGTACTGCCTCATCATGTTTCATTGTGTTAGTACTTGCATAATATTTGCTTTGCTTAAATATTTTGTGTTGTTTTTTTTTAAAAGTGATTCTCTTTTAAGGAACATTGTAACTGGATTTTTAAAAATCCATTCTGGTTATTTATCTTATAATGTCAAATTGTATTTATTTACGCTAATAATGATCACTCTTAATCACTATTATAGATTACAGATATGTTTAGTGATTACAGACATATTTAGACTTTTTTTTACTTTTTTTTTCTTTTTTTCTTTTTTTTCATTCTGCTAGGATTGATATATTTTCTGTATTTGTTGTTCCCCTCTGATGTTTTAGGAATGTATTTTTTCTCACCTATATAAATAACTATAAATTTTTAAGCATGAATAAAAGCATTCAGAATTTTAAAAATATTTTTCTGAACATAGCAAATATCTTCGAGCACATTGTTTACCACTGAATTCCACCCCCATGTGTTCATTATTCTTTAGAGTTGTTTTACATTTTTCACAGACATAATTATTAATTTCCTATTCAAAGTTAATTAAATGTATTGGTATTTTACCAATTTCCATGCTCACAATGTTTTCTTTTTTCTTCTTTTTAACTTTTACCATTGTTTCTTACACCCCACATCTTCATTTTGGGTTATCATTTATTTTTTTTTAAATGCATCTGCATTTTTTTTCTTTCAGAAAGAGCCTGAGGGTGTTAACCTCTCTTAATATTTGCATTCTAAAAAAATGCTTCATCTTGCCTTCAAACTTGACTACAAATTTTGCTGGATATAAAATTCTGAGTTGATACATGCCTTCTCTCAATGCAGTGAGATATTACCCCTTGATCTTTGGGTATCATAATTGCCTAAGAGGGGAAAATATCTCTCAACGGTTTAAATTCTGTTACTCTGTGGCCACTTTGTCTTTTATGTCTGGTACTTTTTAAGAGTATTTTTTTGCCTTAGTTCTTCTACTGTTTCATTCAATGAGTAGGTGTTTATTTGGTATAATTTATTCTTCCCTGTGGATCTTTTGATCTGTGGACTTGTGTTTCCTTAGTTTGTAAAAGGCCAGTAATTACCTGTTTAAACATGTTTCCCCTTTTTTCCTTCACTAAGTCATCTGGAACTGTTATAGGGCCTAAGTTGGGGCTTCTCAAGCTATACTTGAGATCTCTCTTTACTTCCTTAGTTGATGGTGTTTGGAGAATTCTGTGCAAAGTTCTTAGTACTCCATTCCAAATCATTGTTTGTTTGTTTTTTTAAATTGTTTATTAACTAGATTTTATTCTATTCTTTGTTTTCTATTTAAATGTATTCATTTTCATAATTTCTAATTAGTTCCTTTGTATGTCCACATTCTCCAGTTTCATTTTGTTCCCTTGTTTCCTAATTTCTGATGTAATTCAAGTATTTTTTTCTTTGTAATCCACCTGTACATTCTTATTATGAATCTTTGTCAAACATTTTGCAGAATTAATTTAATTCATGGTGAATTTGTGTTTTGATTGTTGGTTTTCTTGGGTAATTTTCTTAATATTAACTTTCCTGATAGGTGAAAGTTGTGTGTGTGTGTGTATGTGTGTGTGTGTGTGTGTGTGTGTGTGTGTGTGTGTGTGTGTTTTGATGTTTTCTTCTCAATTCCTCTTTTTACCCCTCCCTGTATCATCCACACATTTATATGGAAATATTCTTTCAATGACTCCTATGCACCAGTTCCTATTCAAGAGCTGGGGATGTCTAGTGTACAAAACACACAAAAATGGAGGTTATATTCCAGAGGGAGGAAACAGAGAATAAACATAACTCATGTAAAAATCACATAGCATGTTAATGATCTTGTAATTGCCCACGCCTGTTCCCCAGGGCTCCCAGTCCAGGACATTGGTAGGGGTTGCCCGCTCTGCAGTGACGGAGCAGTTCTATTCAGGGCCCACAGGCTGGTGTTGATCACGGTGAGACAGCACAGAAATTTAGAGAAAGGTTCTGGAAACTTTTATATCAATTTGGCAAAATGGTTTTATTTCCATCAGGTCTAACATTACAAAATTTGGCCTTCTATTTTATATGTCTATTTTTATTTCATTTTCAATGTGCTTTTATTGTATTTTATTAAACAAAAAACAAAAAAAAACCTTTTTGATGAAATAGGGGGGAAAAACAACTGTGTTTTTTTGACACAGAGATTCTGAGAACCATCAATATTGGATATGGGACCTAAGCCAGTGGGCACTTTGTTAACTTCGTGATTGAAAGGGCAAGGGGTATGCCTGTGTCCCCCCTCCTCCCTAAGTGGTCAGCGTTATAGAAATCATAACCTGCAGTGACAGTTGGAGGCTTGTGTTTTCTACCTTCCCTTTGTGGCATGGGCATTTTAGCCCCGGTTTTAAGCAGTCAGTTTGTCATAGAGCATTTTAGTTCCAATTATTAGGTGGGCATAGAAAGGGTTCTCAAAATATACCTAACTCCTTCACTTGACAGAAATACAGACTATTTTTTTTTCTGCAACTTCTGCTTGGTTCACACAGACCCCTGGAAGAAATAGTGAAACTGACTACCAGAATTCATAATTTCAAATGTTGACTTGGCCACTGAGTTACTAATAATTTTAGAAAGTCACTAATCTCTTGTATAATTTAACCTTTGTAATTTTTATAAAAACCCTTTGAGATAAGTATGGGAGGGTCATTATTATTAATTTTTTCTCCCTTGTAGCTAACAAATGATAGTCTTTTATAGGTAGTAGTTAATTTTGGATACTCAATTTTTGCTCCCTTACTAAGAAATCAAAAAACAAAAAAAAACTCCACAAATTTATAATCTGATCTCTTCCACTCTGTGCACTTCTTTTATTAATTTTTTCGTTATTATAGTTTTCTTTTTAAAATACCCAATTTTCTGTATAAACATTTTTGTCATTTGCTTTTGGTGTCCTGGGATTTATATTTTCAAAGATTGATTTGTTTTTTGTTAGGTGACTTTGTGCTGTGGCAATGTTTTAGTTAAAATGTATTCATTTGTTTTATATGTCTGTTTTTTTCAAAGAACAAAGGATACAAATAATTTAGACACACAGCACTCCTTTAACACAACCAACAGTAGCAACAGAAGCAGGACTGGGAAATGGAAGGAGGGCATTTTCTCTCTCTTCATAGCTCTTGGTTCTGGTTTTTTTTAAAGTGTGGTAGCTGTTTAATTCTGTGGAGTTTAAAAATGCAGTATACCTGGAAAATGCATAGAAATTAAAGTTGTGCAATGTTATTTGTCTTTTTAAACAGTATAGTGACCAGCATGTACTTTAGACTCAAATGTTGACTTACTATATAGAATAAACTTACTAAACTCAAGATTTAAAAAAAAAAAAATTTTTTTTCTTTATTTATTAAGGAAATTTTGGAGCAGCATATCGATGGTAGAACCTAATAAAACCTTGCCTTTGGGCCACCCTCATGTATATAAAGTCAGAGACTCTGGTCCCAGGGCTTTCGATTAGTACCATTCATTTTATTAGCGTTTTTCCAATTTGTCTTATGTTACTCTCAGCATACTGTGCATATTTTAAATATTTAAGCACTACTGCTGACATAAGATAACACTGACACGTTGAGTTGACATTTCTGTTGAGGATTATCGGCCATGTGTAGGCCAGAACAACTTCAGCGCCTGCACCAACCTCTTTAACCTGTGCTTAGTCCACAATACGGAGCTCTTTCTTGAATGAATGTTTAGCTTTAGTTAACACAAAACATGAAAGGACCTTTCTTTCATCAGTTAATTGTTTGACTTTCCTAATACATTTCCATTTTAACTAT
>NW_017731473.1:88749-92632 GCF_001890085.2 Hipposideros armiger | reverse complement strand
CACACACACACACACACACACACACGAGGCTGTGCATATTGAGCAAAATGTGTCTAAGCAAAGCTCTTAGTAAACTGTAAAAGGTTATATAATACAAATCTTAGTTTTCATTTCATCCATTTTGCAGTCTTCCAAATAGCATACATTCTGTTGTGCAGGATGGGTGAACTTGTAGAGATCCCGAACTGTGGATACAGGTGGTAAGAGCAGTATCAATTAAATACAGTGTGACCTTGGGGAAATTATTTAACCTTTCTGTTGTTGTCATGTTCCTAATAGAACAACCAAACAACATTATCCTTATTCTCACCTTGAGGTGAGCAAGGTTGTATATAATTAGGACTATATACTCACACATTTATGATGCTGGGTCGTGTGTGTGCATGCACGCACACGCACTCTTCATTTGCAAATGCAAAGTAAATTCCTTGAAATCAAGAACCATATTTCCTATAACCTATAACTTTTATAGCATGGAATGGAACATACAGTTACTATCAGATCAGGAAGAGACTTGAGCCTCATTTAGTCTCACTCCCCTCATTTTATAACAGATAAACAAATAGGAACCTGTGTGCAGATAATAGTTGATTTGCCTAAGATCATACAGCAGGTGTTGAATTTAAACCCAATGTTTTGATTCCAGCTCCTTGTTCATTCCATTATGTTTTACAGTAAGTATTTGATATGTTATTTTCAAATGACTAAGGAATAATTAAAAAGCATTTAGATTAGCATTTTGCAGAGTAGAAAGCAAGTTCTATGGTCAAATGAATTTTAGTAAATGCTGTGCCTCAAGAGTTTTGCTTCTTCATGCTAATATAATGTACAGATATCCAAAAGATAGAAGACTCATTTTTCCAAAGTCTTTTGAACAAGGAATCCTTTTGGAGGACAACAGCTCTTAGAATATGGTAAATATCCAATAAATACAAATGGATAAATGAACAAAAACTAAAGCATGTCCTAGGATTTCAGCCTATAAGCTGATCCCCTGTCTCGTTTAGCCTTTTATACCCTGCCAGCCAGAACCCTCAGATATTCCAAATCACACTCCCATCTGTTGGCTTTTCCACTTACTTTGCTCCCAACAATGTCCTTCTCTCAGATATTTGCAGAGCTGGCACGTTTTCACCCTTCATGCCTCAACTCCAATGTCACCTCTTGAAAGACCTCTTCTAATCACTTAACTAAAGTAGCACCACTTGTCACTCTCTATCACATGACTGTTTCACCATCTCCATAGCTCATCACAGCNAGATATTGATATCTTTCTGTAACTTATTAGGAGGTTTATTTTTCTATTTGCCCAGTTAACCAAAAAACGGCCATTTCAAGATTTAGTTGATATCATATTAGTCTTCATATCAATCTTTGCTTCGTATTTATGATAGTCATCACTGTAAATATATTTAGAGGGAAAGGTTTTTTGTTGTTGTTGTTGTTGTTGTTGTTTGTTTGTTTTTGTTTTTTTTGCTACTCCCATGTAAGGATCTCAGCCCGGACCCTAGGCCGGACAGACTCAGCCAGACAGACTCACTTTTAAAAATCATACTTCAGCTACTCCAGCTAGACTTTAAGCAGAACTTCCCGTTAAGACAGTAAAACACCTAGCTTTACAAGAAATGGGTTGCAGTAAAAATATTAAGAATGTTTTGCAGAAGTAGTTTTGTCACAACTGGCTTAGACCATTTCACAGGAACTAACAGCTCTTTTTGCTTCTGTACACCTGCTTTGCTTCTGCTGGGAAATACAAGGTTAAAGAAAGACATTCCTCAGCTCCCCCTTGCTCTCCCACCTCTCAGGAGGCCTTGCAACAGTTCCCCCTTATCCCCCACCTTTCAGAAGACCTTGCAGCTGTTAACCTTGATGTCTCACCCCTGTTCTTAGTTTCTAAAATTAATTACATATATATATTTCTGAGAAACAGTTTATACAGTCAACTCCACCCAGTCACAATGTACTGTTAAGATATCGGGATATCTGGACATAACAACACTGTTACAACAGCGGGATGCGGTTTTAACTAAAATAACTACACATTCTTTCTGGTTTCTCTAATTTGTTTTGCATATAGCCCTACCTTATAAAAACCCTACCCCCCAAATCTTCGGGGCCGTCTCTCCTTAGTTGGAGAGGCGGTCACTGAGCTCAGCTTAATAAAATCTTCAGAACCCTAATTTGACATCCAGCCTCTTTATTGATTATCTGGACCCAACACCCAGATTACATTTATTTTTCCCCAGTTTTATTGAGAAATAATTGGCATTCATCACTGTGTAAGTTTAAGGCATACAGCATGCATGATGGCTTGATTTACATATATTATAAAACGATTACCACAATAGGTTCAGGTAGCGTCTATCTTTTCATATAGATACAATAAGAAGGAAAGGAAGAAAAAAAGGAAAAGTAAATCCCTTGTGATAAGACCTCTCAGGATTTACTGTCTTAGCAACTTTTTTGTGTGCTATACAGTAGTGTTAGCTTTAGGCGTCATGTTGTACTTTCAGTCCCTAGTACCTATTTATCTGAAAGCTTATTTATCTAATAATCTTCCTTCATTTCTTTCTCTCCCCACCCTCTACCTCTGGTGACCAAAAAAATCATTGCCAAGACCTATATAAGGAGATGTATTCCTATGTTTCTTTGAAGAATTCCATCGTTTCATGTCTTATAATGGAGTCTTTAATTCACTTTGAATTAGTTTTTGTGAATGGTGTAAGATAGAGGGTCCAGCTTCATTTCTTTACATGAGACTATCCCACCATCCCAGCACCGTTTATTGAAAAAACTGTTCTCCATTCAGTAACCTTGGCTCCTTTGTCAAACATTAATTGATCGTACATGCTTGGGTTTATTTCTGGGCTCTTGATTCTGTTCCCTTGGTCTATGTCTGTTTCTTTCCCAGTACCATACTGTTTTGTTAACTATAGCTTTATAGTGTAGCTCGAAAGCAGGAAGTATGATGCCTCCTGTTTTGGTCTTCTTTCTCAGGATATCTTTAGCAGTTTGTCTTTTGTGGTTCCATATACATTTTAGGAGTATTGTTTTTACCTCTGTACAAAATGCCATTGGAATCTAGATAAGGATTGCATTGAATGTCTAGATGGCTTTTTGTAGTATTGCCATTTTAACAATATGAGTTTTTCCAGTCCATGGACCCAGGGTATCTTTCCATTCATTTGTGTCTTCTTTGATTTCTTACATCAGTGTCTTACAGTTTTCCAAGTAGAGATCTTTTATCTCCTCAGTTAAATTTATTCCTAAGTGTTTTATTGTTTTTGATGCTATCATACATGGGATCAATTCATTTTTAAGAAAATTTGTTGTTAGTGGGAGGGCTACCTTTGTAAAGAAGGGAAACACTGTCAGTAAAATGCAGCAACTTGCCCAAGCTCACCTATTCAGACAAACTTAGGTCATTCTCAAATGTGCTACCTTATAAAATACCAAAGTTGGATGGAGTATTCTCCTAGGAAATAAACAAGTAGTAAAACTCAAGCATTTTTGCAAAATACCAGCATTCTTTTCATGGCAAGGATTTGGCATCTTGCCCCAGTTGGACAGTAGTCACTGAAACTGCCTATACTTGGCTATAGCATTGCTTGCAGATGCTTGAGTTAACAGCTAACACACCACTAAACTATTCCCCATTGTCAGAGCTTAGAAGCTTTGACTGACAGGCACTAGACAAGGTAGGGGAGAGCACATAGCCTTGACAACTGACAGTTTGTGTTTACCCAGATACGGCGTGGAAGCTGCAAGGGAAAGGATTTGATTCACAATTGAGGCGGATACACACAGTCCTGATTTGTTCATTGTTTTCCCTCGCCCCTTCACATCCCTTTTCTTTACTGCCTGTTGTCTTTTGTACATCCTG
>NW_017731473.1:83716-86329 GCF_001890085.2 Hipposideros armiger | reverse complement strand
GTCATCTCCAACTTGGTCAGGATGGTTTCTAGAATCCATCTGCTGGCGGCTCGTTGATTTTGTATTAACGAGATCATTTTGTTGTTGTTATTGTTTGGGGTGGGGGAGGTAGTTGGGTAGTGTTTTGAAGGATCTGAGCAGGTATCAAATGCCAGTCAATGCATTTAGACCCATTAGGCATCACAGGGAAATTCTACCATACAATCACAATGTCCATGTCTCCTGTGTCCAGACTTGTTTCGGGAGCAGCTCCTGCTTATAAGCCTAGGACTGGAATGTTCTGCAAGTCCCTAGGTATCACTCCTGTTGCAGCTGCCAGCCTTCTAACATTCATACTGCTTTCTCATCAGCAGGCCTGAATAAGCATGAGTAATATGGGAGAGAAAGATAGAAGACTCCTTCTGCTTTCTGCTGGACACAGTGGGCTCCGTTTTACCAGTGAAATATATTTTTTAAATGTCCAGGAAAGAAAGCCAATAGTTGGCTAAGAAAGAGTGACCCCTACACATGATTCTTCCTGTGGGGATTTGGAATAAGATTCTGTTTGTTTGATTTTCCACAAGGTCAGATCTAGTTGAGATTGGCAGAGGTAACCATTTCCACCTTTACTCTGCTGCCAAGTCAGGAAAGACGCTGAGTTCTGGCCCATTTTTCATGTTGGATAAACCTCAGTTGACATAGGTAGAATAAATCCAAGGTTACCTGAAGAATCAGATATTATTAATAGTCCAAAATATTTGACTTACTATCCAACACTTTGCATTATTAGTTCATTTAATATTTACAGCAATCTACCAAGCAGACATTGTCACCTAAAATTAAGTTAAAACCAAGAGAGGTTAAATGACTTGTCCAAGATGACACAGCTAGGAAATCATGTAGAATTTGGACCAGTGAAGGCTGGACTGTTTTTATGCCTCCACCTGGGATAACCCAACCAATGACTGCTTTTGGAGAAGAGGTCTCCCTTATGATCATCCCACCTTCACGTACTGGCACAGAAGAACGTTCCCGTTTCACACACATTTATGAGTGTCCCCACCCAGAATTGGGCTGTATGAAAACTCCTGCATTTCCATGGCAACTGCCACTTTTGTCCTGGTTCCCTGTTTACCATTCCATATTATTCATCCCAAAGCAATTTTGCAGCAGGTGTGATTCCAGGTTACAGCAGGGATGTGCAGATGGTGAGAACAAGTCACAGCAGATCTCAGGTCCAGGATGTTTAGCTGTCTCCACAAAGCCCAGAAGCCACAGGCAGTGCCAACTGCCTTGGGAAAATGGCTAGCAAATGGGTGTTTCTCCACCAGTCCTTCCCTCCTGGGTAAATGGTAAATGGTTAGCCTCAAAGGCCTGTGTCTTGGGACCTCAGGTGAGTAGTTTAACTTCTTCAAGCTTCAGTTTCTACTCCATAAAATGGTGATATTTTTTTTTATTTGACAATACTTGATATTTAGTAAATGCTCAAAAAATTGTAGTTTTTTGCAGCTCCTTTTTTTCAATCAGTTACCTTTTTTGTGGGCCTGGAACAAGGTAACCCCTCTGTATTACTGACAGAGTGACTTTTTGAGACTTCTTTTTATTGTGAGGCTGATTTTAGCATTTGTTTTCATTATCCTGGCTAAACCCTCGGGGCTTGTTTGTCTGATTGTCTCATCCTCTGGCATTTACTGTGCCTGCTTTTACCACTCTGGAAATGGCCTAGGACCATGCATGAGGCTCACCTCTTTCCATCGCCCATGGTTCCAGCCTTCTCCCACGCAATGTTGCTGGGCTCCAACTAGATGTGTCATTCCCTGAGACCCCAGCCTGCAGGTCTCTCTGGAATAATGAATCCTTAGGAACCCCTTTACACAAGCATTCCGGGGCTCCTTTTGGGAAAGAGCCCAGCATATCCATTCTTGTATTTCCACATCTGGCCCAAGCCTAAGGCAGTATATGTTTGCCAAGAGAATGTCTATGCAAATCCTTACCTCGTGAGCGCCTTAATAACAACAAACAACAACAATATCAATTTAATGATTACTGTGGTAAAGCATGGTACAAAGCACTCTATATACATAATCTTAGGAAATTCACAGAGCAAACCTGTGAAAATATGCCATCATTATCTCCATTTTACAGATTAGAGAACTAACGCTCAGAGCGAGCAACAGTAACAGAGCCAAGATTGGACCCAGGCTATCGGGCTCCAGAGACCGTTATTTCAAGGGAACTGCCTTGATTATCTCTTCCCTGCTTTCCCCCAATGCCATAGCTTGCACTAATCAGGCTGCAATGAGTGGGAAGCCAGCAAGACCGGTGGTGGGAACGTTCCTGCTTCACAAGGCAGGGTAGCTTTAGTCTTCGATTGCGCTAACTGCCAGAAAGCTCTTCTTCATATTGAGTTAATATTGGAGCCCCCCCCGCCACACACACACACACACACACACACACACACACACGCGCGCACACGCCTTCTCCGCCATCAGTTCTGGACCTGCTCTCTGGAGGGCAGAAAATAAGGTCTCATACCTTCTCCATATCTTAGCTCTTGTGCTACAATTAAATCAGTCTCCTGCTTATTCCAACTCAAGAATATGGATCGAACGCAAGTATGTTAAAAACTAGTTA
>NW_017731473.1:74259-76551 GCF_001890085.2 Hipposideros armiger | reverse complement strand
TGCTTCTATAATACTTTCAATAGGGTGAAGGAGGGAATTTTTGTAGGTTTGTTTTGTTTTTTTCTTTGTTTTGTTTTGTTTTACCCATTTTATTGACATAACATAAAATTCAGCATTTTAACCATTTTGAAGTGTACAGTTCAGTGTCTTTTAGTATATTCACAGTTCTGTACAACCATCATTATCTAATTCCAGGATGTTCTCATCAACCCCGTAGGAACCCTACATTCATTAAAGCCATTGCCTATTCCCTCCTCCCCCCACCCTTGGCAACCTCTAACCTTCCTATGGATTTGCGTATTTCGGACATTTCCCGTAAATGGCCTCATGTAATATATGGCTTTTTGTGAGTGGTTTCTTTCACTTAGCATGTTTTCAAGAGCCACACATGTCATAACATGTCTGAGTACTTCATTCCATTCCATGGCAGAATAATTTTCTATAAATAGACCACATTGTGTGTATCCGTTCATCACTTGATGGACATTTGATTTGCTTCCGCTTTTTGGCTGTTATGAATAATGACATAAACATTCATGAGCAAGTTTTTGCTTGAACATGTCTGCTCGTTTGTTTTTTTAATTCTGGGGCAGGGAGGTTATAGGATTTTAAATGAAAAAGTTTCCACAGCTCATCTCTTTACCCATATCCCCAAAATTGCCTTGTCCCACTGGCTCCAGGAAATGGCATAATTAATGTTTCTTAAATGGGACCATTAATGCTTCTGGGTGTTGTGGAGATACACCAGGGGACACAAAGCCAAAGGAGAAACATGGCACATCTTTTAAAGCAAGCTTACTTAAAACTTGGGGAGTGGGGAGAGGCAGGGGGAAATGCTGTTTCTATATTAAATACAGACAAATATCCAATACTTCATTGATTCTCAGGCATTCATGTTTTAACACCTTTGAAATTAGAAAGCATATTACAATCAATGCTGTGTCACAGTTTAATTTGCAGCATTTTTTTCTTTCTTAGTGATAAAACAATAATGCATCTTATATAAAACAAGAATGAATCTTATAATAAATGCATCTTCAATTTTATGGATTTTAGCGTTGTAGAGTACAATCTACAATTCACATAAATATTTTTAAGATAAAAATAGGAGACTTTGGATCTGTTTGGAGCTGGCTACAATTTCTGCAGGCTTCCCTGACTATTCCTTGTCCCCTGGGGCCATGGAATGCAGCTGTAAAGGCTGTACCCAGCANGTAAATATGAAAATTATCTTTATAATTTAATGCTATTTATACAATCAATAGTATATGTTGTCCCCTAGTTTCCCACTTCTATTTTTCTTTCCTTTTTTTTTTTTTTTTGTCCCAAGAATACTTTAGTGCAAGAGAGCAGGCCATCCAAAAATGAAAACAAAACCAGTCTGCCTTTTTTGAATTGTAAAAGAAATGTGAAAACTCAGGTTGGAAATGACAAGATTTGAAAAGGCAATATTGTTGGCCAATGGGTAGCCACCACGCCCCTATTTTCATCCTAATAGAAAATCAAATTTATTCCAAGAGTTGTCCAGGCCTTAGCAACTCTATATATAACAAACATGAAACATGATCTTTTTTTAAAAACAACTGAAATTATGCATAATGCATGCTCATATTCTTTAACTGATGTGTTAGAGGTACTAAAAAAAGATTGCATGTATTTCAGTTTTCCCCAAAATGTCTCTTCCTTCAACACCAACTATTTTTTTCTCCCATACAGAGCTCTTGAAAGCCTGGAGATCTTCGTTAAAACACACACACGCGCGCGCGCGCGCGCGGGCGCGCACACCACACACACACACACACACACACACACACAATCTGAACATGCTATTCCACGGCCTACAAACCTCCAAAGATTATCTTTTTATACAGATTAGTTTCAGACTTTGATTTTCCCACATCTACTTAACTTTTCAATCTTGTATCCTGATGCCCAGCCCGAGCTGAGTTGCCACTGAGCTGCCAACAGGTAGCAGGACTGCTCAGCTAAAAATAAATAAATAAATAAATAAATAAATAAATAAATAAATAAATAAATAAATAAAATAAAAACACTCAGTCTTCAATCTTGTATCCTGATAACAACATCCCCACACTGTGCCGCTTTGCATAACCAATGTCATACTCTCTACTGCCATTCTCTGAACCATGGACTCTCATCCCAGGCTTTGTTCACGTTATTATCTCTGCCTAGAACAAGCCCCTTTCTGTGTATTCATCTTTTTGAATGTCCTCCTTTATGGCTCCTGTCCAGATGTGGCCTTCCTGGGTTCTCTTAGAATTAACCTCTACT
>NW_017731473.1:66045-69599 GCF_001890085.2 Hipposideros armiger | reverse complement strand
TGTTTGTTTGTTTGTTTGTTTTTTGCCTTTAATCCTGAAGTTGTAATGACTCTCAATCTGTGATAGGGGAACTGAGATGCTCAGCTGTCCTACAAGGAAGAAAGAATATAGGTTCTGACAACACTCAGGGTCTTTTGATTGAAGCGGAAGTGCAGCCCAACACAGCAAGATGTCAAGAACAACAAAATGCGCAGCCTGCCTCCCTCTGGCAGTGTCTTAGTCATATAAATTAGGGACCAATGGGTCACCCTTTTCAGCAGGTTTCCACCTCCCTCATGATTTCCAGGCCTCTCTGCAGGTTGCAGCCAACCCTCAGAAAACTGCCCTGTTCCCCACATACCACCTGGGGGAAAACTGCCAGCCACAGCACCGACAGTGCTCAGACCAGCTCAGCTTTTTCATGGTGTGCTGCAATTTGGGCAAAAAGGTTCTCTTTCAAGACGGATGACCCTCTTGCCAGTAATTGCTTGGACAGAGCATTCATTAGACATGGTCGCCTTTTTAGCAGCTCAGAGCACGGAAACTGTGCAGGTAATTTCTACACGCCGTCCAATCTATTGCTTGCCCACCCTCTCGCCAGCTCCAATTCAGTCCTTCCCAAGATAAATGTGACATCATACCCCACTACTTTATGATCACTAGCACCTGCTGTTAGACACATTCAACACCATATTAATAAGAGTCCTCATGAAGAACTAAAATAACCTATCTGCCACAGAACTTATGTCGCCCCCTGAGAAAATTAAAGTGACAAATCATCCCACGTGTGGTCTGTTTTTTCTTTCTCGATTTCATTCCTTTGGCCTGCCCCAAACCTCTCTTTTCCTTATGTGTGTTAGTTCTTTCAGAGTAGTTTCAGACGACTTGTGTTTGGTTGTAAAATCCCCTGGCCATTGGCTGCAGCATTTGTGGTAGTGCACTGAACCAGGAAACAGAAGCTGCCTGGGAGTTCCCGAATCCCCTCTACCTCTCTCTTCCGCAGAAACCTTCATTTTAAGAATCTACCCCAGTGGAAGCTTAAATGATGCTGTTGGCATGGATGGTAGACCTGGAATGACCCTCCTCCTTTGGTACTGGCTACTGCAGATTTGGAAGTAAGGAGCGAGTCCCTCTCCTAAAAATCTGCATAGTCTCCCGAAGGGTCAGAAACTGTGTTCTGAAAGGGGACAGATAGTAAATAGCTTAGGCTTTATATGTCAGTCTCTGATGCATGTTAAACTCAGCTGCAGTGGCTCAAGACCAGCCGTAGGCAATATGTGAATGAATAACTGCGACTGTGTTCCAAATAAACTTTATTTATTAAAAAAAAAAAGACACTGAGTTAATTTGGCTCTCAAGATGCAGTTTGCAGGACCCTGATCTAGTGCGAGAGGCAAACAAGTGACCCTACTAATGTTGCAGTGTCCAATAGTGAGTGATGTGACAAGGGGGAAGCAGCAGAAGGTGGTTAGGGAAGGCTTCCTAGAAGAGGTGAGGGTTGAGTCATACCTTGAACATGAAGAGCAGTGCGATCCCTTGTTTGCCCTTTCTTTCTCCTCTACCACCATCTGCCCCAGGGGCTGCTTCTCTGTGATCAGACTTAGGTTCTGAGGCCTTTGAGAGCTGTTACGTGCATCTTCTCTGTCTGTAGAAGATGGGCTTCTTGCCTGTACGTCGTCAGGGCTTCATGCACGTTTATTGGATTAAAAGGTATTTAATTTTCACCTCTTTTGACCCCTCACCCTTCTGTCTTGGAAGGTGACATGCCTGCTTTGCTCTGTACAACAGTCTGGTGGAGACTTTGTAACAAAGCAAGAAAGCCCTTACGGCTTTCTGCCTACTGGATCCTTTTCTAGAGCCAGACTGCCTTTGAGGTCCTGCTCTGCCATTCACAGGCTGGCTATGTGGCGTTAGATGTGTCACTTATCTTCCTGTGCCTCAGTTCCCTCTTCTGTTAAAAAAGAATAAGGATAGTATTTACCAGATAGGATTGTTGCAAGGCTTAAATGAGTTAATAGGAATACTGTATCTAGAAAGGTTCCTGGCATGGAGCAGCTATTCATTAAATGCTGGCTATTATTAACATTACAAAGCTAGGTCTAGTTTCTTTGTAATAATTTTGCACCTCCGTGGTCTGAGGTGGAAGAGGAGCTGCTGGTAGCTGCTGACATTGATTTGGAAATTCTAACCAACTTCGTAGCTCCAGCCTTATTTGTTTGTTGTTTTAATCTCTCTGCCCTCGGCTGCTGCACAAGGAGAGGAGTTGACTGGCAGCTTAACTGTTTAAAATCAATATAAGAAGCACTTGGAGATTAAAGCAATTTAAGCAAGGTACTGGTTGGGGTTGGGAGCTAAAACTGCTCTTGAAGGAAATAAGCGAAGGAGACGAAGAAAGTGGGTCAGAAATGAAATGGTGTGCAGCTGTGTGCGTGGAGGTGAGATTACAACAATAGAGCAGCAGGACTTTTTCATCAGCGAGAGATCGTTTCTTTTTATAAAAAATAAAATAAAATAGAACCTGAAGCTCTAATCTCAAAATTACCCCTGCCTAGAACTGATTGTTCTGTTGATTTAAAAATACTTGTCTCTACCCTCCACTCCCTGCCACCATGCCCCGTACCCACATTCACTTTCCCCTCCTCTAATCTCTGCAGGAACTTCCTTGTTAGGGAGACGTGGAGCAATTACATGTCAGCCTTGTTGCTGACGCCCACAAAAGCGAATCCCACTAGAACTGAGCCTCAGAGCCCAGAGGAGGAGGTGCAAGTGGGTCATGGTGGACAGCTGCCCCGATAACCATGGCTGCCCCAATTAGACATGTGATTCAATGAACCCAGTCTCGCCTCGTCTGCATGGTGGGGAGGTGAATGAATCCGCATGAAATCTACAGTAGATTCAAAGGGTTCTGAAGTAGATAAGGGAGCTCCAGTGTCCCCTTTTCTACCCATCTCTGACATGTATTGGCACCTCCATCTCTTGCTCATTCCCATTTATTCCTCTCGCCCTACTCAGTCTGTACGCTAGGAGCTGAACTTTTATGGACTTGATGATGCTTTATGCTTCTCCCTACTACAGCTGTTCCAACCTTGTAACAAGGCAAGAAAGCCCTTACGGCTTTCTGCCTACTGGCTCCTTTTCTAGAGCCAGACTGCCTTTGAGGTCCTGCTCTGCCATTCACAGGCTGGCTATGTGGCGTTAGATGTGTCACATATCTTCCTGTGCCTCAGTTCCCTCTTCTATTAAAAAAGAATAAGGATAGTATTTACCAGATATGATTGTTGCAAGGCTTAAATGAGTTAATAGTGGACCTCTCACCCTATTTCTACCACAAACAGGTCCCCTACTAGACTAACCTCATCCCTAATGGGGAATGACATGTGTATAGTTTACAAGAGTGTTTCCATACTTTTGACACCTGGGTGGATTATCTAAAATCCTCACACAATGTGGATGATTATTCATGCTCAGAGAGTTAGGAAGAAGCAGGCAACTGTGGTGTTGGGGCAGCCAAAGGTTTTGGACAGCTTGTGACCCACATCAAAGAAGACCGCTCGTAAAGGAAAGCACCTAAGCAC
>NW_017731473.1:47364-65765 GCF_001890085.2 Hipposideros armiger | reverse complement strand
AACAGGTCACTTCTTAATTAAGGAATTAAGAGATTTGTTATAATGAAGACTGCTGGTGGCTACCGCCTTAACCAAGTGAGCACATTTAGCAATACCAATAATAGGATAAACTGGCATTATGTGCCTCCTGATGTGTTTCAAAGTCAATTACACAATATCTTGCCAAAAACAAACTTGAATCTATACACGAGAAAACAGAAAAATTCAAAATTTAGGGAAATTCTGAAAGACAGCTATCCTGGACACTCAAAAAACTGCCCATGAATTAAAACATACACATATACATACATACATACATACATAAACATGAATAAAAGAGTGGGGTTTTCTATATTAAAGGACAATAAGAAAGCATAAAACCCAAATGCAATGAGAGACGTTTAATTGGATCTTGAATTTTTTAAAAGCGCTATGCAATATATTTGAGGAGCACTTGGGCTAATTTGAATATGGACTACATGTTAGGCAATTACCACATTAGTGCTAAATGTCTTGAGGGTGACAGTAGTATAGCTCTGTAAGACAAGGTCTGTGTGCTCTATATAATAGACAGATATATTTTAAAGTATGTAGGAGTGAAATGTTATGATGCCTGCACATTACTTTCAAAAGATTCAGAAGAAGAAAAAAAAGCCGGTGTGTGTACATATATTGTATATATACAGATAAAGCAAATGTGACAAAATGCTAGCTGTTGTGAATCTAGATGAAGGATACATGTGTATTCCTTATGGTATTCTTTCAGATTCTCTGAAACTTGGAAATTTTTTCAAATAAAAACTGTGGGAGATGGAAGAACTCCCTACCTCCTTACCTCTTTTTAAATGTAACAGTTTCTTAGAGGTATCCTGGCCGACTGGACAAAAGTACCTAGAAAGTCCCCATCATTTTCTCCCCTCTAACCATTACAAAAGGTTTCGACTTTGTCACTCCGTTTTTTACCCCACTCCGTACCTGGTTTTTTTCTTATAATAAGGAAGATTTATTGGGGGTGTTGTGATGCTGAACCAGGGTAAGAAAGAGGAGAAAGTTATGTGTGCTAAAATTGGAGAAGAGTTTGCTGAGGGACCATGGGAGGGAAAAGTGTGGATTGTAGCAGTAAGAAAGCTGATAGAAATCAAAGGGGAGACTGAGTGCCAGCCCCAAAGTAGCTCTTTGGCAGCAGCAGCACCACCTTCTGCTCATTATGGGCATGTTACTCTCTTTCACCACCTTCTAGCGGTCTCAGAACCCACCCCCAGTTGCCCTAGCCTCCTGCATTGCATCCACCCAGTGTCAGGGACCTGAGCTGGGGGCCATGGGTGCAACCACGTCTGGTTGAACATCTCCAGCTGCCATCTTGAAACAGACAGGTGAGAGAATGTTTGGAGCCCTCGTTCTGATTCTGTCTTCCAGAAATTCTGGTTTATAGCCTGTCAGGCCACACTAGACAGAGCTGTTCTCCCTCCCACATTGCTCGCCTAGAAGGCAGGGGACCTACAGACCTGTGGGGCTGCCTTCTTTACCACTGCCAAGCAAAGCAATGCTCCAGAGACCTTTGCTCTTTCATTGGCCTTCTGAAAACCCTCTGTAAACATTCCGTTTCACAAAACAAGCAAGGTCTCTTGACTATTCTGCTTCTGTTGTTGTTGCTGTTTTCTTGCCCTTTAATTAAATCTGACAGCCAGGCGGGCATGTTTGAGCAGGAGGTAAACCAAGGCCAGGCAGAATTGGTGCAGGGTGTTCTTCCTCTTGAGAGCTCGAGTCTCAGCACAAAGCCCAAAGCAAAGCAAAGAGAAAATCAATTGTCCTCAGCCAACCTGATTTTCAAATGTGAATGGTGCTTGTGACTACTCAGGGAGCTATGTGGTGAAAGTTTTTCTCTTGAGCTGCTTTTGTCATTGTGTTCATAGTTATGATCTTATGGTCTTTGCCCACCAGACCAACTTGCTATTTAAATGTCAGCTTTAAATCTAGAAAATGATTCGTTCAGAATATCAACAATGACCACCTTTGGGGTGTCTCCTATTGGATTGTTCACTGGGCAGGTTTTTTTAGATTTTATTATGTATATAGCAGTTTGGTAGGCTTCTACCAATGGGAGAAAGGAATGTTTTTTGTTGTTTTTTTCAAATCATGTCACAAATATATAGTTACCCACATTGATATGCATAGAGTGGTAAGGATGATCAAATTGGAAGACTGACCTAGTCAGGATGGGGACAGAGAAGGTATTGGTGAGGAAGTGATATTGAGCTGAGATACTCAAGAAGATGAGGAGTTAGCTAAGCAAAGCGTGTGTGCGTGTGTCTGTGTCTGCATGGTGTGTACGCTCTGTTGTGTGTGGGGTGTGTAGGTAAGTGTAACTGGAAAGTGGAAAGAGTGTTCTAGACCAAGGGAAGAGTGGAGGCATAGACACTGAGGAGGGAGCCTGGAGGTTACTGCCTTCACAGATTCACTCCGGTAAAGGAGAGAACCATGGGAACCAGCAGACTGCAGAAGTATGTGCTAAATGATGGTAATCCGCTAGTATCCTTGAGGAGATCTAGGAAGCTCAATTTTCCCCAGAGATATCTCCATTACCCAGTGTTAGCAGAACCTTACACTCCATCGCTAGAAGAAACACAACCTGTGCATTTATTTTAGAGTGCAAAGGGTAAGTTATTTTTTCAGTGATTTTCTTCCTGAAAATGTTTATTGAGAGACTGCAATGTGCCAGGCATGATTCTAGGAGCTGAGGTTACAGTGGTGAACTCCTCCCTTCATAGAGCTTATAGTAGGTCATTTCCACTCTGTAAGTCATGACTTCCTAGAACTACTTTTAAGATAACCATGATCTTGTCTGTCTAGAGTAAATGGCTTTACTCTTCTAGGGGCTACTTTGAATATAAAGTGGATGGGCTGGGAACAGTATTTTCAACAAGTTCTGATGGGAAAACTGGATATCTACCTGCAAAAGAATGAAGTCAGACTCTTGTCTTACATCCTGTACAAAAGTTAACTGAAAATGTATCAAAGACCTAACCTTAAAAGTGAAAACTATAAAAGTCTTACAAGAAGATATTGGGGGAAATTTTTATGATGTTGGATTTGGCAATGACTCTGCACATGACACCAAAAGCACAGAAAAATATATAATTAATTAAAATTCATAAAGATTAAGAACTTTTTTGTATCAAAGGATATCATCAAGAATGTGAAAGACAACCACCTAAATAGGGTGAAATATTTGAAAATCATGTATTTGATAAGAGATTATTATCCAGAATATATAAAGAATCCTTAAACTCAATAACAAAAAACCAAAAAACTCAATTCGAAAATGGGCAAAAGACTTGAAGGGACATTTTCCCAAACACATACAAATGATAAATAAGCACATAAAAAGATGCTCAGCACTATTAGTCATTAGGGAAATGCAAATAAAAACAATAAGATACCACTTAGCTCCTATTAAGATGGTTATAATCATAAAAATGGAAAATAATGTATTAACAAAAATATGGAGAAATTCACCCCTCTTGTATTACTGGTGGAAATGTAAAAGGTCGCAGCCACTGTAGGAAGCAGTTTGGCAGTTTCTCAAAAGGTTAAACAGAATGACCATGTGATCTAGCAATTCTGCTCCTAGGTATAAATCCAAAAGAATACAGGTAGAGGCTCAAACACGTATTTGTACATCAGTGTTCATCACAGCACTATTCACTATCACCAAAAGATGGCAATAGCTTTAGTGCCCACCAACAGATTAATGGATAAACAAAATATGGCATGTGACTACAATGGGATATTATTCAAAAAAAAATTATATATATAAAAGAATGACATTTTCATGTACGCTAAAACATAGATGGGCCTTCAAAACAGTATGCTTAGTGAAATAAGCCAGTTACAGACGGACAAAAAGTATATGATTTCAACTTACGTGAAGCAGCTAAAATAGACAACGTCACAGAAACTGACAGTAGAATAGAGGTCACCCGCGTCTGGGGGTGGAGAAGGGTTTAATGTGTGTAGATTATCTGTTGAGGATGATGAAGAAAACGGGGCATAGATAATGGTGACAGTGAGCCAACCTTATAAATGTATGAAATGCCAGTGAATTACACACCGATGAATGGTTAAAATGATAAATACTTTATGCATATTTTGCCACAATAAAAAAAAATAGAAAAAGAATGGGAGGGATTTTGAGTTTCTTGGGTAAACCATGAAAAGAGAAAGAGGCTGAGGTATCAGGTGAGGGGAAGGAGACGGTGTGTGTGTGTGCTTGTGTGCATACAGGCATGAAATGTTGAGATGGGGTAGATCTTGGGAGACAGGGGCGACGAAAGGTGCTTGAGTCTGTGGAAGAGCTAAAACAATGAGAAAATCCAGGTGGTATCATGGCCCAGCAACTTTGGTGACCTGGCATGTTTAAATGTACAAAGAATTTATATTTGGGTTTGAGGGAGGTGGATAAATAACACCTATCTTTTCCTCCTGGGAAAGAAAACGTTCGACAAGGAGAAATGAAAGTGAAGAAGAAGGCTGCAAACCCTCTAAATTAAAACACGGTGTCCTGTCCCTTTCAATTTTAGCTTACCAGCGCTGTGATTTAAGTTCCATCAGGATCTCAGGTCCCTTTGCGAGTGGTGTACTGTATACGTCATGGAAAAGTGTCTGAATCCCATGATTTCATGACAGAGAGAAAGGAAAATCTTCAAGAGGTAAGATGCAAATGAGATCAGTAATTCTTTTAAAGATGTCTATTAAAAATATAGCTAACATACATTACATTAGTTCAGGTGTATACCGTAGTTATTCAACATTTATAGACCTAAAGAGGTGATCACCATGATAAGTCCAGCAACCATCTGACACAGTGCCATGCTATCACAACATTATTGACTATATTCCCCATGCTGTATATTATATGAGATAAATAATTTAAATCCATGGACTAAGGGGAAGATGTGAGTAGGGGGAAGTGGAAGAACTCCATGAATTCTAGGGGAATACTGGTATTCTAGAGACCTGCAAAGGTGTACTTGATTTTTTTTTTATATAAGGCAGTGAATGGATGTGTTCAAAGACACACACATGGCATGTGTCAGGAAACCCTGTTTCTTTAGCAACACCTTTTAGTTTCTACCCAAAAAACCATAATGCAAAATGACACTCCTAGCTCTTAAAAAATTGACCTAGATGCTGTAGATCCCTTCTGAGCTACACCATTCACCCTCAGCCAATAAAGAAGTGCTAACAGTTAGGGGTCCCGTATCCTTGAAGGCAGCGGCCCTCCCAAGAGCACTGATAGAAGCATGTGTCCCTTTACTTACATGGATACACGCAGTTTTCCTACCCAATATTAGAGCCACCTCAGATTGTTTCACCATCTGAGGAATGGTCATCTATGGCTTCCACTGTTCCTCGGAGCAAAAGCAGAGAGCTTGACAGAAGCTGTGGTGAACCAGTCTTGAGGACTCTGAGCTGAGCTGGGAAAATGGAACCCTCCCTGGAGGTCCAGCAGCTACACTCAGGAAGTGTGGATGTTTGGGGTAGTTACAAATTTAACACAATTGCTTAGAAGAACAAAAGTAAAATGATACTTCTGGGAGTCATGTCTGGACAATGTTTCTTTCGAGGCGGATCTTACATTTTATAACCAACAGAGAAGTTATAAATAAAATCATAGGCACAAGACATGAAGGCACAGTTTTCATCTAGTTTTCTCTTATTAACTCCCTAACTATTACCAGTTTTTCTTCCTGGGAGGACCTTACGTATTATATAGCATGTCTCATTTTGAAACACCGCTTTCTATTTTTCTAAGCCTATAAAATAGTTTTATTATCCCTGAGGTTATTTTGTCCAATTCGCACTTTGGGTACTTGGGGCACTGATGTCTTGCTGGAGAGTCTAACTCGTTTTACAGTGGGTAAGTGTTGCCTGGATCATGCATTGTGAGGCACGGCTGCACATTTTCATGATCAACTCCCTCCTGTCAAACATGACCTCTAGAGCAGAGTTGGTCGTTTCCCGCAGGGGTCCTACCTGTCTGCATGGTGTCTTATTTCAGTTTCACACAGCTTTCTGTTGCATGGCGTTTTTAATGCTTGCATGGCTTTGGAACAATTTGGGGATGTTTTATCTACCCCAAAGCCATTTAGATCTGTGGATAGAGCTAATGCACTCTGTCCCTCTGCCTCATATCCTTCACAGTTCTACTCCCTAAAGGGCTCAAGAGGTTGTGCCTTTCTCTATATGGGATTCCGATGATATCAGACAGGTTCATTGCCCAGGCCAAGGTACAGGGAGTCATTTCTTGGAGGCTTTCCACCATTCAGAGTACCAGCGAGCGCTTCCTGAATATTCTTTTATGCTAATAGACCTACTCAGTTTAAAGGTATATATCCCTAGTTATACACCAGGACACTTGTTAAAAATCATGTTCACCATCAGCTCAAGTTTTTTCGTGTGTCGTGCTTGACACAGTAATTATTGTTAACACATTGACAGCCCACTGATTATCTTCTTCATGTAATAAAGTAGAACAATATAATTCTGTGGTTGAGATTTCCCGTGCGTATATATAACTACTCCACTTTCCTCCTGGGTAACGGATAATATTAAAATTTCTTACTTCCTTGTAATCAGATAGGGCCATATGTCTAGCACTAGTCATTGAGCTGTGAGAGGAAGTGATATGCATCATCTCAGAGATGAAGTATTTAATGGCCAGTATAAGGCCTTTCTGTACTTCCTTTGCCTGCCACATTGGCCACGGAGCCCATGTGCTCCAGATGGTGGAACTCCATGAGGCAGCATCACTGAGTCACCAGATGGAGGATTGTTGCTCTGGAGAAGCACATGGACTTTGCGTGACTGAGAGATATACTTGTGTTTTGCTAAACCACTGAGATTTCGGGTTTGTCTCCCACTGCAGCATAACCTGGCCTTTCCTTACCAATAAAGACTTTTTCCATAATTGGGCATAATGTTATATGGCCCTATTTCCATTTACAGTTAGTGTTCAAGATAAGACCAGGCATCATTAAGTTATAGAGTCCGTGGCTGGTCTCTGTATACACACCACCCAGTCTATTGCAAACAGTGACATGAGGTTCTATGAGAGATGCTTTAAATTACCTCACTTCCTACAAATCCAAGTTCCATTCATGCAAGGGTCTGGAGCAATTTAAGTGAAGTGAACATCAGCTTGAAGAATAATAATCATCATCAGAAGTAACAGATTTAAGGGGACAATAGTAATCAGTCCTTACTGTGATAATGTTTTATAAAATGTGTCATTTTACAGCAAAATTATTTATGATCCTGACTCTCATTCACTAGCTTGTGGGTTGCTGACAAAGCGGGTAGGGGGTGCTCTGCTGCAGGCTGTCGGTTGTTCGTGTTACAGTTGTTTCATTCTGGGCCCAGAGACTATTCAGGGCATCGTCTTCTCATGATGGGTGGAAAAAGCTCAGGCCACCAAGACAAATTCAGCAAGCACATTTAACGCCTCTATTCATGGCATACCTGCTAACATGTCATTGGCCAAAGAAGCCAGAAGGCCAATCTCAAAGTGAATGGAGGTGTAGTTGGGTTTGGGATATATATTCTACCTACTCTACTTAAAGTCAGATGAAAAACATGTGAAAAGGGGGTATGGGTATCTGTTCTACTAAAGGGAAAGAGTAAGAAATTAAAAAAAAAAAAAGCACAACAAAACCTTCTAGCAAAGCAATCATACTGGAACAGAAAAATTAACTAAAGGTCTTTTATTTCAAATGACTGTGAAATCTTAATTTATCTTTCCCCCGGATACCATTCAACTACATATTCAGTATTTCCTGAATGGTCCTGAAATATTAGCTCTTCTTTTTTATTTATATGTGAATCTATTTACTAATTTGTTGATTATTTATTTATGGGTTTTGTGTCTTGGTCACCTGGTAGCTTATCCTTATCTTGCATCCTACTTTTGCAAAGGGCATTTTAATTTTATTATTTATGAACTATTTTTTTGATAAATTGTAAAATTACAGATAACTCCTGATTTAATCAGTGATTTATAATGTTACTCCTGTGGATTGCATAAACAAGCATATAGTCAACAAAATAAGTTTTTGATTTTCCCAATTTACAGTTGCTTGTTTTTTTTTGTTGGTTCTTTTGTTTGTTTTTTTTTCAATATACTAATTGAGTAAATAAGTCATCTCTACTCTACTTCTTGTTTCCACTGTGATTTAAAAAAGAAAAATTCAGGATTCTTCACTGTTTTCTTGTTTTTGTTTTTGTTTTTTCATCTGAAACATTCCTTGGCACCTGCCACAGTGAATGGCCATCCTAATACTTATATTCCATCTTTTTTATCCATCCTTTGGACCTATACATCATGAGGGCATGTGCTTGGACAGATATGCATAAAGTGACTAATGAGAAGATAAGACAGTAATAGAGTCATCAACTAACCTGCTAAAGTTTCAATTATTGAAGTTTTGAGTTGGGACTTGAAGTGTCCTACCCCGGGTACCGTTTTGGAGTGAGAGTTGGGGGTGGAAGAACCCTTTGATATTCAAAATGGGAGCCTGTTCTTGGAGCAAATGTGCTGCGAACTGAGTTAGCTGATCCCGCTCATTATACCTGTATTGAATATTTATGTTTCAGGCATTGTTTTAAGCTCTGGGGATATAGCAGCAAATGAAACCGACATAATCCCTGCCTTTATGATGCTGACATTTAATGGCGGGTATCCTAAGGAATCAGGAAGTCGTTATTTTAATAACAATTATTATTAAATTGTTATGTAATAATAATTGTTTCAAAGTAAGACTCCCAATTGATAAACCCTCAAGCGATGCTTTTACTTGGGACACACAGCCTCCTAATCAGACTAAGGAAAAGAAGGAGGCCTTCTTCCTTTTTTACTTAAATACTAGCAGTAAGTAGCCTGACTCCAGCAGGTTGAAACACTTTTAGTAATTCAAAAGGATGCTGTTGGAGATAGAAAAATGATAACAATGAATGTGCTTTATTTTCCTAAGCTCTCCTGATTATAAGAACACACATCTCTAGGCTCTTCTCCTAGGGATGTTGATTCTATATGCCTTGGGTGGGGCCTCGAGTCAGGATGCTTTGTAAGAGTGGCTCAGTGATGCTGATGACCAGCCATGTTTGAAAAACACTGCCATAGGAGAAAAGGGAGCACAGGTTCAGGCTCTGAATCTCATTTTTCTTTAATCATCACAACAACTTTGAAGTATACACATCTTTGTTTCCAAGATCTCAAAGTAAGGGGCAGATCTCACATTTTACCCCAAAGACCAAAGTCTGTCTCCAAAATTCATGCCCGTTTGATCACACCACACTTTCTTTTTATTTGTTCATTAGTTTATTCGTGGATTCCTTCTTTCATTTCATCTTTGTTTCAAAAGATATTTATTGAGTACCAATCCTAGCGATAGACAATATGGGAAAAAGGGAGTGGAACTTTGAGTAAGTCTACAAAGTATTGCATTTCTTTAAGTCCATGAAACACGGCACGGCAACTTGGAGGAGAGAAAGGTCAGTTACAGCTGGGGAGACCCTTCATGGAGGGCGTGGCGGCTTAAAGCATGGATAGGTGGGCATAGGTAGCTAAGGATTCTAGGTAGGGGGAACGGCATGAAAAAAATCCAAAGGTCAGAAAATTACACAAATTACGGGAAGTCACAGGACTGAAGAAGAGTGGTTTCCCGGGCCACACCCCTAATTTTAGAGCATTTGAAAGAGTCTTGAAGATTGATATAGCTCACACATGTATTAGCCATCAGAATCCTTTTGAAAATTGGTCTTAATAGCAGCACAGGGCCACCTGTCCGCCTGGGCACAGTCTGCTGAAGTTAAGTCATAGCTGCCCCATGCACAGGGAGCAGCTGCACTAATTCTCTCAGGCCAATGGAAACATTCATGTTATCTGTCCAGCCACTGTGTGCATTTGAGTTCAACCCTCTGCATAGAAGATGTAGGGTAAGTGGAAACAGATTAAGCCAGAAAGATAGATCAGGGCATTGGCAGGTTTCTTTCCCCAGAAGACCAGTGGATGGAAAAGTCAGCTAAGGGTACTGAGCCTGTCTGCTGTTAGCTGCTTAAATCAGCTCTTAACACCTCTCTCCGTGAGGGGATGGAGCCAGAACGCAGTGACAGCCTGGGACAAGTCCACTCCTGCCCAGGGATTTACAGTCTGCTAAGCCTGCTGGGCGGATAGTTCCCTAGACAGAAAGTGGGCATCGGGGAGGGGTGTGGGGCTGTGCAGTTGTGGACATGACCAAACAGCCTTTTCTTAAAAGGTGAAAGTAGCTGGTAATTAGTGAAGTCCTACTTCATTATTACCTGGGGGCCGGCTCTGGGAGTTAAATGTTAGCTTTATTTAGCCAGCCAGGTAGAGCAATGGTAATGGTGCACTGAAGGGGGGATTGGGGGGAGGCCATGGATTTCTAAGATCGGTTTGGCATTTTCTCAACCTAGAGATAAATGCTGGAACACATATCAGGGGAAGAGAGGGAAAAAGGAAGCAGGGAGGGAGAGAGGAACAGAAACAGAGATAATTACAAAACAGAGAAAAATTCAACAAATATTTTTTGAGCGCCTTCTGTGAGTCACATACCTTTCCTGATGGTCAGACTGGTGACCATATGATGGAGAGCATACTAGACATGTTTTTTTTTCACAGAAAAATACTATAAACTTATTTATCTGACTACAAAAATACATGAACGTGGAGGCTCTGGGTCAGTTAAACCAAGAGTGGATAGAAATTGGGTGACGGGATCCAATCAGTAGTGTTCAGCTTAAATTCTCCTGAAGACTGACTCTCATCCTAAGAAACAGATGAAGGCATATAGATTCAGTTCAGGGTACTTGATAAAATGACAGGAGCATGAGTTTTGGAGACAGCAAGTCCACAGTTAAGCTGTGCTCTGTCACTTACAAGCTCTGCAGTAACTAGCAAGTTTCTGTGTGCCTGTTTCCTCTTCTACAAAATAAGAATCATAATTTCTTATTCTATCACAGGCTTTGGGTGAGGATTAAGTGACATTGCGTTTTGAGGCACTCAATAGGTACTTTATAAACAAGAAATCCTATTCCCTCATCAGCTTTCTTAGTGACATTTTCCAAGTCATTAGCAATCCTGACGAGTTTTATTCACGCTGGAGGACAGACAGCAAAATAAATTCAGGTCCCCACAGCTATAAATGAAAGCTAATGAAAAATATATGTTCTCTCACTTCCTTATTTGGCTGCCTGCAAATTATGTCTCTTGATGCATGCTGGTTCCTCTGCTATTCCATGACTTCAGACACTGAACTTTGAGTCTTTGTCACATCAGCAGCACCAAGTAATTCCATACAGAAGTCTGACATTTCCAGTTGAAAAAAATAAATTGATTAAAATTCAACAGGCATGTGGTGTTCAGCATTTAAAGGTCGAGGAATCTAGGGAACTATCAACTGTAAGATAATTCAACATTTAACGCGGGTGGAGGCCACCAAGACATGTTTCCTTCCCTCGTCACCCCAGCTTTTGACTGCTGGGAATATAATTCTGGCAAATGTAATGACAGCCTCAAGAAAGCTCTCCATCTTTGGTGTCCTAAGCCTTTGGGCGTCCCCAAAGTAAGGAAACATTGATTTGACTTTCCATGGATTACGTGTTCACTTTGTTAGGCAAGAAAGAATCTTCGCTTTCCTTGTCAGAGCTCTTAGGAACTGCCTTCATTTTCTTTCAAAATTTCCAGGATGACTGCAAGCCAAGTGATCTTTGCCTAGAGGAGGAGAGAGAGCAGAAAGTCTGTAGACCATGAACTCCATGCTTGATTTAGGATTCTGGCATGGTGGAGGTCCTGTTCATCATTATATAACAAACGACTAGCTTAGGTCTGGCACATAGTTCGTAAGCCTGCCATACATTGTTGTTGATTAAGTGAATTAAAAGACCAAGTTTAGACTCTTTCAGATACTCTTAGGTCTTGGGCAAGTTACCTACTCTGGTCCTCAATTTCCACCTCAGTAAAAGTGGGACAATTAGGCCTACTTCACAATTATTATATTGTTTGTCAATTGATTTTTAGCTTTACGTTTCCTCCACCAGTCAGTGATATTCTTTAATTCAGGGTTGTTTTCTTAGGTCAATAGGCCTCCCCGTTGCCAACAGTGCCCAGCACAGTGCCTAGGAAAGTGTAGGTATTCATTAGTTTAAATGAATTAGAGCCCATGCCATGTAGCAGGAAGGGTACTGAAGTGGAATGTCGGAAACCAGGGCTGTAAACATCTACCCTGTCACCATCCTGTGCGGTGACCTCTGGCCCTTACTCATCTGTCAAATAAGAGACTCATATGAGAGAAACTCCGAGGTCTCATTCAGTTCTGATGTTCTTTGATCTGCACCCCTGTTTTATCAGGACTTTATTTGTTAGAGATCATTTATTGTGTCTTAATGGTGACTTGAAATTGAAGCAAATAAGTGAGTGATCTGGTGACAACGTGAGATGACAAAGGGACGTCATTACTGCTCTCTGCAAATATCTAAAGAGTTGTCATGATGAGGCTGCTGATCACGTGTTCTTATTTTCACTAAGAGGAATAGGCTTTGGTTATTGCAGACAAGGATGTGGTTAGATATACAGAGAGATTTCTTGATTACTACAGGAATACAATGGTGCCTAGTTTCAGTCTCCTCTATAGGTGAGAACTAGAGTCCCCGATGAGTCAATCAATGAATCAACATATATTTGCTAATCCTGCTTGCTGCTCATTTTCCTCTTTCACTCAAAGTGTGGATCATAAATCCACTGCATTAGAATCACCTGGCGCTCACATGAAAACATGTAGACTCTTAGACTCACTCCTACTGAATCCACCTCTGGGGCTTATCTCTAGAATTGGTGTTATAATAAGCTCCCCAAGTGACATTTCTGTGCATCCTAAAGTCAGACAACTGCTGTTCTTGAGTTTAATATCCTTAAACAGTATTTTCTCCCAAACAGGTGGCTACTAAAATAATAACAATAATAATAATAATAATAATAATAATAATAATAATGGCAAGTACTATTTATTGAGCACCAACTACGGGACAAACATCTTACCTGTATAATTTGCAACAGTCACACTTACCCTATGAAATAGGTATTCTCCCACTTAAGAGGTGAATAAAACAGACACTGAGTGGCAAAGTACCACAACGAGCAAGTGGCAGGATCAGGGCTTGAACGTGGGCCTCCTGGCTCTCAGTCCATGATGCCACAGCTGCTTTCCTGACATGCTGGCTTCCAGGAAGGGCATTCTGGGAGACTCATGTTCTGCAGCCTTAACCTTGCTTGTGTCTGAAGGAGAAGAGGAAAAGAAGCTCACGGAGATGCAAGCTCATCTGTATTCAGTCTGTTAGCTTCAAGTTTCAGAGAGGAAGCTGAGCAGGAGATGGGTCTCTAGCTCCCTGAAGTATGGTTTCTCAGGAAATTCACAGGTGTTTTTTTCTTTCTTTCAAGGCGAACATGGGACTTTGTGTGCGATCCCTACAGGTCATTCAAAGCAGAGTAAGCTGATGACATCCATCACAGATCTCAGTCCAAAGGAGGGACTCCAGGGAGCCATTTTCAAATGGCCCCCATTTGTATTACTTCTTGTAATTGCAAAATAAAATCTCCCTTTGGATTCTCAGTTTCTGGAGATCAGCACAGGTCATGGAGGACCTGTCCCTCCTCACTTTGGACAAAGGAGGCTAATAGATTATTAGCAGGCAGAACTGACAATTTCACAGTGAAAAATCAAGTAACCGTTTATGTCCATTACCAACGATTGATTACCTGGCAGGCGTGTCGGAAGTGGAAGGCAACTTTGAGACAGGTAAAATGGGTCAGTGGTATACAAATACAGGTGATTTTAGGAGACTCTTTCTTAGTCTTTCCCTAACATTTTCTAGAATAGTTGGGATATACATCTTCAGAGTGTTTCCAACCTAATTCTTTAAGGTTAAAAATCACCCAACCAACTCATTTGAAGTAGTTAAGGGAAAGCATTACCAAGGCACGGGAATGATGAAATGACTTCCCCTCTCACTGAGGCTCATTCATTCAACTTGCCTTGATTGTTGGGCCAAGAGGACTGGATGCTGTAGAAATAACTACCAGTCCCATTTTGGAAGAGCTCATGGTCTTTTGATTCATGTGCTGTGAAGAAGGAAGAAAAAAAAAAAGAAAGAAAGAAAACTACCACTGCTAAATTTTCAATTTAGAAGAAATGACAGGGCAGGATTATGTCAAGAAAATCAGATAAAATTAAGGCTGTAAGTAGTGGGTGAAGGGCATGGCCGAGAAGTTGCCTGGGCTACCTCAGGTAAGTCACGGAACCTCTCTGGACCCTGGCTTCCTTATCTCAAAGGTGAAGGAGTTGGATTAGTTGATCTCTGTGGTCCTTTCTGGCTCTAACAGTCTATGATTCTACTTCTATTTTTATGAACTTATAAGCCACTAAGCTTAGATGCATGACTTGTCCAGATCTATTTCACAGATTTAATAGATCTAAACCTATTATAAAATACACTTCCCTACTGGTCAGAAAACCTGAAAACTGGCTTAGAACCCCAGGCTCCTTAGAACCTGGATTAACCCTGTCAATTTAGAGATGAAGACACTAAAGTCCAGAGACTGATAAGAACTTTCCCCAGACCACATGCAAATGAGTAGCTGGCAGTCTTAGAAGGCGGGCTCCTGGATTCTTGGTCAAGAAGGAAGCTGATTCAGTGCACCCCCCACCCCACCTTGCTGCCTGCACATTCAGTGCTGGGGATTTTTTAGAACAATTTTTTAGCTATAAAATCACTTTATTAGTTTTGGAACATAAAATGCATTATGCATGTTCAAGATTGCTTTTAGAACTAACAGGTTTATTGATATGAAAGACACATGAAATATAGGAGGACTTTCTTTCAGTATGCCAAAAATATTAAGAGACAACGAGGTATCTATCCACCATGCTTCTGCATTCCTTTTCTTTATATCCATAATTTGACCTCCAATTAAGCATTTCCAGAGACATTGTGGGGGCCATCATAGGCATGGTAGCAGCTACAGAATTAGCAATATTGGTGTTTATGAAGTTAGTGAAGGTCATTAGTTTGATTATATAATTTCAGATAATTTGTGTAGTAAAAAAAATCAGACAGGCAATAAAGGAAGTGTATTGCATTGAATACATAAAATTCGGAAAGGCAGGGCAAGCTTCAGTCAAGAGGTGGCTTCAGCAACATCTGGGCTACACACTCTTATACATGTCCAGTGAGAGACAAGACATTTTTTTCCTTTTGACTGTCCCATGCAGTTCTGAACCTAACTTCTATTGGACCACCTTGGATCACTTACCTATCCTGAACCAATAAGTATAATAAGATCTAACAGCTATCATCATGGTGGCATTGTGTCTGTGGGCTAACTGAAGTTGCCTCCAACTCCTTGAGCTGGGGGCAGAATTTAATTCCTTCCCAAACACCATGGGTACTGCACAGTGGTCAAGAGGAAGCCTACTGTTGGAGAGAATACCACAGTGTACACTGCAATACCGAGGGTAAAGGAGATGCTGATAGTGGTGCAGGTGATGAAGATGACAAAGTTGTGGTGAAGAATAAAGATGATGAAGGTGGTTATGCTGATGAAGGTGGTAAAGCCATCAAGGCAATAACATTTATTATGATAATGATGGTGACAATGGTAAAAATGTGTAAAAAGTGAAGATGATGAGGCCAGCTGAGTGGCTCAGTTGGTTAAGAGCTCGCTCAAGAGTGCAAGCTCTGAGCAACAGCAGTTCGATGCCCAGCTCGAGCTAAGCTGCTGCTGAGCTGCCAACAGGTGGTAGGATGGCTCAGCTAAATAAATAAATAAATAAATGAATAAATAAATAAATAAAATATAAGTGAAGATGATGATGATGAGGTTAATAATAAGGGAAAAAGCAGGAGGCCAATATTCAGTGCATCTGCATGCCTATCCCATACATCCTTCCTAAGTAATTTGCCCCTGGCCACAGCTCTTGATTTCCCCTTTATATAATGCTAGTATATCCCCTTTTCCCAGCCACTGCTGATTGGTTCAAGGATGAACACTGACCCAAGAAAACCAATCCATAGTTTGGGCTATCCTAAATGAATCCAAACTTCTACCAAGAATTTTCACTATGATACAGGTTGTAGTCGGATGACGATAGGCTCTTGAAAATGGCAGATTCAGTGTCCCTTAGAGTTGTATATTATTTGTTCAGAATTATTTGTTCTCTCTCAACCATTACAGTGCATCACTGCCCCATGTCCTTAAGTCTCTGCCTTGTGGCACACCCTGACCAATGTGATAGAAGCAGACATTATGCTAGTCTCACGTGAACAGGAGCTTGCAACCTGATCACATGGCTTGGCTGCGTTCTTTCGTTCTGGGCCACCTCTGTGAGAACAGCATGTCCCACACAGCGACTTCTCCTTCAGCCTGGACTGCAGAACCAGAAGACATGTGGAATCCAGCTGAGTCTAACAGAGCTGTGGTTGACCACAACCCTCAAGACATGTGAGTGAGAATTAAATATGCGTTGGTAAGATTTTGAGGTGGTTTGTTGTACAGCATAACCTACACAGAAGCTGACCGGTCCATTTACAGTCAGGCCTGGAGCTAACAACAGAGTTGGCAGAGCCACATGCAACTGTAGCCAGGGGGAAACAGAGAAACCATAAAAAAAAAATCAAAGGAAGCTAATGTGCAGAAAGAACTAAAGAATATCTCAACATTCCTGTCCCGGGGAGAGCTGCAGGGATAGAGCTGGGTCTCAGGACAGCACAATGGAAAGAGGAGTGCTATGTGACATGAAGTAGCCCTGGTGAGGAATCAGAACTCAGACCTCGTACTGCATCCCTACCCGACATCACAGCCAAAGCAGCTCTGCATCAGGCCTTCTCCCCAAGGCCCTCAGATCCTAAGTGAGGGGCTCATTGCTCACTTAGCTCATTTGCTCCTAAGACCAGATGGAGGAGAGGGCATCTCACTACACTTGATTCAACTCCTGTCTCTGACTGAGGACAATATTTCCAATAAGCCAAGCATTCTTCAGCCTGGATCCTGTTTTCTAAATGTTATATTTTGACTCAGTCACAATGTTCGTTAAAACATACGCATTCAGTGAACAGTGGCATTTTCTCTATTTCCTACAAGAGAGGATTTCTGAAGTTAAGGATTTCCATAAACAATTTGAAATCTGCCTTATTTTTATTTAAATGCCACATAAATATTAGATAAATGTAGGCAGAGATTTAAGAGATTATCTCTCTGGAATCTTAATTTCCTCATCTGTAAAAAGGAAATAATAATACATATGTCTTAGGCATCACGTGAGTATTCTGTAAGAGAAAGTTCGGAGGGTGCCTGACACGTAGTAAGGACTCTACAGATGACAACTATTATTAGTATCAAGGGAAAGGATGGGGTGGGATAGCTGGAAGGAAGGAAGTATTTATAGAAAGAATCTGTGAATTAAATAAGGAGCTGTTTGGAAGAAGGCAGAGAACAAGTTACGCAAACACCAAACCTTTCCAAAGCTAACAGAAAAGAAAACCCAGAGTGAATTCCATCTGCTTTCTGCCTGCACCTGCTATTTATTTACTTTTCAGCTTCATCAATTGAAGCCAAATTGTTATTTCTTTTCAAACCTCAAAACATAAGGAGAGAAGAGGGAGAGGTGGGGAGAAAGCAAGACGGAAGGGAATATGACGATAATAGCTAACACTCACAGAGTTCTTACTATGGGCCAGGCAATGCTTTAAGTGTCTTGCATGAATTAATACATTTACTATTCACAACGACCCTATAGGGAGGTTACGCCTATGGTCCCTATTTTATAGGTAAGGACTGAAGTGTAGACCTATTGAGTGATTTGTCCCAAATCTAACAGCTGCTAAGAGGCAGAGTCAGCATTTAACCCAGCCAGCCTGGCTCTTTAAATCCCTACTTTGTATAGACTCACAAGGTAAGCTAGCATGAAATGGAGCAATATCCTAAGAGAGGGAGGAACAAGAATAAGAATATCATCTTTTCCTTACAATCGGGCAAATAGTTATATGTGGGATGGAGAGCAATCTGATTTACGGACAGGACAGTTTGGGACCCATTCCTGACTCTTTTTACTTATAGGTGCCATTTGGTTTATGACTTTGGAAGGTTCAGTGAATCTCTCTGAGCCCCAGTTTCCTCACTTGCAAAATCCTGTAGCTTCCTAACTCATCTCTGTGAATAAAATAATAATAGGACAGCATTTATCTAACTGTTGCAAAATATTAAATCATGTCATTTATGTAAAGTAATTAGCTCATGGTAACTGTTCAGTCAATGATAGCTGTTATCATGATAATTATATGTTATTATTAAATTA
>NW_017731473.1:40209-44884 GCF_001890085.2 Hipposideros armiger | reverse complement strand
CCCCCCCAAAATATCCAACTAGAATACCTTTTGACCATGTTTTATTTCTTAATTCTACCCCACAATTACATTCATGAAATAGGATTATAATTTCCATTTTACAGTTGAGAAAAAGGAGACTCAAAGATGTTAATTTTCATTCCAAAATTACACTGCTATTAGCATAACTGGCATTTAAGCTTCAATTTATTTGTCTTCAAAGCTAGAAAATTGACCATTTCACTCAATTGTGTTCATCATAATCATCTCACCCTCTGGCCTTACATTTTAGAGTTTACCATGCACGACCTCTCTTAATCCAAGCCTGAGAGATTGGAAAAGGAGGAATGTCCGCCATGGCCAACAGAGGGCTAAACTAAAACATAAAACTTCCTCTTCTCCCATCTTCATCAACAAAACAAACACAGAATTCCAAGATAACTTTCCTTCTTCCCTGTGGCTAATAAAAAAGGCTTTACCTACTCATTTTCAACCTAGATTCCCTGATAAACAGCCAGTGTAAGTACTTTGAAATTCTTAATGCCTCTGCCCATTTTTCTTTCCTTTTATTGAGTTTGGTTGATTTATGCAATAGGAGAACTGGGTCTATGGTTGGGGAGAGTTGTCAGGCTGGACCTCATTTGTGCAGCCTGGGCGCTAGCCTTGTGGACGTGGTCACTGGGCTTCTCAGATAGTAAGTGTGACAGTCTGGCCAATGTCGGGACTTAGGAGAACTTAGGAGAACCCCGACTGAGAAACCAATAGAAGTGGTCTTCTGCTAACCATTGTTTAGCTTGACTGAACAGCATAAAGAACTGAATTTGGACCTCCGTGCCTTTGCTGACCAGTCACCATTCTGAGCTACCACCTAGTGGCACTGCATGCCAGCCAACAGTTCAGGCTGGGCAGCTTTGCCGTGTCCTCTGTACAGCAGGGTTTTTTTGTCCAACTGATTTATTTTTTGCCTCTTTTATTGCCTTTTGACCTTATCGCCTTATAATTGTGAATGGAAAGTGGAAAAGTGCAAGTGCTGCTACTTGTAGCAAAAGCGGAGCCATAATCAGCTTAATACAATCAAGCGAAAGATTGAAATAATGCCAACACGATGCTTCAGTCTGTGTGAGGGCTCCGCATGTAGGCTGCCTGGACTTGGGGTCCTTCCGCTACTAGCTGGATAACTGGGCAAAATGCTTTTCCGCCTTCTATAATAAAACCCTTTTCTCGCATGCTGTATGATGATCATAAAAGATGTTATTTATAGACCCTATAAGGCAGTGGTTTTTCAAAGTGGAGTTTCCTGACCAGTGGCATTAGTGTCACCTGGGAACTCTTAAAATATACAGCTGATGAATCAGGAACCGTGGCGATGGGCCCAGCAACCTGTGTGTCACCAAGCCATCCAGTGATCCTGACGTACCCGCGTGCTGATGCTGCTATAAGCTGTGATAGAGAAAAGCAGGCTCAGAACTTAAATCGTCTAGATTCAAATTCTAGTTCTGCCTCTTATTAATTGTGTAATTGAATTAACACAATGAAATTGAATCNTCAGATCCTAAGTGAGGGGCTCATTGCTCACTTAGCTCATTTGCTCCTAAGACCAGATGGAGGAGAGGGCATCTCACTACACTTGATTCAACTCCTGTCTCTGACTGAGGACAATATTTCCAATAAGCCAAGCATTCTTCAGCCTGGATCCTGTTTTCTAAATGTTATATTTTGACTCAGTCACAATGTTCGTTAAAACATATGCATTCAGTGAACAGTGGCATTTTCTCTATTTCCTACAAGAGAGGATTTCTGAAGTTAAGGATTTCCATAAACAATTTGAAATCTGCCTTATTTTTATTTAAATGCCACATAAATATTAGATAAATGTAGGCAGAGATTTAAGAGATTATCTCTCTGGAATCTTAATTTCCTCATCTGTAAAAAGGAAATAATAATACATATGTCTTAGGCATCACGTGAGTATTCTGTAAGAGAAAGTTCGGAGGGTGCCTGACACGTAGTAAGGACTCTACAGATGACAACTATTATTAGTATCAAGGGAAAGGATGGGGTGGGATAGCTGGAAGGAAGGAAGTATTTATAGAAAGAATCTGTGAATTAAATAAGGAGCTGTTTGGAAGAAGGCAGAGAACAAGTTACGCAAACACCAAACCTTTCCAAAGCTAACAGAAAAGAAAACCCAGAGTGAATTCCATCTGCTTTCTGCCTGCACCTGCTATTTATTTACTTTTCAGCTTCATCAATTGAAGCCAAATTGTTATTTCTTTTCAAACCTCAAAACATAAGGAGAGAAGAGGGAGAGGTGGGGAGAAAGCAAGACGGAAGGGAATACGACGATAATAGCTAACACTCACAGAGTTTTTACTATGGGCCAGGCAATGCTTTAAGTGTCTTGCATGAATTAATACATTTACTATTCACAACGACCCTATAGGGAGGTTACGCCTATGGTCCCTATTTTATAGGTAAGGACTGAAGTGTAGACCTATTGAGTGATTTGTCCCAAATCTAACAGCTGCTAAGAGGCAGAGTCAGCATTTAACCCAGCCAGCCTGGCTCTTTAAATCCCTACTTTGTATAGACTCACAAGGTAAGCTAGCATGAAATGGAGCAATATCCTAAGAGAGGGAGGAACAAGAATAAGAATATCATCTTTTCCTTACAATCGGGCAAATAGTTATATGTGGGATGGAGAGCAATCTGATTTACGGACAGGACAGTTTGGGACCCATTCCTGACTCTTTTTACTTATAGGTGCCATTTGGTTTATGACTTTGGAAGGTTCAGTGAATCTCTCTGAGCCCCAGTTTCCTCACTTGCAAAATCCTGTAGCTTCCTAACTCATCTCTGTGAATAAAATAATAATAGGACAGCATTTATCTAACCGTTGCAAAATATTAAATCATGTCATTTATGTAAAGTAATTAGCTCATGGTAACTGTTCAGTCAATGATAGCTGTTATCATGATAATTATATGTTATTATTAAATTAGTCGAAGAGAAAGAATCAACAAATTTTCCATGAAAGAACTGGTATTTTTAGCAGTTTCTGGAGGATGGGGAGAATTTTCACAGGTAGAAGTCAGACGGACCGGTTGTTCTTGGAGAAGGGGCAGCCTGATCCAGGTGTTGTCACAGGAAAGCACAACATTGATTCTCTGAACTCACTATTCCAAGAATCAGGGAAGCGTGTGATACATTGTAGAATGGCATTGCTTAAAAATTGTTGAAAGGCAACCCTTACTAGCTTAACATGGCAGACTCTCAGTCATCTAAAAACTTTTACTACATAGAAAGACAGTCCCAGAGGGATCTCCATACTGGAGGTTTTACCACAGCAGGACATGGACACACCACGATCTGTTTCGTAGCATTGGCAGAGTGGCCATTGGAGACCCTCTCCTCCCAGAAAGACTTGGCTTCTCCCCTTAGTTTCTACTGAAGCTATTGGAGGAGCCACTGGCCAAAGCCATTATGGGAAGAGACTCCAAGTCCAGAATCTTTTTTTTTTTCTTTTAATCTTCCAAATACTGTTTATTTCACTAAAACCTGGAGATAAGGAAAAGATATGTGAATGTCCGGGACACCAAGCCTAGGACCTGATGTTGACAGTGATGACATACATACAAGGCCAGGGTGCTGAGGGCCAGCAGTGACATCCAGCTGCCCAGGGAACAAAGGTGGACAAAGGTCTCTCTGATAGAGGACTTACAGATGCTGAGGAACACCAGCAGGAGGACGGCAGGCCAGAAAGTGTGGTACAGGTCATAGCGTGTTATCATCCAGATCTGGGCAGATGCGAGGATGTCATGGACCAGACTGATGTTGGAGTCAGTGCTCATCTGGATGTATTTCTAGTTGAACTCAATGCCCCAGGCTTCCACCCAAAAGGGCTGCGACAGGACAGTCAACTTGGCTCAGGGCCCGGCCCAGGACAGCAGCCATGGTCTTGTTTCCTGCTTTGCTGGCATCCTGGGACATGACGAGGTTTAGGCCTATCAGGTCAGCCACATCCATGCTGACCTCCAGGAGCTCCCCAATGAAGTCACAGATGCCGCCTTCCCAGGTGGGGAAGAAAGGGACCAGGAACAACAGCTTGCACAGCGGCATGAAGAGGTCGGTGTCCCCAGCCTGGACACACTTCCAGAAGGCGCTGTATTCCCTCAGGCTGCTGCACTTGTAGGTGATGAAGTGGGGGACATAGGCCAGGGCTACGCAGTTCCCAAGGTGAAACGAGACCATGGCGCACGGGCCACTGCCTTACCGGCTTGGTACCCGCCTTCCGCCACAGCCCAGCCCGTGAGGACTTCTCCCAGAATCCTATCATTTCAATCAGGCCCAGCTGTGCTGAAGCTCCACAGACACATCTCCTTTTGTGCCACTCTTTTTTATGCAAAAAAACCTATGACCTAAAAGGGCAACGTCATCCCCCACTGACCCAGCATACGATGATGAGCTGGAGACTAGATAACCGTATAGGACAACTCTACCTAAGAGAAAGAGAAAAGGAAGGGTCATGGGTGTCACAGATCTAAATGGCAGGTTTCCCCAAATTTAGGAACAGGTAATGTTCTTTGAATGGGAGGGCTCTTGAACCCCTTACTCTCCTTTGCCCTCACGCTGCCCTCTGGGATCTTGACTCTACCCTCTGAGGTGTTCTTACTGGGTTTTTTTGTTGTTTTTGTCA
>NW_017731473.1:34256-37059 GCF_001890085.2 Hipposideros armiger | reverse complement strand
GGGACTTCCTGGCCTGCCAGAAATACAGGGGAGGTTGGGCAGAGGCAAATGTCCAGGGCCAGCCTCTCAGGGCCCTAGAGGTCCCACTTAGCACGGGATTGGCATTTGCTTTGGCCAGTGATCCACTGCAAGAAATATTGCTGGGACAGGGAGCTGCATGTTCCGTGTCTTAGGGACAGCCTGAGCAGGTGTGACCAGTGGGCTCTTTGATGGGCTCTGCACCTGCCACCAGGCAGGCATAGCAAAGGAACCAAAAGCAGGGGAGACAGGACAGGAAGTAACTATGGGCCCAGCCCTAAGGAGCCACTCCTGCCTGTGCCAGGCCAGGACGCCGAGCAGAAGCAAACCCTCCTGCAGAGGAAGAGGGAGCAAGCACAATGCATGGTGCTCCTACTCGTTATCCTGCCACAGTTAATATTTTCAGACTCTGGACACGTCTCGGTTCCCTATGGATCCCGCCATCTGAAAAGTAAAGGGAAAAGCTACCATCAAAACCCAAGATTTTAATGATCTATATGCATGTGAAAAACCTACCCATTGTGGACGTGTGTTTTCTGAGAGGTGCCCTTAACCGTGATGTTAACTCCACTGCCAACCCCAATAGCCACCCCACACCCCCAATGCTGGGGAAATCTCTCCAGGTACCGTCGCCGTTGGCACGACAACACTAGCATCTGCACATGCCTGAGCCCAGCCCTATCTCTGCATGGCTGGGTTCTTAGATGACTATGTCATCCCATCTCCCCTATTTGGCCAGGCACAGTCATTGTCATGGACCCCCCAGACATACCGTCACCCACACGATGGAAGGGCACCTCTGATTCCCAGCATTCCCTAACTAGCTAACCTTCCAGAGGAAAGGTGGCCTCACGTTTTCCTAGCCTTCATCTGCATGTTCTTTTCTTTCCCTTTACCCCCATCTCCTCTAAGCCTGGTTTGTGGGGAGAACAAGGAAGACTTGGGTCTCAGTAGAACTTCACCATGTTACATAGCTTGTCTGAGCCTCAGTGTTCTCAGCTGTAGAACCAGGAGAGTGGCATATATCTTACACCGTCATCGAAAATACTAAACAAGAAAATATATGTAATGTACTCGGCACAGGGGCCTGGTCCATAGTAAGCACTCAACAAGTGAACGCAGATTGTATCGCCATCGTCTGCATCATCACCAGGCGCATACAGCCTCTGGATGTACCGAGTCATTTCAAGTTTGCTTCCCTAGCAGACTGCAAGCTCCCAGGGATCGGTACTCGATTTTGCTCACTACCGGTTCTTAGCCCAGTGAGTGGATGGTACACAGATGGGCGGGCAGGCTTTTAAAGAATGACTTGGGTGTGTGCATACATGAGTGTGCGCATGGCTGCATGTATGTGAATGGATGAGTGTGACTGCGTGTGTGTGCGGCTGTCCTGAAGGCACTAGTTCTCTCCTCTACTTGCACATGTGATGCAACCATGGTGCTATGGGGACTCCTTCATGCCACTCTGCTTTCCCTTCCCCAAGCCAATTGTCCTGTCTGCCTTCATCCCCAGGGACCCACAGGATTAAGGCCGGGAGCATTTATTACATGAGCTTACTAATGAGTGTGAAAATGGCGGCTGATGGAGGAGAATAAATAACCAGCTTATCCACAGTTAATATTTTAAAAAAAAAAGAACAGGGTATGAAGGCCATGAACAGGATAATTAGAATCCCAAAACACTTCAGAAAATAGACACGAAGAGCTGCTCATTTTGCCTCAACCATATCAGTGATATCTGACCAAGCATGTGCCGAAAAAGACTATGTGCCAAGCACCATGGGTATAGAGAAAAGATACAAGTCATTATTGGTAAGGAAAGGAGTGGAGGCCAGAAAAAAAATGGAATAAAGTACAATATGGTAAATATGACTATGTGGGAAGCACAGAGCATTGTGAGAGGCACTGCTTTCAGCTGGATGACGTCAAGGCAGTTTTCCAGAGGGAGCAACACCTGAGCTAAGCTTTTTAGGAGAGTTCGAGTTAGCCAGATGAAGGAGAGGGGTGTGCAAAAGCACAGAGGGTAAGAACAGGATGCTGGCTGGGCAATCCAAGTAGTGCAATGACAGTGACGATTATGACAGTAATAGTAATGATAACAGTAATAGAAATGCACTAGCTAACACTTCTAAGCACTCACTGTGTGCCAGACCCTGTCCTAAGCATTTTACATATTATAACTTATTGAACAACTGGAATATAGGGTGCTGGGAGTCGGAAGGAGTTGGGAAAGGCGAGTTTCAGAAATAGATGGCCCAGATCTCGTTGGCTTTGTGGTTAGGCTTAGGAGGTTGGGGCTTGACTACGGGATGATGGGTAGTTATAGAAGGGCGTGATTTGGCCTTGATTGCATACATGATTTAGAATGCTGATTCTCACAACATGGTGGAGGATGGGGTAGCGATGAGCTTCAGACTGGAAGTGTCCAGGTGAGAGCTTTGTACACTTGAATCAGAAAGCCGTGCTGGAAAAAGTCAATACAGATTGATTTGCAGAGGGCCACACAGCTAGACTCGGAGCCTGTTTCTATTTTATTAGCTATTAAAGTATAGTTAAGATACAAAACATTTCACATAATTAATAGATACATATTGATGAGTTTGGACATACTTGTACTCTCCCTGAGTCTATAGTCTTACTGCCTTCTGGACTTCAGCAGGTATCAGCAGGCATGTGGTATCCCTGACCCACCCTCTGGCCTTCAGCAGTCACGAGCAGGCTTATCTGATATGTCAATTTATGACTCTGAGCCTGTTTCCTCATATGTTAAATGACGGTAATGAGA
>NW_017731473.1:0-32816 GCF_001890085.2 Hipposideros armiger | reverse complement strand
CCTCCACAACTAGACTGAAGAACAAAAAGGATAGCAACTTGTCTGTCCCCCTTCCCTGATTCCCCAATAAGAAGTCTTTAAAAACAAAAACAAACAAACAAACAAAAAAAACTGTGCTTATAACCCAGCCTTTACATCAAGCAGATTGTAGTCCTTAAGTAATATTTAATTTTGGATAGATGACTATCGATGGCTGGTTCAAGACTTGAACTCCCCCAAAGTCCGGGGACTATGAGGACAATTTTAAATATATATCTCCTTATGTTTAGACTTGAAGACAAGAGCATTTTTATTGCTTCATTATTTAGGTATTCGGAACAGAAGTTGCCAGCTATGGGAAATGATTGCTTGCAATGTGTAATTTGCCTTCCAAACAAGCTCATTCCGGCTTTGACATTTGACAGAGAAAGGTCTGGGAAGATGAGCTGTTCAGAAAGGGTGTCTCTGCATCTGACTCTGCCTGAACTTGGGGAGGTTGATTTTTACAATCACCAGATCATCAAAGGTTAAACTCATTTAAATTCTCCCTTTACTAAGAAAGAAAGAAAACAAAATGCCACAAGCTGCCTTAACCTGCTGTCCTCAACTGCATGCGCTAGCTGGGGACTCTTAGAGAATCCTTAGTGTCTGCAAAATATGATGTGAAGTCGGCAGAGTTAATCTACCATAGCACTGTGCACACTTTCTGCATCCTTTCCTCTCTTTGAACATCCAGCATTCTCCTACTCTGTTGGAATCTGCTCTGTATCAGCAACCCCTTCCATTGGTCATTCAGCCCTCCATTTTTTTCTTTCCAATATCCTTGGATTGTTTGGTGCCAGACACGGAGCTGGACAGTGGGTATGTGCAACTGAACCTATATCTGCCGTTCATACTCCTACCCCCATCTCTCTCCTACGAGGCTGCATTCATCTTCTGACTAGCATCCTTTGCCCATTTTGTTCTGGTCCTTCCTTCACAGGCACACTGGAGCACTTTGATAAAGCACTAATGTGACTGTTTCCCTCCAGTGGCTGCAGAAATTGCCATTATTCAGCACAGACTGGGAAATAGAGCCTTAGTTTATTAATTCATTTTGCAAATAATTATTTAGCACCAGGTGTGCTGTTACAAGGTATTGGGAGATACAGCAGTGATTAAAATAAGCAACAACTTTTGCTCTCACAATAGACAATTAAATAAGTAAATAAACAAAGGGCACAAAAATAAATACACAGTATTGAGCTCTCTAGTTAGGAAACAGACACTACTAGAAGAGAGAATAAGATAGGACATCCAAGTTAGGTTGAAATGAGGAGGCCACTGGAGGTCTCTGGAGTCTGAGGGAGTGACAATTTAGGTCAAGCCTAGAATGTGATGAGTAGGAGGTGAGAAACCTCATGACTTGCTCAGGGACAGTATGGCTAGAGCCTGCTGCTCAAAGAGAGTAGTGAAGGTGGACAGGTAGGCAGGGGCTGGGCTATGTGGTACCTTATAAGATGGTAGTCCTCAACCCTGATGTTCAATGCTGGGGAGCTTTTAAAAAACCACAGATGCCCTGTACTTACCCCAGATTAATTCACTTTGAATATCATGGGGAGGGGCCTGAGCATGCATCAGTTTGTAAAGCTATCCAGGGGATTCAAGTGTGCGGCTAGCCCAACCTCCGAATTAGCCCAACCTCCATCTGTGATTCCACCTCTGTCTTGCCCATCAATTCCCTAACACTATTCCATAACATCCTCTCTTCCTGTTGTACACTAACCACTTTCCTACCTCTCTATTTCTATTTGTTGGGTTTCCTCGGCTTAAAAAATGCAATTCCCCCTTCCCTCATGTTACAGATTTTTGGCGGCAAGTAAGCAAAACCTGAAGAATGGCTTCAATAAACAGAGGCAAATAGGTTTCTCATATTGAAGTGTCAAGGTCAGTGTCAGCTGGCATTGGCTCAGATGCTCAGTAACGCCAGGGCCTGCGAGTCAGTCTTCAGTGCTGAGAAAAGGGAAGAATGATGGGCCTCAGGCCCCCCCCCCATCAGGACAATGAGTTTTCCTAGAAGCCCAACTCCGGTGACTTCCTCTTGTGTCTCATTGGCCACAGCTGGAGGATAAGCCGATCTTAGCTGCAAGGGAAGCTGAGAGAGCAAAGGCGGGGCTTGAAATGACGGACTTAGATGAACCAGGGTCCATCACCTTGGGCTTGGTGCTGGAGTTCTGCAGCTATTGCTTAAGCAACAAACACTATTTACCACACATGTTCTTAATCGGCTCAATGAACTCCTACCTGCCCTTCATGAATGAGGTGAGGGCGTGGGGATGTGGGAAGGTCAAGGGCACAGGCTTGCATCTTTGTGAAATACCAAACTCTAGCGGTCTGACTAGATGCCTGAGTTTGTGGTGTTCTATAAAATGAAAGGACTTCAGAGAAGTAGGGGACCTGAGGTGGGGAGAGGGGGGAGGGACTATACAAACACCCTTTGGGTGACCCTAGAGGATGTGGTACCTAATAGGTTTTTTTTAGGTAGGCAGAGGGGTGGGGGTGGGAAAGGATTTCAGACAGTAAAGAACACAGCTCCAGGCCCCCTGTCAATACCTCCATGAGTTTGGGAAGGAGGTGAAACTCCAGAAAAAGAGGATCCAAAGCCCTGCCAGGATCGGGGGTTCAAATTGCCCTAAATAGTAGATTCAGCCTCCTCAGTGAGCAGCACACACGTATATCCCAGGAAGGGCCTGCTTCCTCCAAATGATTCTTTTTGGACCACATGCTTGTATTTGGACTGTATCCTCAGATGTCCCTGACTCTTTAGAAAAAACAAAAACCTATTTTAATCAAATTTCTCTGTGCTGTGAGTGGTGGGATAGAAAATGGGCTCTCACCCCAGGGAAATACGCCCGCCTTGCTGCTCAGAAACGTGGGTGGTGAAGTTAATCAAAGCACATCTACTTTTAGCTCCTGACCCCAGACCCGCCTATGCGGATGGAAGCCCTTCCATCTTTGGATAAGTCTGACTATAAAAATAACTACCATTACATGCATTGTTTCATGACATCCTTATAACCGAAAGAGGTACATTTCAGTATTACCCTCAGTTTTCAGATGAGGAAGTGGAGGTAAAAAGAAGTTAGGCAGGTCTAATCGAGTGCTCCAGACTACAATCAGCCAGTCTGGCTCCAGAGGCTGTGTCCTTAATTACTATGCAACTTCCTTCCATAAACCCATTAGAGTATTTTGCCTCCCAATTAGGAGTTTCTTCCTCACATCTACTTGGATTCTGTCTTTTGGTACCTGCTCTAAACCCAAAGTTACTACAAGCCAAGCATCCTATCCACTGAGTAACCAGGGGCCACCAAAGTGAGCTGCAGGCAACCAATGAGCAGCTGAGAACCAGCTGTCACCTCTTATTCCTACCCTTTCTTCTCACTTTTCTCTCTATTCCCTTGCTTATCTCTTCTCCTGGCTTTGCCTCTGGCCCCATGCTTGCCCCTTAATTGGACTGATTTTGACTTTCACAGTTTTAATCTACTGTGCTTTGAAAGGATAATGATTGACTTTCCCACTCTGCCCTCAAAGTAGGTCCCCTGGATGCTTTGGCTAATGTTATGGAGCCAGTTCAAGCCCCCATGACCCAGAGTTCAGTGTCAACTAGGTCTGCTCCAGTCCCTCAAAAAAGCAGTGCTATCTGCCTTCCAGTTTTGCTTTTGTTATTCGCAGTGTTTATTTTTGAAGCTAGTGGTTATTGAGTTCTTGCTTTGTACCAAACGCCTGCTAAGCACTCGATCTGTTTTGTTTCACTTAACCCACCCCTTTCCAAAACCCTATGGGGTAAGAATTATTAACCCTAGTGTGCAGGCAAAGGAGTGGGGCCCCAGCAAGTTTCAGTCACTTGCCCTGGGTCACACAGCTGTAAGTGAGCAGATAAAATCCAAACCCTTGTCTGGCTTCTAGAGCCTCATGAAACAAGCCTAAATCTTCTGTCATGCATCACTCCTTTAAATATTAGCTGGGATAGCTTATGTTTCCTGGAGTCTTCTCTAATTTCAACAACCACAGCTCCAGCCACCATTCTTCCTTTGCCATGTTTTCTCCTTCATCTGTTCATCATTATCTCTACTCAGTGTGGTCGGTGTTGATCTGCTTTTAGAGTTGGCTGTAGACCTGTGTTCACTGCTCCAGGTGTGGTCTGATTAGCACAACATACATAGTTGGCCTGTCACCACCTTCATCCTTTATAGTCTGTTTCTGGCAGTGATGTCATATGTTATTTTGACAGCCTCTAAGATCCAATCAACAGAAAGGACTCCAGAAGGAAAGTGCCTCAGAATGTCTCTACTTTTAACTATGAAAATGGACTAAGTGAATGGAAGTTGAGGAGATGCTAGGAGGAGCCATGCCTAGTGAAGAAGACAGTTACGTGGCTCTTGTGATAGGAGGGAGGTGTTGTTGACTATGGAGACATTAGCTCATAGGTAAGATAGGACCTTACACTGAGATGCCAGTGACCCAGCATCTCCCTGGAAATTCCCCAGGTGGGAGGCCACCTAGAGACCATCCGATGTACTTACCTTTGTGTTCTGCTAAGCAGTTAATGTTTTTGATGTTGGGTTCCTGTGGTCCTTGAGATCCTGTGACATAATAGAATCAAATTAAAGGCCCATTTACCAGCTTTATTGCTGATTATTTATAATACTCTGGTTCCAAAGTGCTTCTTTATAGAGTGCTTAAGCTGCCGTCTCTGGCTAGAGCTTGCCATAAATGCCTTCACATGCACAGCACATTATATCCCATAGTCACAGCAAAAAGGGAAAAGATTATTCTCAATTATTTCATATAGTCTATTTTATTGTTTTACTGTAATAAACGTCCATATCTTACATCACTTTAAAATCAATAGTTTACATTAAAAACAATGAAACTTGGCTATTAATCTTGCTTAGCATTTCTGCTGTTTCTTTCTGATAGTGAGTCTGTAATATAGAGAAGGTAATGATTATTCACTTCCAATCAATAGGAACATTTTCAAATTCTCCTGTGTGTCCCACTGCTATCACATCAATGGGAGTGATGACAGTGGGAGCATAGATTTAAAGCCTCCTACTTGTCATAGATTTCTTCATGCCCTCCCTGCACCTGTCAAAACATTCCCTGACTCTCAGCATCCCTTTAATTCCTTCAGACAGTATGATAGAATGGTGAAGTGCCTGGGTGTTGGAATCAGACGATCGGGGATTAATTCCCAGTTCGAACACTCATCAGTACCATTTGATTTGGGGCATGTTATTTAACTACTCACTGCCTCAGTCTCCATTCCTTTAAAAGGGCATCATAATGTCTACCTTGCAGGGTTATTGTAAAGATCATGTGCAGTACTTCACAGGACATGCTTCTCACACTGTGTGAACTGTGGTAAGCACATTAGAAATGACAGCTACTACTATGATGCCCTCTACACTTGGGGTTGGTGAATGACCTGAGAGAGAGCTTTGTTTCCGAAGAGCTCATAGCAACAGCAGGTGGGATGGTTGGCGCCATTGCTATCATTTTGTTCCTTTATTTCAACCTGGCATCGGAAGATCCAGCTGTGCTCTATGGTGGTGCTCAGCACCTGGACTTGACACATTGACTGGAGAAATTGAGCCAGCAATTTGGCTGTGATGCAAGAAGCCTTGTAACTGCCAACACTTTACTCCTCAGCAAAGTCTCTGGAGACCATACTGGAGTGAATACATGGTTTTGTCAGTGAATCCTTTTTGATCAACGCTCAAGTCAAATACAGGAAGGCTGGAGATGGTGAAGGCTCAAGCCATAATTGATGGCATGGCTTCTCCTATCTTGTCTAATGCAACAACTGTTTGTTGAACAGCTAACATATGCCAGGAGAAAGCCTAGGTGCTAAAGGGTAAGAGGCTCAAAGGTTAATAAAGTATCATATTTGCTGTTTAAATATCTCAAAAGTCTAGGCAAAGAAACACATGCCACTGAAATAACTTGAGCCCAAAGTGCAGAAGGAAAGATTGATTCTTTCTGATAGGGAGAGGTTATTTCAACAAAAGCATAGATGAGTAAGCCTTCATCATGGAAAATGGAGGAAGAACAATATTCCAGGGAGAAGGGGTAACAGAAGCAAATACCAAAAGGTGAGCGAACGAGTATCTCGGTATAACTCCACTAGCGTGAAATCCTCTTCTAGTTCGTCCCGGGGCTCCACAGACTCTCAGCCTGAGTGTCCAGTCTACTCACTGTGTGTTCTACCCACCCTAGCCTCCTCAAGCTGCAGTACAACATATGTGTACCTTTTGGAACCTCACGCCCTGTGCGTCATGCCTCTGAAGCTTGCGTGTACTGTCTCTTGGACTCGACATTTATTTTTCCACCTGAAAAACTATTCTCTTGGAAGATTCGGTTCAAATATCACCTCCTCTGTGCAGCCTCCCAGATACTCTCAGATAATATCACGCTGTGTTGCAACTCTTTGTCTGCATATCTGATGTTATGTTTCTTGAATGAATACACAGTGAATGAATGAATTGAATTATGTATCATATAGTAAAAAAATGACAAGTCTGGAGCGATTGGTACATAGCCCATTGGGGGACCCAGTGAGCTGGGCTTAAATGACAAGCTAGGGAATTTAAATTGTATTTTGTATAAGATTATATAAGTAACCAGAATCATCTCCTAAGATGATTAATCTAAGAGTGGCGCGTGGAAACTTTTGTCAGGGGAGAAACAAGAGGTAGAGAGACTACTCTAGATGATGAAATACCAAAATGAAATAGTTGTAGCTTAAATGAAGAAAAGAAGAAACTAGACAATATTTTAGAGGACAAACACAGGACTTGGCAATAGGTTGATTAGAAGAGGGGAGAAGAATGAAGAGGCAAAGATGAATGTCAGACCATCCCTCTTATCACAGCAAACATTATTTAGAAGGGCTGTTCCTGCCGTTCCTCTCCCAGCCCCACCTTGTGTTTGAAAGAAGAGTTACTAACCTGTTTAGGTCGATTCCAGGACAGAGCTAGGGGCAGTGTACACCGGGGGTAGGGTTGCTGAGTTAGGCACGAAATTATCATGCTCCCTTCTATTTTTTTCCTTTCATTGCAGCCAGATCAACAAGTTAGCTGGTCAAACTGGAAACTTCCTTTTCTCTCTCCAGTCAGGAACTCTAGGACCTTGGTACTCAAATCACAGCCCATGAGACACCAGCGGTCGCACCAGGGAGTTTGTAGGAATGCAGATTCTCACGTCTCACTTCCATGCTGCTAAATCAGAGCCTGCATTTTAACAAGATCCCAGGTGACCCCGTGCACATTAAAGTTTGAGAAGTACCACTGCTCTAGGAAATGATCGCTTCAGTGTCAGACAACTAGCTGGAAAGCATGGCTGCCAACCTGGGCTGCATATTAGAATCGCCCAAAGAACTTTTAAACACCCTGATTCTCTAATCTGCACCCCAGACCATTTATATCAGCACCTTTTAGGGCTAGGACCCAGGTTGCAATGTTTAAAAGCTCCCGAGATGACCCCAATATGCAGCCAAAGTTAAAAGGTGCTGGGCTAAAGGTAAGACTTAGATTTGGGTGTAATGGGAAACATAATCTCCTGTTCTCCTACCCGCCCCCTTTTTAGTCTTCGGTTCCTGTCCAGTTTAACAAAGAGATAAAATTCAGGTTTCTGGCAAAAAATAAAGTGGGAGTTTGATTTCTTATTTGCTGTCATTGTGCATGTGTTTATGGCCATTGGGAATTCTTGCAAGGAAAGAATACAGGTGTCCTGTGTGTCTCCTAGCCAAACCCCAGTTATGAATAATGCTCCAACGGTTAACCATTATGAAGATGAAGTTTGAGGCTCCATGCTAGCAAGGATAGACATGCCATCAACTCAAATAGAGGACACAGAGCAGCTCAGCTTAAGGAGAAAACTTTAAGTGAAACATGTTCTGTCTCCTCTGTGAACAGACATCAAACATTGTCCGCAGAGCATCCCACGCTGTTTCGTTCACCTGTTGAACTCCATGGCTGTGTTCCCCACCTCCCCACCGCTTCAATATTATAGATGAAAATATCTGACCAAAGGTTTGATTTAGTCCGTATTTCATATGATGAAGCAGTAATGAAAAAAAGAACATTATTATTTTTTTCTGTGATGTTATCAAGAAAGGGGGAATAACATATCGCTCTGTGATGTTGGTTTTATTGTAATAACACAGGGCAAGCATTTATCTGAGTCAGGGGCTGCAGCTGCTGGTTATAAGCCATGGTAATAATGAAGACCAGATTGAATTATCTTCAGCCATGATTAAAGATCAAAGAAGATTTTTTTTTCTAATAAACCCAATCTTGTTTTTCTTTGTCAGAAATGGTTTAGGTTAAGCTGGCTGGCTAAATAGAGAAGAGAAACTGAAGACTTTTTCAACAGAGCAGGCAAGCAGGAGAGAAATACGGGAATGGCCAAGTGTATTCGCGGGTGGTGGGTGGTTAGGTGCCTGGGCATACAGATAAAAGAAGAGCAGAGTGTGCGCTAAGCAGAGCCTTTTGAAGGGCAATCAGGGGATGTGACCTGGCCCCTTGCTGCTGGAAATAGTATTTTCAAGAATAATCATAGTGAGAAGGTCAGCTATCACTTCCTGAATATCTACTATTATATATGCCAGGTACTGGATTAGATGCTGTGCAACATTTATTGGGTTTATTTAATTATCCAACTTAATAATCACCTTGCACAGCAGGTATCACCTCATTTTTTAAAGAAAGGGTCTAAGGCATAGAGATGGTTGGTAATTTATTCATGGAATTTACGGAGCTAGAATTTAAATCTATCTTACTCTTAAAACCTGTGGTTCTTTTCACAGAACGTTGATCCTTCCAATTAACGTAATAATATTTAACACTGGACTTGTGAGGGAGCGGATGTTGTTTCACATCCTTTTGTGACTGTGATACTCTCTCCAGAAACAAAAATGCATTTCCTCCCATGGAAAAAAATCTGATGAAATTTCAGGGAGTTTCCTGACCCCACATTAAGAAGCCCATCCCCAAAGACTTAGAGAAGTAATGAGTAGAGGTGAGAAGGAAAGAGGACAAACACACACAAAAAGTGATAATTTACAAGAAATGTCTTGAACTTACTCTATTTAAAGCAACTGCATTTATGGAATTTGGTTCTCTTAAAACAGTTTTAAAAATTAAAATGCAATATACACACATTTGCATAATTGCAAGTTAATGGTTGCAAACTGCTATCAATCAAACCTATCTGGAAAACACACACACACACACACACACACACACACACACATACACACACACCCTGCCAGTTAGACTTCTGTAATGTCATGGTCACTGTCCATTAAAACCCACACTATGCTGTGGCTGTGGAGTGGCCTGAGCCACACTGACATTAGCACAGGTCACGTCCTGCCCATCACGCTGTCACCACACTGTCCACTGCCGTGCAGCATGCTTTATTATAGCTGGAGTGGTTTTGCATGTAACGGCTGCTCACTGAAAAATGCTTTTTAAAATGTGCTGGTGTCCACTGCCGCCTATTCTCTTCACTAATTCGAAACAGTGCCGTGTTTCATGCACATGCACTCAGCCTAAAAGGCCTCTTCCCGTTGTTAGCGCCAGGGCCCTGGACTGGCCCGGATTTCAAACACGCTCCTCACCATGCGTGTGGCCCTTTGTTGGGCTTCTCTCCAACCACCCTCTTCTGCTCTACTCATTCCATTGAAATATCTTTTCTTCAAAAGTGTCTCTCATTTCCGTCTTCATCTGATACCATTGGGGTTAATTTGATCAATTTGCATTTGAGAAAAATTACACTTGACCTAAACCCTGCAACCCTTATGGACAGCATGGGAGGGGTTGGTGTTTTTAGTCACAACTGAGGATTGAAGCTGTGACAGGTCTAAACATAGGAAAGAGGAAAGTGTCGGCTTGGGATTTGCAAATGGCACCTTGTACTATTTGGGGATGTCTCGATCGCTGACATGTCTGACTTGATATTTATATTATCAAAAGACATTGTTGCCTTCAGCTGACATATTCATTGAACTCCTAGTATGTGCTTGCTCCCATGGAGCATGTGTGTATCAGAAGCCTCAGCTGTGTTCAAGCAGAATTTAGAAGAGCATGAGATGAGAAGGCAGAGTACCTGAGTTCCATCACCAGCCACAAGGGCAGAAAAGGCTGCCACTTACTAAACATTTACTGCGGGGCTGGTAATATGCTGTGCTAAGTGCTTTATAGGCTCTATTTCATTTACTGCCAATATCACACTCTCTCACATATTCCAAGGTATTGAATATCCTATTAATAGGGAAAGTATGGAATTGCTACACCTGAAAGAGACAATGCATTATTGGGTCATCAGGAAAGTCATGGCGCATTTTTGCACTGAAAAACAGAAAAATACGTCATGACTTTCCCGATGACCCAATAGATCACAGCATCTAAGAGCCAAAAGGGCTTTCAAAGATCATTCACATCCATTCCCTTCCATCACAAAGACAGACTGAGAAGTGACTTTCCCAGAGTCATATACCAAGTTAGCCACCAAGTTGGAACTAAAAATCCAGTCCTCCTGACTTTTAATTGTGCATTGGTTTATTCACAAATGTATTGAACACCTGCTGGTGAGTAATCGAATGTAAGCATTTATCGGGTTGTCAGAAAGTCATGACATATTTTTTCTATGTTTTTCATTGCAAAAGTGTGTCATGACTTTTCCGACAATCCAATATATTGTGATGGGCAAGATAAGCACATGGTATTTACATTAGAGATGGGGAACCAGATATTCCACAGCCACATAAATACAGTTATGGCCAAGCTACATGGTGAGAAGTACCACTCCAAAACCCTTATGGCGCAGGGGGAGGGGAGCATCTCCCAAAATCCTTTGCACAGTGCACTAGTTGTAGGTTAGATCTGAATAGAGGACTCTCTCCAGGAAACCCCTGGTGCATAGGCTCTGAGAAGTCCTTCATTAAAAAACCAGCTCACCTTTGCTTAACACCGAATCTTCCCTGTTATTTGACACAGCACATTATTCCAGGTAACATCTATAGATGTGCAGAGCTCTGTGTGATACAGAGAAATGAAGTGCCTTTCTTCCCTGTCCTAGGGCAGAAGAACCAATGGGAATGTCAAGAAACAGACATAACACTGTAATTCTTAAGTCCTCCGCTTTTTAAGGCAATCAGGCATAAGACTTCCTCCCACGTTAATCCTAAAGCCCCTCCTCTCGTCCACCTACAAAAATGCACACATGTTTTATTCAAAATGTCTTCTGCCTCTGTCTTTGTGAGCTGCTGCCAATGGCTCTGTCCATTTCATTGCCAGTTGGAGGTGGAGACCAGGGCTGCTGGGTTTTAACTGCCAGCAGGTGCTAATGTCATCACGATAATAGATCTTATCCTTACTTCACTCTGTGCCACTACTCCAGAACCAGAATCACAGAGTCTCATAAGGGGGAGACTCCAAGTTCACCTAGCACACCCTGCTCTGACCATAGCACAGAAACATCAGCTGAAGCCCAGTGTTATTAAATGGCTTCCCCCTGTAGAACTGCTCTCTCTCATCCTCACTTCCAGGGCTGTCTAATGTGAAGTCATACTTCCAATGTCAGCTGACATCTCTTTTCCCTGGAGTATGTACTACGTGCCTCCCTTTTTGTGTTCTCGTAGCATTCATATTTTCTCAAATGTAATGTTTAGCCTGTAATAATGCCATCTGCTTAATTGCTTCTGCCCCTCACTAGAAACTCCATGGGAGCAGGGCCCATCGTCTGTATTGTTCATTCTCTTCCCACAGAGCTAACACAGTGCATGGCGCCAGACCTTACCATTAAGCCATGCCATGATACCTGACCCATAGAAGCTGAAATAGTAAATGGGGTTCTCTTGAAATTTTGTTTTTATTTTGTAATATATTTTTTGAATGTTCAGTTATAGTTGACATACAGTATTATATTAGTTTCAGGTGTAAAATGTAATGGTTAGACATTTATATAACTTACAAAGTGATCACCCCAATAAATCTAGCACCCATCCATCTGACACCCCACATGGTTATTACAGTGTTATTGACTATATTCCCTATCACTATACTTTACATCCCCATAGCTGTTTTGTAACTGCCAATTTGTACTTCTTAATCCCTTCTGCCACTTTACCCATCCCCTTAACCCGCCTCTGACCTGGCAGCCATCAAAATGTTCTCTGTATCTATGAGTTTGTTTCTGTTTTGTTTGTTCATTTATTTGTTTTTTTAGATTCCACGTATAATGGAATCATATGGTATTTATCTTTCTTTGTCTGACTTATTTCACTTAGCATAATACCCTCTGGGTTCATCCGTGTTGTTGCAGATGGCAAGATTTCATGTGTGTGTGTGTGTGTGTGTGTGTGTGTGTGTGTGTGTGGCTGAGTAATATTGCATTGTATATGTATACCACTTCTTTAGCCTTTCATATACTGATGGTCACTTAGGTGGCTTCCGTATCTTGGCTATTGTAAACAATGCTGTAGTGAACATATAGATGCATATGTCTTTTTGAATTAGTGTTTAGGTTTCTTTGGATAAATACCCAGAAGTGCAGTTATTGGGTCTTTTTTGTCCCTTGTTATAGCCTTTGTTTTAAAGTTTATTTTGCCTGGTATAAGTATGGCTACCCCAGCTTTTTTCCCCCCATTTTCATGAAATATCTTTTTCCATTTATTTACTTTCAGTCTGTGTGTGTCTTTAGATCTGAAATGGGTCTCTTGTAGGCAGCATATGTAAATGCATGTTGTTTTAAGCCATTAAATTTGGGGATCATTTGTTATGCAGCATTAGATAATTAATACAGTCGCTTTCAGCCTGTTTCCACTGTTGCTTCTACTACTTCTACTGCTCCTGCTGCTATTGCTAACAACAGAGCAAAAAATAAAAGCCTACCCCCCAGGGTCGCAGAACATAACCGAATGGTTAGCCATCCTTATTCTCAGCATTTTTTTTATCAGATCTTCTGTTTGCCTTAAATTCATTCGAAATTTCAACTTTTGCCTTGTATTCATTACTGTATACATGCTTCTTTTAAAAAATATGCAAATGCATACCAATCAAAATTTCTTAATTATCCCCACCTCAAATATTCAAGTCAGATGGTTGATTTAGGTAGGATGCTGAGTCTTACTCATTTTTAGGCATCCTTTACCCCTGTCATGTTACCTGTTATCCACCTGGAGCAAATGCATCTTGGGAATGGTGCTACCTACACTTGAAAACTGGCTTTGGTGGCATGACCAGAGACTGAGCCTGTTGCCTTAATGTACAAAATGGGGATAATTCTCTTACCCTTGGACTGTTTTTTTGAGGTTATCATGAAAGAATATTTATCAAGCGCCTGAGCAGTAAGTGTCAACAAATGTATCTTTCATTTCAAATTTCTCTTATGCATGAATGACAGTATCTTGGAGCATCATGGGTCTTCATCTGCCATAGGAAATTATGCTGAGAAATAACAAAACTATATCAAAAGTGAAAAAGGAGCATAAATGGCTCCAAAGTCATAACAAACTCTTTAGGTTATCCTGGGGCTTCATTTATGCAGGATTCCACACATATGCCTGTGTGTTCTTTTTCCTCTAGGGGAAATATAACAGACTCATTCCTCCTTGGAGAGTCTGGCGTGGCCACATAATGGGATGTTTGGACAACATCTGCCCAACATCTTTGGGGATTCCATGGCTTCAGATTAAAAGGCAGTGAAGGGAGGTGGAGTAAGAACTGGGCATTGGCCCCTGTAAGGGCAACTGGCCAGCCAATACAAAGCACCCAGGGGCCTCAGGGAACCCAGGCATGGTCTGGCAGGACTTAGGGTCCCAACCCAGAAGGCAGGATAAATCCAGGTTCCCAAACACAGGTCATCTTTCTATATATTATATGACCACTATGAGTGGGCTTGCTTTCTGGAAAAAGAGAAAGTCAGCAGCTAGGCAGTGCTGTGTAGCATGGTGCTTCTCTAACTTCAACACACAGATGAATCACATGGAGATTCTGATTCAGTAGATCCGGAGTGGGCCTGAGACACTTGCCCTACTGAAATGCTTCCGGTCTTCCAGGCGATGCTGACTAGCTGGTCCGTGGGTCACATTTTGAGTAGCAAGGGTGCAGTGGAGAGAGCATGGGCTCTGGAGTCAGGCAGACATGGGTTTCAGATCCAGCTGAGCCATTTCTTAATTGAGTGACTTCAAACAAGCTACTTAATTACTCTGAATCTATTTTCTTACCTGGAAAAATTATTTTATTTATCCCCTAGAATTGTTGTGAGGATTAAAGGGAAAACTGTGTTTGTAAATGCTTAGCAAAGTGCTCTAGCATGGTAAATTGTTGAGAGAGGAAATTTTGTATCACATCTCTTTCTACTTCCATCTCTGTCTGTCCCTTTAGTAGCCAATCTAATCGGTTATGCCCCAGGACATTGAATCGGCCATGTTCATGTTCAGGGTTACTTCCGGCTCCTATATGTTAAGCACATCTGGGTACATTTTTGCCTTCTTGGAGAAAGATAGGCCATGTCTCTATGCCTACCCTGTGTCACGTGTGCCTATAGATGAGTAGTGCGTGCTGTTCCCTCCTCTGCTTACTCAGCTACCTCAAATTTAAGGAAAGGGGTTAAATCGACCAGTGTAGATCTCTAAGCCTTATGCTGCAAGTAAGTTTTTATCAGAGCTCATCATTGGAGGTTATTGAGTGCTGGTTCAACTATTAATAGAGAAGAGCTTTGTCTCTCATATGGGTATTTCTCCCTTAAACATATATTCACCTCCGTTGAGAGCCACCAGAGTGTGTGAACAACAGGCTAGGCTTTGAGCGTTGATTCAACTCCTACTTTAATACATCTCAATTTTTCAAAACCTCACCCTGATTCCTTAATTGTAGCTGACATCATTCTACCACCACCAGTACTCCTGCTGTTGCCATCACCAGCATCCTCAGCAAGACTCAAACCCAATTTTATCCAATTCAATTTGGATTGAATTTCCTGAGTGTTGGCAGTGTGCCATATGGTATGGGTCTGCGTTGGGTGGACCCAGTCCATGTGAACGGTTTGAGCACATTTGGATATGCTGGGAGTAGGCGCTGGAGATGAAGACATATCAGGAACAGCTTAACTCAGGGACGGGAACACACTTGGGTCTCAAATGGTGATCTCCACTAGTGAATTCAGCTTCAGGAGCAATGGCGGAAGCAAGGCTGAGTACACTTTCATCCCGATGGGGTCTTCCCTAGCTCAGAGCTGCAGGGAGAGAGGGAGGCAGGAGGCTGCCCGCCTTAGACACAGGCAGCACCCGTCCATCAGCTCCCACTACCGATGGGTTCTTATCTAGTTTGGACATTATCTGAAATTAAAATCATACCTGACATATGAAGCCCTGGAAGAAATGCGTTGTGTTTTTCCCACCTGAGATTATCTCCATCTAGTGACTGTGCAAGAAGCACTGACAGAGAATGATCACTTGACCCCCCTTTGCTTTCTGTCAGGAAAGTGATCCTCCTCTAGGCCATGGCGTTGGAGAAAATTCTTCAGAGAGTGGCTTTGCTGGAAAGTGAAGCACTGACTTTTTTTTTTTTTTGTAAAGATCATGTCTGTGTCTGGCCTAAGAGTAAATGTCCCCTTGTCCTAGTCCCTACGCGTCCCTCAGGACTCGCATGGTGCCTCAGTCCTAGAGGCTGTGTATGGCATCATGGTATTTTTTCACACCCACGGCTGCTTATTCAATCTTGAAAACACCTATAATCCAGACAGAATTACTAGTCCTATTTTAAAGTTGAGGACACTGAATCCCAGATGGCGTGGGGAATTTTAAACATGGATGAACTTTGGATTCTAACTTCTATCCTTTGACTCTGTTCCAATGTTGTTATTTTCTAAGATGAAATATTAAACCTTCCAGGCTATGCGGGCCATAAGGTCTCTGTAGCAACTACTCAGCTCTGCAGTTACCATGTGGACACAGCCACAGAGAATGCACCAACAAATGAATGGAGCTGTGTTTCAATACCATGGGCAATAGCTTTGTGACCTCTGTTCTACAATGCTCTCTGGACTCCTACCCCTGATATCTGCTGATAAGCCAAGTAAACTGGCAAATAAACATGAATGGCTTCTGAACTCCCATTTTGTCCAATATCTTGTGACCCAGGCCTGGTTCCAGGTACTAAATCTCAGACTGTAGATTTCTTGTGTCAGGTGTGGCCACATCCATCATCAAGGATGCCGTAGCCTTTCACTGGGGTGTGTACATCATGATAGAACACAGCCCATGTGCTCCTTACTTAACTTCATGGTATGACCCATTATTTAATGTTGGGACTCTTTCTATAATATAAATGGAGACTTAGAAGTCCACTGAGTTAAGCAGCAGATCCAATCTTCAATCACACTTTCAGACAACAAATACAGACATAATTTTTTTCTTCTGAGCAGTTTTCCTATCGACCCTTTGTAAAGGCAAAGAGCAAAATATTAACTCGTAACTTGGGGAATGCATTTCTGCCACAGGCTGAGATAAGGTTAAACTCAGGTATTTCCTTTCCAGTGGAGGCTGGAGATGAATGGATAGTTAGCATGTCTATTAGACTTTCTCTATCACACATCAGATATCATAAATGAGCCGTTGAGAAGTGCTCGCTCTCATTCGATTCACAATCAAATCCTCTAACAAGAATTTAGAGTGCAGATAATCTCTATTGTGGATTAAAGTAAAGCCCTAAAGTAAAGTTGACTTTGACCACTGTGTAATACAGACAGGTGATGTTGCCATCCTTCTAGGAACCCTTAAGAAGAAATTGTTTACTGCCTTCCTAAAGAAACAGCTGGACCATGTCAGTACAAATGTGATCAAAGTACCATCCCCTTGTGGGATGTCTTGGCTTGAGGTTGGTAGAAACCATCCTCAGTGGAAACCAGTGGGTGCTAGAATCAAGAAAGAATGAAGATCTGAGCGTTGAATAGGAAGCCTGGTCAAGATGTAGAAAGAGAAGTCTTGAGACACTGTCTAGCGTTAATTTTATTGTGTATGCCCAATTTCAGTGGTATGGCACAAATGTGGGCGAGCCTCACCTAAAGCCCAGTAAATGAAGAAAATGGATTTGTTTGGTTAAAGATATGCACATAGTTAAGGATTTTAATTAGTAAAAACTCACTTGTATTCAAGAAGCGGTTCAAATACAGTACAACAGCTGTACAAAAGAGTAACTTAGGCAACTTTTCTGTGTGAGACAATCCAAGAATCAGGAATCCAGCCATCCAGTCATTCATTCACGGATTCATGCATACATGCTTTTATTCATTTATGCATGTAAGTCTTCATCCATTTCTAGATTAATTTGCATAGCAGGCTTCCAAGATATATTTGAATGCATAAGTACACAAATTCATTTATTCATCCATGCACTAAGTCATTTATTCATGCATCCATGCAACTTTGATTTACTCCTTCACTCATGGCTTCTGAAAATATTTATTAATCTCTTCAATAAATTGCCATTTAAAACTCACCATACAAAAAGCTATGCATGGAATGCAGATGATTCCCTATCTTCGTGGAATACATACTTAAGAGGGGAGAAAAAGAAATACGAGCACTAAAAAGACTAAATATTAGGTCAATTTAAACAATGTGTTACAAGTAAAGCATTGTGGAAATTCACAAGCAGGGAAGATTTACTTCCATTTGGGGCTGGGACATGGAGGGTGGGAAGCCAATTGCTCAGGAGAAGATGGCCTTTAAGTTGAAGCATGATGAGTAGACAGAATTTGGACAGGATCAGCCAGGCCAAGGGAACCATGGGAGTATACACAGTGAGTTGAGAAAACACAATGGTTATGGAGAAGAGGGTGCTGAGGAGTGACGGGATGCTCTGTATGGCTGGGGTACAGGGGCTGGAGAGATACAGGATGCTGACAGGAGCCTGACGGGCAAGGGAGAGTCAGGTCACAAAGGACCTTGAATGCTAAGCTAAGGAACTGGGCTTGGTCCCGCAGGCAGCAGGGAGCTGATGAAGGATTTTAGAGAGAGATTAGACCATCCGAAATGGACTTAAAGAGGTTTACTTACTTTGGCTGTCACGCATAGAGGGGCAGAGGGAACATTTAAGATGTCATTAAGGGAAAAGATATGGAGGACCAGCTCTGGAGCTATGAGAGAAGAGGAGATATGCAAGAGATTCGGAAGATGTTTTCATAGGATTTGAAAACTGGTCGAAGAAGGACAGAGGAGAAGTGTAGGTGTCTCTGGCGTTTCTGATCAGATGTGCAAGAGATGGCTGTGGCTTTTGAACATAATGGGGGAGCGTAGGGAGAGGAGCTGGGCTGGGAAGGAAGGTGAGGGGACGGAGCTTGGCTTGGAGTTGCTGTGATTCTCAGGATGCTCGCCAACGTCCTTGAAAGCAGAGGTAAGGAACTCTGGGCTTTGCATGAGTCAGCACACCAGAGAGCCTCTTCCTGCTCCCCACCTGCCCCCCCAGCCTCAGCCACCAACTCTGAGACTACCAACTCCAGAAAACAATCAGAAGGCCGCGGGCTGCTGCAGGGAGAACATGGGGCTGGGAAGGGGGAGAGGGGACAGTTAACCCACAACGTGACTTCTCATGCTCCTCTGTTTCGACCATGTCTTCTCAACCTTGACCTAAGCTAATGAAACTCAGAGAGCAAAGCTGTCTTTTGTTTGTCATTTTGAGGTTTTCCAGTTGATTAAGATCTGTGCCTGCAGGAAGGTATAAATTCCCCAGCAATTCTTAGTTTGAGGATCATAGGGCATTTCCATCCCTCCTGACAGAATAGTGAATGTAATGTAAAAATGCTGTCCCATCTATTTTGGATGAGAGAAATTCTTGAAAAGCATTTTTTCCTGTCTCCGTTTTCCATTTGAATTGTTATTTATCTTTCCGTTCTCTTATCATTTTCTGCTTTGTTTCACACCCCCAGTAAATCAAGTTTCTTTTTAAAGAGCAAAAATTGAATCCCTAGTTATAGACAAAAACTACAAATGATTGTCACTCTGAATAAGGCCAAGAGAAAGAAAAACAAACAAACAAACAAACAGTGGGTGACACTTGAGGTTTACTTTTCCATGGTCTTCCTTTTTCCATGGACCATTCTGTCATACACTCTCCCTACCAGTGCCTACACGGCGTCCTTGAAACCCCTAACTCTTGCTGGAAAAAGAATGTAACCTTCATAACTTCAGTCTTCTGAGGAAATGTAATTATCTAAACTGGCATGGATCCAGAATTCACATCCCCCATGAAAAAGATTTCTTATGAAAGATTAAGCGGTAACACATATGTCAACAGCGCTCCTAGCTCCAGAGTAATTCTGAGCAAACAAGAAAGTGGCAACAGTTCCCGTTTCCAACCTGGAAATTCTCCCTGGGTGTCTTTCCGCCCCAGGTGGTACGGAGCTCTTGAATTTGTTCAGGTGTGGTATGTTTGGAGCCAACTGACAAGTGACGGGGACAACAGGTTTATCCATGGTGAGCGTTCAGGGAATGGGAGTCAGGGAAGCAGCTGGCCGCCAGGCAGTCCTATGAGGCTCTCTGTTTTAGGGACATTGCACAGGTCAGGAGGCCTGCTTAGCCTGGGCCTCCTTCCTGGTTCCTGGAGCCCTCCACCTTGGCTGGCATGGCAACACTGCCCTCTGCTGGCACAGTGCTGTCATCGCGCCCCACCCGAGATCAGATGGCCAAGGACAAAGGCTGGGAATATGGTGGGGAGAAGAAAGGCTTGACAACTAAGCCACCTCTAGAGTCAGCTCTTGTGTAGCTAGAATGTCAAGGGTCCCCAATCCCTGATGTCCGCCTTGACGCAGGGATTTGAAATCAGACAGACAGCTCTGCCATGCATTTGCTGTGACCCTGAGTACGCTTCACCTTCCTGAGATTCAGAACAGAGAGAAAGTCACCTACATGATGGGGCTATGGTGAATAATGAAATGAATAATAGCTCTTCAGCAAAGGTGAACACACATCCCAGTTTACCCGGGATGGTCTCAGTTTTTGCCTGTGGTACGAAAGTAATTTTTCGTAGCCCCCCTTTTCATTCTTTGGATGATAAATGATATGGCCAGCCTCTCCAAAGCACAGGGCACTCGGCCAGGCATAGTAGCTACTCAGTGAATCTAGTTTCTCTCTCCTTTATTAGGCTGCTGATCTTCTGCTGTGACTCTACATGTCCATTTTTAAAGGGACAGACAGAGATACAGTGTCCTTTTCCTTTCTTTCTGTGGGACAAACTGGACACTAACTTTCCTGCATCCAACTAAGAAAGCAGTACTTTTGTTAGGTGAAGTCCATGGTGAGGGGGCTAGAAGACGTAGAAAGAAAACCATGTTGACAATTTCGGGGGGTATCCTAAGAAAGCCCCTTCACTTTGCCTGCTGCTTCTCGAAGGTATGTTTTACCTTCTTCACAGGACTGGAGCAAGGCCCAAATGCAGCAATCGGTAAGAAAAGGCAGCATTAGACATTATTTCATTTTCAATGGACACCAGTGATCCATAGCTGGAAAAATATCTCTAAGAAAGAAAAGGGAAAATTGCAGCATGTATAGGCACATAGCTATGTAATGTGTATTTATTTCTTCCAAGCCTGAGAAATGTGAGGAATTTTGGAAATGTTTACCACTGCGTTAGCTCAAATCAGTGACAATGGCCAAATTTTGTTGCATCAACATCCCTGATGGGAAGTTGGCACCAATGCCAAGGCAGCAGCTGATCTGCATGTATATTTGCATAAATTTGCATTGGTGTGATGTTAAGAAAAATAAATGCTGATATTAAGAAAGTGGTTTTCCCCCAGACGAAGTCATATCAACAGCACAGCAGTAAAGAGCAGAGGCTTTGGAACCTGGCCTGTTCCATTTGTGTGACCTTGGATGAGTTATAAACTTATTATACTCTTTTCTTGTTTAGAAGTGTAAGTAATAATAATACACCACCTATGCAGAGGGTTGGTGCAAGGATTAAATGAGTTAACGTGGATGAAGGATGTAGAGCATCACCTGCCCTATGAAGTGCTCAGGTATTAGCTGCTATTATTATCGCAGAGCTGGCCCGTTGTCTCCCATCACCGGTCTTTGTAAGAAGGCTTCCGCTGCCTTCCTTCTGTAAATTATAAAAGTTGGAAATTTGGAGCTGGAAGGGATCTCGGAACATCTAATCAGTCACTTTTAAACTTTTATTTTATTCCTTTTAAAATAACCATGAAACACTTTTTGAAAATGAAAGCTTACGCGGAAACCCAGCATGGGGGGCCATGTAGCATTGTGGTTAAGAAAATGGGCTCGGTAGACAGACAGGACTGATTTCTAGTCCTGGCAAAGCTGTTTTTCAGCCTCGTGACTTGGAACAAATGATTTGCCTTGGCCTCAAGCCTCCGCCGTTTCATAAAATGTAAAATAGCAATAGTAATTGTAAATATTTCATAAAGTTGTTATGAAGCTAAAAGACTTCACACCTATTGAGTGTTTAGTGCAGTGCTTGGCTCATAATAAGAACCCAATAATGATGTTAAATCTTGAGATTGTAATATGTGAACTAGATACAAGGAGAACCACTCCAGCTGAAGCAGAGCAGAGAGCTAGAACTGCACGGGGTGGGGGTGGGGGTGGGGAGGCTGTGCAGGGGCTCCAGGGGAAGCCCATGACTCTGCCAGACACAATTTAGAAGCTCCTGACTTAAGCCTACATCTGGACACCACACTCCAGAAAGCCCGCAGCCCCTGATCACGCCTAGCATTCAGCTTCCATCGGCACCTTTCCCCATCCTAACCAAAGCTCTCATTCTGCCACTGTCACCTCCTGGCTGTGGGATGGCCCTCTTCCCCTTGCCTTTCAGCCACAGCCCTGAGACAGCCGCTTTGGTTTCAACACCTTTTCCTAAGCTCTATGGAGCTGAGCAGGAGCATGGGCATCCGCTGTGATTGGCTCCCAGTGGGGTGAAAGTGTCCTGATCTCTTCCCCCTAATATCCCGGCTCCCCTCTTGAGCCTTCAACTGCTCACAGCTGGAGGGGGAATGAGTTGTTTTGTTAAAAATAAAAGCACTACCATCTTCCCTCTGAGGACTTTGTTCCGTAGCCAGGAACAGCTGGCCTACCTGAACTCACAGCCTTGTCACTGCCTCTGCTTTGCTGAACCACAGGGGTCCAGTCCATCCACCTTGGCTGGGTTGTGGGTATTGCGGGGGCCTGCATGATACTAGCACGGGATGGGAGGGATGGCCAGGTTCTAGAAGACAAGGGCACTGCTGGACCCGGGGGCCACTTAGGGAGAGAGGAGAAGGTATGTAGCCCACAAAGAGCTATTCCAGTCCGCTCAGTTCACTGAGACCCAGAAATGGAGAGTAACGCATCTCGGATCACTTAGCTGAGGACAGGAGAAGCCAGACAAGAATTCAGGGCTCCTGTCTATGGCACTTGTAACTCCTACTGCCCCTAGTGCTGTTCCTTCGACTTGCTGTTCCCAGCACCATGCTAAATGTTTAATATTGATTGCCTCCTTCGATCCTCAAGACAATCCTGTGAGGGAGGTACTACTATTGCTCCTGTTTTACAGATGAGAAAACCGAAGCTCAGAGAGGTTAAGCTACTTGCCTAAGCTTCTCCAACTGGTACATGGTGAGGAAGTCTATGAAATAAGTTGATCTGGGTCCAGAACCTAGATTCTCAGGTACTGAATCCTGATGGTGTGGGTCACGGAGAGTGGGTTCACTTGCTGTGTATTTGCTGAAAGAGCAGGGACTATGTCTTGTTCACTGTTGAAGCCTCAGTGTTCAGCACGGCACCCGAACAGGACCCGGCACCCCATAAACGCCTGTTGAGTTCCTGTGTGATATGGCCGTTTCCTCCACAAGGGCCTGCTTTCCCTCTAAGTCAGGGTATTAGTGTCTGCTCTACAGCTTTGGTCAGGACAACTTCCTCTGGCGATTCGGGCAGCAGCTCTCTCCTTTCCCCTTCAGACACGGTCTACATACCTGACTTACGCTCAGTCTCATGAGAGGTACTCAGTGTTAGGGCTGGACTGGGAACTAATGAAGCTATGACAGTAGTCACAGTTCCACTGTGCGACTTTGGAGAAGTCACTGATCGCTGGATTTTTATTTACTCAGCTGAAAGGAAACCAGGTCGTTTCGAAGGGCCCATCTAAGATGGTGGATGTCTTGAGCTGGATAATTCTTTCCTGCGCATCGCAGGAAGCTGAGAAGCATCCTTGGCCTCTACCCATCAGATGCCAGCAGCTCTTCTCAGTTTCGACAAATGAAAATGTCTCCAGACATCATCGAATGCCTCCTGAGAAGGAGAAAGGGCAAAACCCCTGGTGTGGAGTAACCCAGGCTTTGACACCATCTATCTCAATGCCCTGAGGTAGGTCCCTTGTCCCCTCTGGCCCAGCCTGTCACCTGCAAAAGGAGGACATTATTCTACAAGCACACCTTGTTTTGTTGCGCTCACTTTATTGCACTTCACACATGTTGCGTTTTTTTTACAAATTGAAGGCAAGAACCTCCACCAGCAGAAGGATTCTTGACCTGCTGTATTGCGATACTCACTTTATTATAGTGGTCTGAAACAAACCCACACTATCTCCCCAGCATGCCTGTATTTGTCCAGGATGATGGCGCCATGGGTGCGCTCCAGCTGTGATGCTTTCCGACCTGTGCAGTGGGTGGAGGTAATGGTGAGCTGGGAGAGTTGGTGCTAAACGCTTTGATACAGATATGTAACTGTCAGCATCCATTGCATGGAGAGAGTGTTATGTTCACTGGGTTTGTAAAACAATCGCGTTTGCTACTCAAGGGAAATCATGTTAGCCCGGTCTCAAACCTCCCACCGGCTCTGGATGCCTACCCTCCAAATCCCTTACTATCATCCTTCAATTCTTTATGATCTGACCCTTGTCTAACTCCCCGGTTCTTCAGTTCTTCCTCTACTCTCACTCCATCATTGTGCTTTGAGCACTATTATTTTGGACAGGAATCCCCTTCTCTCTATCATGCATGATGGACTCCAGATTCATTCATCCAAATCTGAGCTTAGATATGCCCTTCTCCAGGAAGTCTTCCAAAACCCCCTGTTACACATGCCACTGCTCGGTCTTTTTGCACGGCAAAGTGACGGCCACATGTGTGACTCAGATATGTAGCTCCCTCTAAGCCTCAGTTTTTTCACCTGTACAATGGGTTTGGTTTCTCCATAGAACCCTGACTGACACAAGATGTTAATCATCATTGTCATCATCACTCTTGTTCACATACTATTCAGTCGGATGTGTGTGCCAGAAACTCGGCTAGACTCCAGGTTTATAAGGGTCAGACATCATTTCTCAATAAGACCCAGAGGCTTACTCTGCTGCTTTAGGCTCCGTGACCATGAGCTTCTCTTTAGGAAGTGGGCATAATATCCTCCAATGAGAGATGAGGAGTAGGGGTCCTTTGTAATCTCAGAAGTCACTCAGTCTTTGTAAGAGATTGCTGTTTGTGGCAGAGTCAGGGAGAAGATCAGCAGTTCCGTGGATGGTAAGCACTCCAGGGCTAGAATTGTGTCTGCTTTGTCCGCTGCTATGTGCTCCACGCCTTAAGCACGACCTTGTTGGATGAATACCTGGAAGGTCCTACTTTTCCAGGGGCTGGCTCAGAATGCCAGGATAACTTCTGTCTGTGCTCACACTGAATGCATCACAAAAGGAAATCCGACCCTATCCAAACTTGGAGAATGATTTTTCTGTGAATTCCTCTGCAGCAACTGTTTTCAGATTTCCTTGGAGGAGCAGGTCACTCTAGCTAAATGAAATCTATGCAAAATCTTATACAATATAGGAGCTATTTTGGTTGAAACGTGCATGCATGATGGCGAAGGGGGAGTTTGGCTTTCACACACCACCATCCCACCCACTCTCTTCTTCTACTCTCTCTTTTTCTAAGTTTTCCTTAAAACTTAAGTCTCTGGATAAGACAACTTGAAAAGAGTCGGCCATAAATATTTTGAATAGAAGTTTGGTGTAGTTGAAAGAGCACTGTGCAAGGGGCCTGAAGGTTTCAGCTTAGCCTTCTGTCTGCCTCTGACTCACTGTGAGACATCTGATCAGGCACTTCCTTTCTCTCTGTCTCACTTTTCCCGTCTCTAAAGTGGGAGAGATGGAATAATATCAAATGGTGCAACCAGATGTAATAGTATGAACCAATGATAGAGGCATTCATGTAGCCCGTCTGCTCCTTCCTCCTTTTGCAATATTCCCTTTTATCTTACTCTCTGGTCCCATCTCTTCCATCCTGCAGAAAGCAAGGACCCAAGGGGACCTGATGGCATGCACTCAGATGATGAAGCATCAGCTGCAGCACCTGCTCAACTTTGTGTGGTTACTGTGGCAACCTGAGCTCTCAAATGGTACCATCAGGTGCCGGCACAACCTGATCAGAAATGACAAGGGAGACAGCAAAAGACCCAAAGTGTGACAGCAGCTGGGACCTCATGTTTGGCTTGAGCAGGATGGAGGCACAGAGCTGGGGATGTGTTCCAGGCAGTTAAAAGAAATATCAGCATCTATTTGCCAACTAATTAGAGAATACCATTCAAACCTCATCCAGCCAGAACGTGCTCCCTGATCCTCACAGGGCTCTGACTGAGAACAGCCTTTTTTCCCCTCTTCTCATTACCTCACTAATATCAGATGACTGTTTTATAACTTCTCTTGACATAAGCTTGGCTTTGATGGGGCTTGCTTTCTCAACATAGTCTCTTTTGCCACAAAAAAAAAATGTATATGTCTCCTCTTTGGTGTTTTGACTTAAATTTTTCAACTCCATGCTTTTTTCCTGCATGTTGCCTGGTGTCAGGGAGCTAGTGAACCTCACTTAAAATCTTGCTTCTATCACTTTTTCTTGGAGTAATTTTGAACAACTTCCCCTGCATCTTGGTTTGCATATCTACAATATTATGCCTTCTCATCAGGTTCCCAGGTGTCTGAGATAATCACAGTATCCTATGCCTTTTAAAGTACATTACAACAAAGTACATAAAAACATCACACAAATGTTAGTGTTTTGTGGTCTAAATGTCTATTTACATTTTATAAAATCTTTTCATTTTCACAATCATTTCCCAAATTAGGTGCCAGGGAAGTCTAGTTCTGTGAAATGGTAATAAATGTGCTCTAGGGGAAAATAAAATTGAAAAAGTGTGCACAGAACAAATAAAATTGAATTTTTAATTACGCAGATTTCTTAATGCAGACGTTCTCAGTGCCTTTAAGCTAGAAATGTTATCTGACCCACAGGTTTTGTTTTCTCTCAGGGATCACTTATTATCATATTTTGGAACTAGTTTAGCAGGGAATAAAATTTGATCAGTACTCAACTACACTACCTCCTGGTAAGACAAGTGCATTGTAACAACTGTTTTAAAACCAGAAATATTGAGGCAGGAAAATCTGAGAAAGTAAAACAGAGAAATTATCTCATTTTTTTTCTGGACTCGGTAGTTATTTTCTTTGCCTGTTTCTTTTCTTTTACCTCTGTCTCTCAGTGTCCCCCTCATCCTTTCTAGAATCACTTGATAGCGTGCCATAAATACATATTTTCATGTCCCTCCCAGAGCTACTGATCCAGAAACTCTGAAGTGGATGGAGCTCAGCAATTTATGTTTCTCAGGCTCTCCTCGGTGACCCTGATGCATGCTAAAGTTTCACTTTAAATCATTGATTTAGTTCCTTATTAATAGTGCACTCTTTCAGTTCCAAATGGCCCAGTTTGGACAATAAATTATGTGGTTACACTGAATACATCTATGTCAGCTAAAATATTTTGTTGCATAATCCCATTCCTTTTGTTAAAGAGTAGCTGCTTGCACGCACACACATGCACACACACCTGGACGGCCCAGCCTCCTCCCTGGGGCCCACTGGATCAGCAGACAATCCAGCTACTAAAGGATCAATGCCAGCCCCACAAAGTCTCTAGGTTCCTCTCTCCGACATCCTGAACAGGGTCCTTTCTGAAGGATCAGTGCCCTTACTAAGAGGAGAAAATGGTAACTGTGTCAAGTGCTTAACACAGTATCTGCTACACAGGAAGAAATCAATACATGGTTGTTATTTATATCCACTTTCTATTTTTACCACGCCTTCTCTGTGTCAGAAATGGTGGTAGGTTCTGTGCATCAAAAAGGGAAGCAGACAGACACGGCCCCTCCCCTCACAGAGCTTATGCTCTAATTGGAGATACTGGCTGCCAAACATTATGATGCGAGGCGACAAGTGCTGTGGGTGGTAAAGCAGGAGTGCAGGGTCAGCCCACCTGGCCTCGGGTGTGGGCCCTAGTGGGGCTGGGCCATGGGCAGCCTCTAGGCCACAGCTGTGGCGCGTTGGGGAAACCACAAGCAGCTCGGCCTGGATGGAGCTGGTCTGGAGAAAACGGGGATGCACAGTGGTGGCAAGAGACGAGTCTGAAGGTGTTTGCAGGGACCTAATCACCGAGAGATTTTCTGAGCCATGCTGGGAAGTTTGAAAACCCCACGGAGGGGTTTCCAGCAGAGGGGGAACATGTTTCGATTAGCATTTTATGAGCCTCCTTCTGGCTACTCGTATGTGGCTGCACACGAGTGAATGAGGGACTGAGAGCTGTGATTAAGCCCGGGCATAACTGGGGGGGGGGGGGTCCTGGCTGAGGAAAGGAGCGTGGGCAGGGGACGGTGCATCTAGAACTACATTTACTGTGTTTTGCTCCCACGTAAAATACAATGTTTATTGTTTTCTCTCTCACGTACAGCATTAGATTCTGTTTTAGGGAGTAAGATGGTAGTGCTGTTATCTGGGCATGTGGATCCCTAAATGAGCTCTTGTTTCAATTGTCCTTGCTATCTTTGTTGTCTAGATCTTGAACCTCAGCGTAGACCTCTAACAAATGGAACATTTATTAGCCATTGAAATATCTAATATCTATATATCATATTATTGCTAATAAAGTTACAGCAATATTGTGATTTATAAGAAATATATATTTGGTCATTCAGATGACCGGAATGTGTTTGTCGTATATGTTTGGGCCGATGTTCCTGGCTCACAGCTCTCAAAACCTGTGGAACAAAAGGTGACATGGGTGTCTTGTTATTCGTAACAAGCCCCTTTACACCATAACTGGATTTATATTAGTGAGGTGACTTTTGGAAAGCACCTAACGGTGGGGCTGGTTATCAGGGGTCCAACAACAAATAAAGGGGTCCAACCCTTTCCTGCATTTCCAGGGAGGAAGAGGGACTGCAGGTTGAATCAATCACCAATGGCCAGTGATTTAATCAACCACACCTATGTAATGAGGCTTCCGTAAAAACCCCAAAGGAGGGGTTCAGAGAGCTTCTGGGTTGGTGAGTACGTGGAGATTTAGGGAGAGTGGAGGGCCTGGAGAGGGCATGGAAGCGCCACACCCCTTTCCCCATGCCTTGCCCTAGGCGTCTCTTCCATCCGGCTGGTCCTGAGTTATGTCCGTTTATAATAAACCTGGGATCTAGTAATTCGATGTTTCTGTGAGCTCTGTGAGTCACTCTAGCAGAGCAGTCGGACCCAGGGAGGGTCATTGGAACTGCACCACTGACCGACAGATAGCCAGGCAGTCAGAAGAAGCACACACATTAGAACCAGTAGCCAGAATTCCATTATTTTGCTTCTCCTTTTATCTGCAATGCAAATCCATGAGTTAGGCCCAGGTAAAACTGGAAACGGAGACCTAGAGAGGGTTGGCCATGTCCACAGAGATGGACAGATGCCTGGTCTTCTGCCTGCAAGCTCCATGCTGCTCCACATCACTGCTGCCTCCCACTCATGCATCACTGTCAGGAGGACACTGGGGGAGCCGGGACGTGCGAGGCAGAGGCCTGTGTGAAGGCTTGAAATGCGCTCTTATGTTCCGCCTGCACCTCTGTGTCCCGTCTACGCTCAGTACCAGAGAGGCCAGAAATAAAAAGGAAGAAGGAGACAGCGGGAAAGAGAAATGCTGTGTCACCTTCTACTATGGCCAGAGAGGAAAGGCGACACCACACCCACAGTTCCCGAGCAGGCTTCGATCGTCCCCAAGCTGCTCCTAACTCAGCTACCAATATTTTCCTGAAGACTGGTTCAGGGCGAGAAAGCCACAAGCACCTTAGGAAGAGCACCAGGCGGAGGCCAGAGCCTGGCACTTCCTAGCCAGGGAACCTCCCCCTCTCGGAGCTGCCGTCCCCCACCTGTAAATGAGGACGTTAATAATACCTACTTCTAGGGTTATGGTGAGGATTATTGAGAGGATTAAATGAAATAATGCCTGGAATGCTTTTCGCCCAAAGAACTGCAGAGCTCCCTCCATCACCTCCGTCTATCTCTCCAGTCTACCTCATGTAAAACCCTAACCCACCTCCCTCTTGTCCGGCGGTTCTCAGCCTGTGGGTTGCAACTGCTTTGGGGATCGAACAACCCTTTCACAGGGGTCGCCGGGTACTCATATGCGGGCGTATATGCATGTGGGCCTGGAGACGGATAGAGGAGCGGTGTCTTGGTTCCTAAGACCATCAAAAATAGGTGTTTTCCGATGGTCTTAGGTGACCCCTGTGAAAGGTTGAGAACCGCTGCTGTTGTCCCTTCCCATCGCCCTTCTAGCTGTACTGTTCCCCACAGAGCTAACCTCCATCTAACTAACCTGGTAATATTTTACTTGTTTTTTCACCGTATCTCTCCCTTTCACGGGAAAGCAGGAATGGATTGCCTGTTTTGTTTACAGCTTTATTTCCAGTGCCTAAAAGAGCACCTGGCATAAAACAGGCACACGATAGGTACTGGTTGAAATGAAGGATGAACAAATAAATGAAAACATTTCCTTTGTTGGCTTTCCATTTCCAGAACCATGTGTTCTGCTGTCAGAGCTTCCAATAAGCCAAATTTGTTTCTTAATATGTCATACGTCTATACTGTTTCATTCCAAAGAGATACACACTATAAGAAATACAAAGTAAAAATATGCAAATAATTATGGCAGAACAGGGGCCTCCTTCAGGGTTTATCCCACTTCTTCCCCACAGTGAATCGTTGTTTGCTGTTAGCTCCATGATCTTTCCAATCTATCAGCATCAGTGGCAGGCGTATACATGTTTAGATACAGTAATACATATGAGCGCAAACCCTTCCGTGGTACTTACTACATGCCAGGTATGGTTCTCAATACTTCTGTGTGTCAACTCATTTGACCTCCACAATGACACTATCGCATCAGTGTTATTTTTACCCCAACTTACAGATAAGGAAACTAAGGCAGAGTTGCTATTTCTTTAACATGCGAATGGGACCATACGACACCTATTAGCCCACAATGTGCTTTTTCCATTTAAAGTATTGTTGTACATAGTTAGATACCCCTTGATATTTAAACTCAGACTCCATCTGTCTCTTCTATAGCCATTTCACATCATTACAGGGCTTTAATGTTGGTCTCTCCATTTACTGGTTTTTAATCTTGTCCTCAGTCTCCTGCCACTTGGGGACTGAACTGAGAGCCCGCATCACACCATTCTGTAAAGGTCCATGGTTTTGCTCTGTCAGCATCTCCCCAATCCCTTCCTGCTTCTGCCCTTCCCTTTGGGATGGGGTGCAGGGCACTATCTCCCCTTTTCCAACCTTGAGGTCAGCTCGGTTGTGGAGTCTGCACCAGGCCCCTGTGAGTGTCCTAGTAGCACCAATATGCGATCCTTTGCTCCTTTGCACCAAGACATGAATCACTCCCCACTGGGTGGGGATGTTAGAAGGTCCAGAGAGAATAACTTCAGTCCTTAAAATCCGGAGATGCCCAAGGAAGTCAAGCAGAGCAATTGCTGCTATTTTTGCTAATTTGCTGGCATTTTAAAACCAATCGTTCAGCCTCCAGTTTCTCCCGTTAAGTGAGAGTAACTCCCACCTCATTGCCTCCTGTGTCTGAAGTCTTACTATTTTGAAGAATCTACATAATCATGATGAGTTATAACGATCCCTCGCATGTACGGAGTGATTTACAACTTGCAAAGTACTTGTTGAAGAGGGTTATTGCCTAGACTCATAAAATTTCAGAGGGGAGCCTTACAGATGAGCATATCCAGTGGTTCCCAAACTCTCTGATTCATACTCCCCTGGCAAGGGCAGCCCAGCAGGTGTAATGGCAGTCCATGAACTCTTTTCAATATTTCAAAAATGCTAACGGGAATCATATTTCCCAATAAAGTCAGACTTTAATTGCTTTTGGTGGGAATTATATCAACTAAAATCAGTACTTATTGGAAAACTAATTATCCCTTCATAAATGTAACTTAATAGACATGATCCTTTGAAACATTGGGGGTCCAGGGAAAGAAAGTTGTAGAAGGAAAGCTTAGTAGGGCAATGTTGAAAGATTTGGACTACATTTGATAGGCAAGGAAGACGGAGCCCACAGAAGCAAGCCGTACCCTGAAATTCCTCATCTTCACCACTCCTGACTTAGGTTTCTGCTTCATTTCTCTACTGAACTTACTCACTGGCATCCTAGCTGGTCCCAGCCTCTACTGCCCCCTGCCGTCTGCCCTTCAAACTGCACCCAAAGTGGCCTTTCTACCCTTCCACGCCCTGGTTGATTGGCATTTTCTGCCACCACCCCACTGCTATTAGAATAAGGCACACTTTTCTATTGTCAAACAAGGCTCTTCGTGACCTGGCCTCACCATCCCTTATGCCCCAGCCACGCATAATGGAGCCTGGTCCCTGAATGTACCAGGCCTTTTCATTGTGTCTCTGTTCTCTCTGCAGAATGCCCTTTCTCCACCTGTTTCCCTGTCAACTTTGACTCATCCTTCAAGTCTCAGCTTCATCACACCTCCTCCAGGAAGGCTTCTCTGCCTGTCTCCTTCACTTCAGGATGACTTGGCTGCCTGTTCTAGGTATGTTAGTTCCCTGCGCTTCTATCTGGCAGGTGCTTCTCTAAATGCATTTTCATCTGCTCATTAGAAAGGGGATTGTTAAATAGAAATGACTTCCCAAGATCTCATGCTAAGCCTTCTCCTGGCTCAAGGGCCCCGTGGGCTGTAGAACATTGCAAGTGCTTTGAAAACCTCAAGCTCGTGGCTTTTCCTTCCATAGATCCCATATTTTGAGGAGGAAAAGGATGTCCAACATGGAATTTATTAAGGAATAATTTTAGGTCTACCCAACAGGAGAGAAGGCATGTTTTTATGGACCTCAGCAATCAGATTCTGTCCTCCAGACAGGAAACACACAGGAGAGGCTTAAGGGCAAAAGGCCACCCTGGAAGCATCTTCTAGGCAGAGGCACAAAGGGCAGCTTTGCCCCAAATATTGTCAGTTGCAAACTCGGCCAGGGAGACCCCCTCACCTGTGCTGGAGAAAACCCAGATAATGAGTTGGGAGGCCTGGCCTCATTACGTCAGGTTCACTCAAAGGGCATTTTTCCCTGGACTCTGCTTTCTAACACCCATCAAGTACGGTGCCAGGCAGGGAAACCAGCATCTATTCTCACCTGCTTACAGGTACAGAGCCACTAGCCACCAAGGCCTTGGCACTTGAAGAACACTTACCCACCTTCAGAATCTGACCCCTGGCCTCCATCCAGCTGCTGCTCTAAGGAATAAGACAAACAGTGAAAAGTAGGAGGATCTGCTTGGGCTTCTAATTGGGAGACCCGGTGCTCGCAATATATTTAATACACAATGTGCTTTAATCTGGATTATTAGGCCTTCTAAAAGTCCTGAAAAATTTACAAGCCAGAGACACTTATAATTCCTCCCCTTCCCACCTCTCTCTCTCTCTCTCTCTCTCT
>NW_017732579.1:276731-312144 GCF_001890085.2 Hipposideros armiger | reverse complement strand
CCAGTGTGCCTGCCTCCGTGTCACACATCCCTGTGTGAGCCCCTCCCCTCGAAGCTGGCCATCCTTTGTGGCTGGGTTCTAAGGAATAAAAAATGCAAAACGATGGGGTGTCATTTCCAAGACGGAGCTATGAAAAGTTTGTGACACTGCCGGCTCCCTCAGTCTCTCTTTCTCTGTCTCTGTGTGTCTCTCTGTGTCTTGGTCTCTATGTCTTGGTCTCTGTCTGTGTGCCTCGCTGTCTCTCTCTCTCGTCCTCTCTCTTTCTGTCTCTCTCTCTCTCTTTCTGTGTGTGTTTTTGTGTGTCTCACTCTCTCTCTCTCTGCTTCCACAATCTATAGAGGCATGTTCACATATTATGAGCTTCCCTGTGAGACCCCAGACAAAAGATCTGACAGAGGATTGAGGCCCACACAAATGACTGAGAGTCCTGTGCAAATTGAAACCTGCCGGTAATCTGTGGGTGATCTTGGAGATAGACCCCACCTTGGGAGAGCTTCAGTTGACACTGCAGTCCAGCCTCCCAGGAGACCTTGAGGCAGAGGCTCTTAGGTCTCTGAGCCTGGTGCCTGGTCACAGAGACCGACAGTCGGTCAATGTTTGTTCATGTAAGCGTTCAATTAGGGGACTGCTGCCACACAACAGCCAACCAGCACATCCTTGCAGACTACGATGTGGCCCTGCATTCCTTTCCCCACAGCTGTCTCCAGCCAGCCACCCTGGCTCCTTCCTCACCTCCTTTCTGCCAAGTTCTCTTCTGCCTCTGAGTCTCTGCTTTTGTGATCACCCCCACCTATCACGTTGTTCCCAGACTTGGGCAGGGCTGGCTCCTCTTGTCCTTCAGGTCACAGCACAAATTCCCCCCTGGATATCTTTTGGACCCACCCTGGGGCTCTGGGCTGGTCTACAGCCCTAGCTCTTCTCTCACACATGGATTTTCTCTTGAGCGTCATCCATCTCCCACCTCAGGATTTTAGCTCCTGGAGGGTAAGAACCATGTGAGACCTGTCATCAGCAACCCCCAGGCTTAACACAGCCCTGCTCAGTTTGAGTGTGAGAAGCCCAGTAGCCGAAGGAATAATGAGAGTGTCTCAAAGCCCCTTCTATCTCTGAGCAGCTCACAGTGTGAAGATGGGATCTAATTATAAAAGCTGCATGTTGGTCAGAGGCAGGGGTTACCCAGAATGATCCTTGGTCCCTTCCCAGCCCCTTGCACCATTGAGAGCACTGGGCACACCTCCGTCCCTGGTGGTCAGCCCCAGCACTCTAACCCCAGGCTGCAAAACCAGAAATCCAAACACAGTCCTGGTTTGGTGTCCTCAAGGCAGTTGTTCCACCTGGGCCCAAGGGGCAAACGGGCTGAACCTGCAGGCTCCAGGGGGATGTGAGGCACCCCAGAAGCCTCCCTCACTCCCCCTCTTTTCCTCCATACCTGGTGTGTTCAGTTCACTCATAAGACCTCTCACCACAGCCAGGGATATGACTCCCCCCACTTCCAAATGAGGACCCTGAGTCTCTAATAATGATGGTCTTGTCATTGGTCCCTGGACGAGTGGCTCAGTGCTCTGCCACATTCTGCATGACCCAGGTTCCCCAGCCCTCAAGTCCCCCAGGCTGCCCTCTGCTCAGAAGGACCTCGAGGGAGTAGAAAGCATTTTCTAGGGACTGAGAGCACACTGGATCATGATGGAGAGCCAGGGTTGACAGACTCTCCTGCAGGTCATGAGACTCTTCATGTCACCCTGTCTATGCACCCCACATTACAGGGTGGTAAGCTGAGGCCTTCTCCCCTGCAGCCTCTCCACACTGGGGGTGTCTCCTCCAGGTTACAGGTTCTCAGAGTGGAGGACACAGGACCCAGACCTTGTTTTCTCCAGCTGCCCAGGGATGACCCTGTCTCAGGCAGACCCTTGGGGACTTCAAGGTTAACCTGCCCATCAGCCTAGTGTCTCTGCCCTCACTATCTGTGGGAACGGGACATGGTGGCCAGAGACTGGATGCCCTTATCCCATGGCAGAGCTGCCTCCAACCTCTCTCTTCTCCCTCCCTTGTCACCTGCTGAGTGTGAACGCCTCTTCTCACCCCCAGCTCTGCATTCAGTGTATATGTGTGTGTATGTATGTGAGTGTATGTATGTGTATGTGCACATGTGTGTGTGGCCACACCTATGTCTGTGTGGGGATGTCCAAAGGAAAGGGCTACACCTGGGAGAAGGACCCCAGAATCTCAGGGGTTCTTATTTTCAAAGCAAACTCCATGGCAGGGTTGAGCCAGTTGCCAGGATCAGATCCAGGGCATGGTCATTGAAGTACAGACTGGGGATGTAGCAGGTGTCACAGTCAGTGAGCCTCAGGGGACAAACCAAATGCAGGCTCTGGGAATGATGTCCCTTGTCAGGACCTCTACAAGTATTAAGGGGTGCCAAGTAGATTCGTGAACTGCAGACAGGCTGCTAGGATGCTCAAGGCACTGTCCCTCAGCAGATTGAAACCCTCAAAATTCTAATGATCAAATAGACAGAAAGACACCTGTTCCCTGAAGAAATGTGGGTGTGGCTTTTGGAACGTGGATTAAGCTAGAATCCACTACATAGAAAACACACAAAGTGTTTCAAAGAGCTGCGTTGGCAGAGGCACTGACTGAGATGGTGCAAAGTGGAGAAAGACCTGTGGGGCCACTAACTTTCTGCAGGCAGGAAACTGTCTGAGGACATAACCATGTCCCAATGTCTCCTTCAGAGGTGGCCAAAGCGAGTGATGAACACATAAATAAGGAAGATGGTCTTAAGGGACCGAGTGAAGAGAACAATGGACTGGGAGCCACCCCAAGTCACTAACTTCAGGGAACACCCCATCCCCTGGGAAGCAGTCCCCAGCAACATTGTCCAGGGGGCTGCAGAACTGCCCGGGACAGCAACTGCTCTGTGTCCCCATTATTCTCTCTGACAGGACTGCAGTCATGCACTCTCTGTCTGCCCACAGATCCTGAGCCTGTGGGAGCTTAGTAACTTCTCATTTAGTTCCGAGGTGTATGACCTAGAGGAGCCTCTGTGGGATGGACACCACAAGATCTTGGATTTAAGCCTGAAGCCCTGATTAGATGAGATCTGGGGGACCTGAGATGCAAGATGGGGTGAAGACATCTGATACGCACAAGGGACATGAACTGTGGTGGCTGAGACTGAGAGCTGGAGCAGAAGGCTTTCAGGGGTCTGGGCCTGTCAACCCTTCCTGAATCTGTGCCCTTTGCCCAGGGCTTTGCAGTTTCTCTCAACCTTGACTAAGACTCCCCAGGACCCCGCCCCTTCTTGCTGTCTCCAACAGGGCTGCTTATTCCTGAGTGTTCCCTGGGAGCTTCTGCCCCTGGGGGCCTGGAAGTAGATTACTGTCCCTCTCCCACCCCTGTCACTTCCCTGGGAAGAACCTCTACTGGATTCTTGCTTGGAGGAGGTGGAGAACTTTGCCTCCACATAAACCATAAACCATCAGCCCCACTCCCAGCCACTCACTTTATGATCTCCCACTTTGCAATGGTTTCCTCCACTCTCACCCCTGCTATAGCCACAGGACATCCATCCAGGTGGCATTGACATCCAGGGCCCCACACTCTGCTGACCCACCCTAACCATCATTCACTCCATAGGCTACACACTCCCCACCAGCCCCACCTTCCCACTTCACCCCTCCCACCTGCCTGCACCCCTCAGGCTATGAGTATCTGCCATGGCATGCCTGTTTATGTCCCCCAAATCAATACTTTGAAGTGGTTGATGGTATTAGGACAAGGGGCCTTGAAAGGCAATGAGGTTTAGATGCAGACAGGAGGGTGGGATTCTCAGGACAGGATTGGTGCCCTTAGAAGGGCAAGAAATCAGACCCCTCTCCCCTCTATAGCAGGACCCAGGGAGAAGACAGCCATCTGCCAGCCAGGAAGAGGACTCTCATCAGAAACCCACTATGCTGGCACCCTGAACTGTGAGAAATAAGTGTCCCTTGTGAGAGCCCCTGGGCCTGTGGGGTCTGCGATGGCACTTGAGTTGCGTGAGGCAAGGGCCTCCCCTTGCCAATGCCTTCCCTCTGAGCCTCAATGCCCCTCCATGGGCCGGCCAGTCCCACACACTCCACACTCATTACCTGAGATGCCCTGGTCAGGGGCATGTAGACCAGGCCTTCCTCCTGTGAGTGGACAGCACACAGCGCCCACCACCCCTTCCTAGGCCTAGAGAAGGACAGAGCCGCCTTTGCCAGGACTCCTACTACTGCACTGGGGTATCACGTCACGCGTGACAAGGGCTGGAGGGCTCCAGGAGGGGCGGCAAAGGGTTAAGAAATCACAAGAGTCAAAAGTAGAGTTTCTGAGGCCAGGGGTCTCCTCTCTGCAGACCAAGAGAGCCAGCCCTGATATTGGCAGGCGAATAAGTTTTGTTTACAACTGTCACAAAGAAGTCAATTTGAATATCTATACCCAGTTAATTGATTCAATTAGACTGGCAGCTGCTTCACCGAAACTCATTGTGATCAAGCACAAGTTGTGCTTTCACACATACGTATGATCCCCAGGATGGTCTCAGCATTCGGAGATCACCGGATAAGGAAGTTTTACCGAGATCATTCCCTTGGGTCTCAGCATTCCAAGACACTTCCTTCCGACTTCAAAGGATCAGTGCACAGGAGCATTCAAGTCAGCAGCTGCAAGGTGACACTGAGGGGCATCCCAATGGCCTTGGAGAGTCTCCCCCGAAACCACCTTCCAGGCCAGGGGACTTTGGCTAGCCTTATCACACCTGGGTCTCATGTGTCTGTCTCCGCTCACTCATGTTCTTGGAGGCAAAGTGGCCACTGGGGGCGGAAAATGGAGTCAGGGACTTCCAAGCATGTCTCTCTGACTATGAACCCGAGGATCTTCCACCACTTTTCTTTCTCTACCTTTATCTCTATTTCTATCTATCTATCTATCTATCTATCTATCTATCTATCTATCTATCTATCATTTATCTATCTATCTATCATCTATCTATCTATCTCTCTATCTCTATCTCTATCTCTCTCCTCTGTCTCTGGGGCTGGACCTCATGGACACAGTTACTCTGGAACACAACCTTCTTTCTGTCTTTCTGCAGAATTAATGTATGTGACTGGCACCCTGCAATCTGGGCAGGGGGTGCACAGAAGCTGGGCTGTGAGCTCTGAGCCAGGAAGCCTCTCTTTCTGCCCATGGTCACCCAGCCCCATCCAGGAAAACCCTGGTGCCCTTTCCTCCCGCCGTCAGCTCCTGAGGAAACTGTGCATGGCTGGGGGTTGTAAGGTAGCCTGGAAGCTTCATTCCTCATCTCCCATGAATTCAATCAAGCCTCCATTTTTCTGGAATTTTCTGCAAGAGGGCTGGTTCCACAGCTTAGGGGAAACTTCCCAACACCCGCTGCTTGCCCAGTGCCCCGTGAACTGAAGCAACTTCTCCCACCTTCAGTACTTTGAATTTTAAGGGCAGGAGGTGATGGGAGTCAGGACTGTGGGGACTATCACTGTGCCATTTCCAGATTGACCCACATCTCCCCTTTTCCTCTCCTGGATCAGAGATGCCTTGGGCCATTTGAGCTCGGTCAAGGGTATGCAGCAACCACCAGGCTCATTCACTCACCTGGTAAATGTGAGGGCTACCATCAGTTGGTCCACTTTGTGACAACAGCACAGATGCCCCCAGCTTCCCCTTTTCTGTGCCCAGACATAAAGGGTGCATGCCCAGGTGATCAGGGCGCAAGGAGTCACAGGGCTGGGCAGTGGGTGCCAGGTGTTGGAGCCCCCTTCCCTGACAGCCTTTCCCTGTGGGCAGGGGCTGTCCTTCCAGCTCACCCCTGCACCCTGTCCCACTGACTCTTCCTGCTGCAACCCCACGCCCCCAGAAATGCAACAGTCCACCAGCTTCTGCCCACAGCCACCTCCACAGAACCTCCCACTTGGCCAGCAATCCCATTATTCCAGAATATGTCCTGCTTATTTTGTCTCCCCTCTGCCCACCTGGCATCTCCAGGCCACCTCAGACCACATCTGTCTGGAACCCTCTGCCCTGCACCCCCAGCCCCAGGGCTCCAGGTTGGTGAACCCACGGTTGTCAGTTGAGTTTTGCAGTCTGGCCTGTCCTGGAAAGAGGCCATCAATCTCTTCAAGGAGCGGCTTGGTGGGCAGCTTGCTGGGCAGGCAGAGCCCATGTCAGAGCCTCCTGCCACCTTGAGGCTCCCCATGGTTTCGGGTTGGCACTTGAAGGTCATTGTTAGGGAACATTCTCCCAGTAAGCCTGCCTTGCATCTCTTCAGGAGGCTGACCTTGTCCAGGGGAGATTGTGGGATTCCCTAGGGAGCTTCTTTTGCAGCTAGGACCCCACAGGCAGCACCATCACCAGGAGCTGCATGGAAAGCAGCCATTCTGGCCCATCTTGGCCCTCCTTCCTCAGACGCCCTGATGCAGCCTTTCAATCTCCCTGCCCCTGTGCCCCTGCCATGGGCGCCCAGCCAACCTGAGCCTCCAGCTGGCCTGGGTGGGCCCACAGGAAGGGAAGGACACTTTGGGCCCTTCCCTCCCCAAGGCACAGAGGGCCAGCCCTGGCACTCAGTCCTTGGAGTGGCACAGCCACCTGGTGGGCGCTGCCTGCCTGGGAGGTCCCTGGAGAAGGAGATCTCTCTGAGGTTCTGATTTCATCCTCTGTGGTCACATACCCAGAAAAGAGATTGCTGGCTCATGTGGTTGTTCTATTTTTAGTTTGTTGAGGAATCTTCACACTGTAACAATTTCCACCTTTTCATATACCTATTGGTTATTTTTATGTCTTCTTCAGAAAAATGTCTATTCAGGTCCTTTGCCGATGTTTTCATTAGGTTGTTTGTTTGTTTCTTAGTTATTGAGCTGTTTTTCTTTTTTATTGTATTAACCCCTTATCAGACATATGACTGGCAAGTATCTGCTTCCAATCCATAGGTTGCTTTTTTGTTTGGTTGTTTCCTTTGCTGCACTGAAGCTTTTTAGTTGATGGAGTCCCACTTGTTTACTCTTGCTTTTATTGCCAGGGCTTCCAGACCCAGAAAGAAAAAAAGCCCTGTATGATCTCACTCATATGTGGAATCTAAAAAAGACAAACACAGGAGCAGAGAGTAGAATGGTGGTTACTAGGACATTTGTGGAGGTGGGGGATGGAGAGATGTCAGTCAGAAGGGACAAAGTTGCCGTTTGTGGGATAAATAAGTCTAGAGAAATAAAGTACAGCATGATGACTCTAGTTAATAATACTGTATTGAATACTGGAAATTTGTTCAGAGAGTAGATGTCAGGTGCTATCATCACAAAAACTAGGAACTATGAGGAGATATGTTTACTAGTTTGACTGTACTCATCATTCCACTGTGTATGTGTATATCAAGTCATTAGGCTGTACACCTTAGGTATTTAAATTTGTTTAAAAATAAAATAAGATTATTTGCAGTTTCATATACTAACAATGACCATGTAAAAAGGAAATTAATAAAACAATCTTATTTACAATAGCATCAAAACAATAGCAGAGCACAAAGATCACTCTCTCATCCTGCAGGTCTGACTTCTACCAAAATGAATGGCCTGGATGACGGCAACAACCTTCTTGTCTTTAAAACCTGTGGCCTTGCTACCCCTGACCATGTTCCAGGACATCCAGACCTGAACGAGGGCCAGGGCGAGGAAACCAAGGCAACACAGATGATGGCAGACACAGGTGAGGGCAGTTTGGAGATTGACGCGGAGGGAGGTGCATCTCAGGCCCACTGGAGCTGTGGCCCTGTGCTCTGCATTCGAGTTGTGGGAATTGCAGCTGTGCAATGACTAAAATGGGCCAGAAAGAGGCTTTGCCACCTACGGAGGGCCTGGAAGCAGCCTCTGCCTTTGCCTTGGTGGCAACAGACAATAGCCAGGAAAATGACTGTCAGTGTAGACAGCCAAGCAGTCCTGCTAGGGAGAAAGCTCTAGAAGCCTATGGCACAGGGGGTTGGGGTCTCAGATGATGTCTGGGGCAAAGGACAAGGAAGTGACAACAAAACAATGCGCCATATCAGTGACAGCAGAAAAGGAGGGAGTAGCAGAGGAGGTGGTGAAGGAAAAGAAGGTGATACAGAAGGAGAAAAAGGTGGTAGGAGGAGTGAAAGAGGAGACAGGTGACAGGGGCCGGCAGATCAATAACTGCATGAACTCACTAGAGGTCATCGATCAGGAGCTGTCAAATGTAAATGCCCAGGCAGAGAGGTCCTTCCTTCAGCTGGAGCACAAGTCTGGCTGGATGTGAAGGCTCCATATGTGGTGCAGAAGTTTCATTATCCAGAATATCCCAGGTTTCTGGGTCACTGCTTTTCGGAACCATCCTTAGCTGTCACATATGATCAGTGGCCAAGATGAAGACATGATGAGATACATGATCAATTTGGAAGTTGAGGAGCTTAAACACCCTAGAGCAGGCTGCAAATTCAGGTTCATCTTTCAAAGCAACCCCTACTTCTGAAATGAGGTGAGGGGCTCATCAAGAAATATGAGTGCAGATCTTCTGGCCAGGTGGTGTCTCTTTTCACTCCAATCAGCTGGTAACAGGGTCAAGACCCCCAGTCCCATATCCACAGAAACTGGGAAGAACCAGTTTCTTCAACTGGTTCTTAGACCATAGCTTCCTAGAATTCAACAGGATTGCTGATATTATCAAAGCAGAACTGTGGCCCAATCCCCTACAATATTACTTGATGGGTGAAGGGCCCCACGGAGGAATTTGAGATCCAGCAAGGCAGCCAGTGGAAAACCCCAGGTCCTTCAGGGTCCAGTCTGGCTAACTCCTGATCTATGAGAAGCTCCTGCACAAGTTTCCTTACCTGGGTAAGTGACCTCCTCTTGGATTCTATGCTTAGCCAACAGCATGCAATCTTTCATCTGCTTTCCCTTCACACTGGATTATTTTGCTCTTTGGTTCTTCTAAATCTTCAGTCAGTTTCAGGATTGTTGCTTACATGCCTATGCTCTTCTTCCTCTGGGCCTTGGTGCTTTTCTGCAAAGTGTTATGTGTTCCAAGTGCATGGCCATCCACTGCTTCAATGCCAAGCATAAGATGCCATAAATGTGCACTGACTTTATTTGCATGCCTTGGGCTCTTTCTGTGACTATGGTCTTTTCCCAGTTTTAAAAGTTGTTATCTACCACAAGGAAGCTTAATATATATCTTTGTAAATAACTACCTGGGCTCTGCTATGCTGGCTCTACTCCTGATACCCTGCACTCTATGGTGAGCTCTTTGAGTGTCACTGCTGTAAGATGAAGCTGATATAAGTGATGCCAGCCATGAACCCAAAATGGACATTCCAGGGTACCACTAACTGATTCCCAACTGATTTCCTGGATCTGTGCCATCCAGCCTGCTAGTTATCTGGCAAAATAAGCAGGTGGCTGACGGGTTGCTACTAGGCATGAATGAGGTAACAGATGAGATGTGTTCTGTGTTATCATTTTGTTGGTCTCCTTAATGTCTTTGGTCACTCTGCATTGTGACCAGGTACTGGTGAGTATGAAAGCCTGTGCTGTAGCCCACTTAAACCTATTCTCAGCCTTTTGGATGAGCTTTACATAGTCACTATGGCCTGCCTGCTCAGGAACTATCGGTGGACTTAAGGCCCCAGGCAGGACACAGGAACCACTCCCTTCCCAAATGGTTACCCTAACCCAATTGGCTGTTGGGAAGGTTGAGCAGTCATATGTGACAGTGCCCAAAGCAAAGCTGGAAAGGGGGTCCCTTCCAACAGTTAGTCTTTTTGAGTCCTAGACAATAAACCACCTGAGGGCACTGAGGAAGATGTATTTCTGGTCTATTTTTCTCCCTGTCCCTCTCCCTCCTCCCTCTCCCCTGCTCCCTTACTGCTCAGAAACAAACAAAAGGTGGCACAGTGCTGTCAGAGCTGTCTTACTTATGGAGGGGTATGGTGGTGGTGGTGACATCCACCCTTCTCCTTTCTCCTTTCTTTTTGAAGGCACTGCCATAAGCTCCCTGAGGGCTTAGGAGGTCTAGATACAAAGCAATGGAGAAACTGAAAGACCAGATATAGAAATGAGCCCACTGTGGAGAGGGTTTAGAAAGGCAGTCAGGGAAGACTGGATCCTTGCAGGGTCAGGGGTGGGAGGGGAGGCCCCAATGCTCTTCCCAGGAGAGGTGGGAGAATCAAAGTGGTTAATGTTTAAAGAGGATGCTTGGAGAAGACTTTTCCTCCAATTTTTCCTATATCCTTGAATTCACCAGTAGATTTTTATACACAAAAATGCAAGTCTAGGTGTTTTCTCTCTATTATTCTAGGAATGACTTTATATGTGGAATATTAATGGTATATGCTTCTTATTTCACTGTGAGTAAAATCCCATTAATTCTTTCATTTTTGCTTGCTGGCAAAATTCACACTTACAGGTCTGCTTTTTGCTTGTAATTGAATATGTGTGCAAAAATATCAAATTTGTTTCTTGTGCAGCTTGAAGACGTTGATAATATATCAGCTTGTTCTGGTCTCTTAGTATATAGCTCTATTCTTAGAAATAATTTGAATTGAGGAGTCTGAAATTTTGCAAATTGTCGCTGTCTTGTGAAAGTAACCTCAAGAAGAAAAACATAACTCCGTCTTACTTGACATTTCTTGCCCTAGTAGTAAGTGGTACTTAATAATTTATTTTCCCAATCTGTGTAAGTAGTTGCAGAATTGCTCTCTCAAACTAAACAAAGGTTGTTAGTACTTTTGTCTTCTATGTGCTAGAAGAAAAAATAAAATCTCACTCTGCTGTATTTCTTGTTTTCACTAAAATTAAAGATTAATAAAGTTAGAAAAAAAATTAAAATACCTGGGAATAAACTTAACCAAGGAGATGAACAACTTGTACACTGAAACTATGAAACATTATAAATAAAATTAAAAGAGACAAACACAAAGTTACCATATGCTGGAAAACTTATTGTTGTTAAAATGTCCCTATTGGGCCGGCTGAGTGGCTCAGTTGGTTAAGAGCTCGCTCTAGAGTTTGAGCTCTGAGCAACAGCGGTTCGAGTCAGCCCGAGCTGAGCAGCCGTGAGCTGCCAGCAGGTGGCGGGATGGCTCAGCTAAAAAAAAAATGTCCCTATTACCCACAGAGATCTAGATGCTCATACTACTCTCATCAAAATCATATTTGTTTGTACAAAAATAGGAAAATAAATAACATTCATATGGAACCACAAAAGACCCAGAATAGCCAAAATGGTCTTGAGAAAGAAGAACGAAGCTGGAGGGATCACATTTCCTGATTTCAAAATATGTTACAGAGGCAGAGTCATTAAAATTGTATGCCACTGGAATAAAGACAGACATATAAAGAGAGCACACAAAAGAGAGAGCACAGAAATAGACCCACAAATATACAGTCAGTTGATATTTAGACAAGGGTGTCTAAAGCACACACTGGGCATACACAATTTCTTCAATAAATGGTGTTGGGAAAACTGAAGATCCCCAGGCAAAAAAAATGTAACACTGGACCTCTACCTTACCCCACACACAAAAATCAATTCAAAATGGATTAGAGACTCCAATATGAGACCTGAAACTGTAAAACTCCTACAATAAACAAAGGGAAAACCTTCATAACGTTAGTCTTGGCAGTGATTTCTTGGTTATGGTACTAAAAACACAGGTAACAAAACCAAAAATACACAAGTAGCACTATCAAACTAAAAAGCTTCTGTACAGTAAAGAAAACAACAGAATGAAAAAGCAACCATTAGATTGGGAGAAAATACTTGCAAACCATATACCTTATAAATAAAATCAATTTCCAATATATACAAGGAATTCCTACAACTCAATAGCAAAAAAATAAATAAATAAGCAAATTCGGATTTAAAAATGGACGAATGACTTGAACAATTCTCCAAAGAAGACATACAAATGGACAACAAAGTGCGCAAAACAATTTTGTTATGTGACCCCTCAGAAAATGTCATGACTCTCAGGGCAAGAGTCATTTCTTCTTGGATCTCCTTTCATCCTTCTTGTTGCCTGGAAGGAAAGGGCCCTGATTCTGCGAGGCTGTCTCAGCACTGTTCCAGCACTTGCTAATCAACGTCAGTCTCGGTGCTTTTTGCAAGTAGTTGTATCTAGAATTTAATAAAAATTTTTGTTTTCTTTTTATTGATTTTTGGCAGTTACGTGATTTATGGAGAGATGTTGGCTTCTCATTTATGGTAGAGATTTTCAGTATCCCTTAAAAACTTAAACAGGATAAAGTAGTGTATTAAGAAATAATGATGGTGGTGGGAGGAGGACTGAGGTAATGACCATAAGCCTGGTAAAGAAGTGAGTGAGGTAGTGGAACATGACCCTCCAAGTCGGTGAGGCTGCTAGTGGGTGTCAATCAACTTTTCAGGAGGATGAAAGCACAAAAACCACAAGAGGAATGAGTGGAAGCATGTCATGATTCCAAGATAGCACCTTGCTGGACCCAACTCTGGCCTGCCTGACTACCTCAGCTTTCAGGATTCAATCCTGGCCGCCTCTTACGGGAAATCCTCCAGGGTGGCTAGCTGTGGAGTCATCTCTCTTCCCATACACTAATCACGATCCACCTTTTTCTGAAACCAGCTGTGTCATCAGAGTTCACAGAAGAGATGCCTGCTGGGGCTGGGGGAAGGGGACCTACAGTAAGCTACAGAGCATTTAAGGATTCACAGCAGAAATGCAGGCCCAGTGTGGCCACACATTCCAAATTTTCAAGAAAAGTCAGAAATCTAAATTCTTACATGAAATTTCACCATTTTTACTGTTCCTCTTGCCTGGGTGCAGGACCCTATCTCTGCACTCTCAGGTGACACAGAGCTAAGCTTCTGAGTGGAGATGGCTGTCAAGCTGCAGTGCCCTCATGCCCTGACACCTAAAATGAGGTGACCCAGGAGAGGAAACCACCACTAAAGTGGGATGTGCCAGTCATGGGTTTTCACATAAGACCAGGCCCTACTGGTAGGCAAGGAGGGGTCTAAATCATCTGGCCCTGCCTGACCAAAGCCAATCCCAAAGGCCTGGGCTCACAGGCTTGGGGCAGCATGAATGACAAGATCCAAAGGGACAGGTGTCCACCCTCTGGGGAAGTGGGGCAGAATCTGGGACACAGAGCAGAGATGTTCCAACAGACACACACGTGGGGAGGAGGGTCACTGTGTTGAGGGCAACAGGTCTGGCAGGGCAGTGACTCCAGGCTCAGGACCTTGCTAGAGAAGACAGATTCCAGCTGAGGATAGTCTCAGACCGCACACCTGCTCCAGGATAGAGAGGTATGCCTGGTATGCTGAGTTGGAAAAGCTGGAGAGAGTGTAGAAAGGCTATTTCAGGCATGGCCTGGGGAGAGCAAAGTCCAGGAGGTTAGATGCTCACGTGGGATCCAGGTCAGGTGAGCGCTGCGATCAACCTGTGCTCCAAGAGGGAAGGCCAGGTCAGGATAGAGGAGGCTGTGCTCCCGTGCTGCAATGGAGGGGGCAGGGACTTCAGGCAGAGAGATGTTGGGGACTGAGGGAACCTTGCCCTCTCTCTGATCTTTGGCGTAGCCCCTGCAGTGCGTACACCTGCCTATAAAGACGGCTCTGGCCTATGGGGTCTCTCTCTCAGATCTGTGCCCCCTCCTGGCCCAGGGCGCAGAGAGAGGGCAAGGCGGCCCATCGCAATACCGGGCTGACTAGTGGGACTCCGGCGCCCCAGGAGGACTCTGGGTTGGGATGCTGTGGCTCTCCCTGTGCTGGCGGCCGCGCTTCTGCTGCCGCCTCCGGGTTTCTTCTCTGATTTGCTGCGAACCTGGAACATTGGCGGCAGCCGGGTCACTGCAGGCTGAGGCACCCCTGTCCCTGCCCTCCCAGCGCTCGCTCCTTTCCTCTCCCGGTTTTCCTTCCGCGCTCCCCGCCTCTCCTCAGCACCTTGCCTCCTCCGCTCCGCATCCTGCTGTCCTGCGGCTGCGGACGGCTCCTGCTGCCCCCAGTAGTGGGCTGGGCGGCGCGCGGCGAATTTTCGCGCCGGCTGCGATTGCCGTGCCCCGGCTGCAATCGTGCTGCATGGGATCCGCTAGCCGAAGCCGATCGCCTCCTGCTCAGCGCCGCGCTGCTGCTGCTGTTGACGGCGCCGCCCAGGTAGGTGCGGAGGGACCCCCACTCCCATGCCACTCATCGGCCGGGCGCTGCTCAGCGCGTCCCGCTGCCCCACCCCAGGAGCCTTCCAGCCCAACTTGGACAAACTTCGCACGCACTGCCCTGAACCACGCTGGCCAAGTTTGGGGCCTGGGCGGTCGCGCAGGGGGCGCCCTGCGGCGTACCCAGGAGTCTCGGGGCCAGGCTTCAAGGCTCCCGGGACGCGGAGCGATAAGACGAACCGCCGGGAGAGCCCCGCGGCGGACCTCGCAGCGCCAGCTCCAACCAGTCGGGGTAGCCAAGGTGAGGCGACGCTCGGGCTGCCGTCCGGGGACGCTCGGGCGGCGCCAGCGCACAGCCGGGGGCCCTGAGGATTCGTTAGGGCGCGCAGGAAAGGATCCCCGAAGTTCCGACGACCTTGCTCTACCCCTTCAGGGATCGGGAACGGACAGCGGCCTCACCGGGAACCGGAAACGGAGGTTTCCAGGTAGCCAGGGGCTACCGAGTCCTCGCCGCCCCAGGGGCCACTAGAGGGTAGAGGTGCAGGTGTAGGGGTCCAACCGGGAATGGTTTTGGAGCGGCCCTACGTCCTGCCAAGGAAGGTAGGTTCACCCAGCTGAGTATGCGCTGATGCAGCTGTTCCCTGGGGAACTGTGAAAAGCTCAAGTAGCCCCAACCCAGAAACGGGGCAAGGGGCAGAGCACAATGCTTGCAGGGTCCCAGAGCGGTAAGTCCCAGGACGGCGGGGCTCCGTAGTGTTGGCTGTGTTAACTCACCTCCCGGGTACGGAAATGGCCAGGGAGGTGCCGCCTAGTCTATGGGGGTTGCCTGGCGGAATGCCCTTCATTTTTCAGTGGGGGCGGGGCTGGGGGATGCGAGACTCAGTGGGGTGGGAGCCCTAGGAGCTGAGAGCTCCTTGGTCTGTCGCTCTAACACCCCTTCTCCTTGCAGGCGAGCCCTTGGGGCACAGAGTAGAGAGCACCCTGGCCGTGCCCGTGCGCACTGACGCCCAGAACCTCTTGGTGTCCCACGTGGTGTTGGCGGCGATAGCCCAGGAGAAGGTTTGGGCCCTCAGAGCCGCCCTGGTCCAGACCTCAGGCTTCCCGGGAGGCAGCGAGGAGGACCCTGGAGGCAGCCTCTTCTACAATGTCACGGTCTTCTGCGGAGACTTGCACCTGTGGCTGCGGCCCAATGCCCGCTTGGTGGCGCCAGGGACCATGGTGCAGTGGCAGAGCGAGTCCTTTGTGGAGCGCTGCTTGGAACCTGCCTCCGAGACTTGACCGGACTGATCCAAGCCTCCTCCGTGGCGCTCAGCAACTGCAGAGGCTGGTGAGTACGCACTTGTCCTGCTCCTTTCTGTCCATGGCCCTTGCCTGGATCTCAGAAGCCAGTTACTTGGCGTCCCCTTGTAACTGGAGGGCAAGGACCTGCCTGCCCTAGGATATTCTCTGCTTAGGGAAGACTGGGCATCTATTCAAGGGGCTTGCTGGAAGGCAAGTTATTCTGACTGGAGGGAGAAGGGTGATTTATGGAGGAGGAGAGCAAGGATCTTCCAAGTGCTGATCAAGTAGTCAGTCCATGTGTGTCTCCTTTAGGCCTGCAGGCCCAAGTCTTGTCTTGTATCCAGGTGTGTGTATACCTCTGGGAATGTGTACACATGTGTTTTGGGATGTCTCTGTGTATTCGTGTCTGGGTACCTGTGCATCTGTGAACATGCGAATGTGCCACTGTGAGTCTTGTGTACGTGTGTATCTGTAAGTTCCTGCTAACCTGTATGTCAGTGTCTGCTGAGTGTGTGACTCTGTGCATTTTAGTATGTGCGGTATGTGTATGGGAGCAGGTGTGCTGGTAGTCAGTCTTCTTGTTTCTGTGTGTGAGTGGTGCCAGCCCAGGGGGCAGGCTATGGCACTGAAATGCCCAGTTATTCCTCTGCCACCTGGCTGACCAGGAGCCATGATTTTTTGTTTTGTTTTTTTAAAGTTTTTATTAGGGAATTGGGGGGATGGGAACAGTGCTGGGGAATTGGGGAAGGGGAACAGACAAGTTGCTGTCGTTTTGTTCTTCAGTCTAGTTGTGGAGGACGTTGCTTCACTGGCCCAAGTTGGCACCATCATTGCACTCTTCCTGGGTGAGGCAGATCAGTCGCCGGCTTCTGGATGGCCGCTCACTGTGGCTGCTGGCTACATACGGTAGCCCATGGCAACCCACTGCCACAGGGCTGCAACCTACGCCGTCGCTGGCGACTCATGGCAGCCCAGGTCCAGGTTGAGCTGTTGTTCAGCATCTTAGCTGTAGAGGGCAGTGTCACTGGCCCTCAGATGTGGGATCCGAACCGGGGCCCTCTGGCGTCCCAAGCCAGCTCTTAACCATTGCGCCACTCGGCCGGCCCGCCATGGTTTTTATGGTGTGGATTTTAATGCAACCGTTATGAGTTGTGATGATTTCCTCGGCTTTTGTCTTCTCGAGGGAAAGAGTTCAGTCAAGAGACAGTGTTTTGTGCAGGTATAGGGTCGTAAGAAGTTTATCCATAAAGGCAGATACACTCTAAGATGTGGAGGAGACCAATCCCAAGAGGAGGAAAGGCCTCTCCTCACATTGTATGAAGGCTTTTATTTCTTTGGGTAGAATTGCCTTCCCCTCTGCCTTCTCTTTATCTTTTTTCTATCCTGCCGAGGTGCCCAGTCCTCCCTTTTGCTTCTCAAGGTAGTTTCTGTTAATTTTCCTTTTATGATTTATTTGAGAAGATCACTAAAATGGTCCTGAAAAACAGCATGTATACTCTGATAAGTGGGATGTCTTCCTTCCTTCTTTGACTTCTAAAAATACATCCCTTTGATATAGGGTTATATGCAAGCCTGGAATCCTGCCAAGCCAATGAGGCATTGGTGTCTTAAGTGAGGGCAGCTGCTGTCGCGTCCCGCATGACATGGGCAGTGGGAGAACGAAAGGGGGCAGCGAAGGGTTAAGAAATAAAAGAAACAGCAGCCAAGAGTTAAATGAGCGTGGGGCCAAGGGTCTCCCCCAGCCTCGTGGACTAAGAGCCCCGAATCGGGCCGACACACCGCTTTTATTTCTCCACCTACCTGGAAGTAGCATTTTTTTCTCTCCACAGTCTGTGAGTCTCATTCCTGAGAACTTGCTCAAGCCAGATTACCCATGCCTGCAAGCTGCTATTACCAACAGTCCGCCAGCAGCGATAAGACAGAGGCTCTGCCTTCACACACCCTATATGCATAAGACCCCAGGAAGATAAGATTATTATGCTGAGAACAGATACTATCACATTGTCAGGTCACTCTCCAAGCAGGTTGAGGGAAGTAGCTACAGAAGTAGAAAACCTCCAGTCTCTTTGGGGGGCAGGTGACGGCCCATGCCCACCTCCATCAGCCCCAAGATTTCTCCTGATGGCTTCCATGTGACCGTTCCTGGCTTAGGTTGTTCCTCCCTCGAGGAATCTTACCTGTCATTGACTAACCAGCCATCCTTTGGGGCCAAACAGGGAGACGCAAGGTGGATGAGCAGTGTCCTCAAAAGGGTCAGTTTAGGGTTAAGCCTGGGGGGACAGACGGCTGGAGAGCTGCGTGGCAACAAGCTGCAAGGGGTCTTGACCCAAGTAGGAGCTGCCACAAAGGGCTTTCTAACAGAGACTAGGTCTCTCCTTCTCCTGCTAATTTCTATCTACCCACCTTATCATTCCCCCCTCAAGAGTGTGAGACTCTGAACTCTTTTAGGAAAAGGGACAATGTGTCTCTTCTGTATCTACTTCCTGCTGAAAGGGGCGATGTTTTAGGGTCTTATCCTCTTGCTCTCTGTCAGGAGGAAGGAGGTGTTGTCTCCGGACTTTCGGCAGGTGGAAGACGAAAGCTGCGTGCGACACTGTCAAAAGGAGACTGGTATAAATCTGAGGCTTCTATTTCTGGAGGGACTGGTTGGAATCCCTGGAGCCATCATTTTTAAGTGGAAGTGTTGTAATATAGAGGAAATAAATTTGACAACTAGATTTGACAAAATAGCAGTAGAAGCAATATACATACTAAAGGCCCTAATAAGGGTAGAAACCAAGTCATGGAAGGCAGAGTATCTTTTGCTGCCTGCCCAATGGAGTCAGTTGTTGGACATTCCTTTGCTAAATTATGAAACTATTCAGCCTGATTATATATCTTTTTAATATCTTCTGCTACTTGACTGGTGGCATTTATATAAGTGCAGCAAGTCTTATTAATTACTGCACATACTCCCCCTTGTTCAGCTAATAAGTAATCAAGGCTAGTTGGTTGTCAAAGACAACATTTACAAGGGAATTGAGGCACCGCTGGAGATTCTGGAGGGTGTCTTTGATGTCGGGAGCTAAGGCAGCTATGACCTTGTTAGGATGGTAAAAGTAGCCTCACGATAGGCAAATTCTCCCCAGGGGGTTGCTAGACCAACGGCAGCCCCAATACTGGCTAGAATGAGTCCTACGGCCCATTTGTCTTGGGGGTTAAGTGATGCTATGAACAGTGATTGATATGCCCCGAGGGCCTAAAAACCCTAAAGCACATTGTCCTTCAAACTGAAACTTGTCAATACATGGGTAGCCAGGGTGATAAGAGGATGGCAGTAGACCTCACCTAGCAACTTTTTGTTGGGTAGTTCTTTCTGAGGAGGACCACAGAGAAATAAATACCTGGGGGTGGGGGTGGGGGGACAGTATAAGCTCAATGTGGGAGGGCTTAAACCATGTGGTCACACCTGGGTCCCAAGGAGGGGCTATGATGCATTGGGGAGATAAAAGGCCTCCCCCCAGCCCAGCATCCCTGGGTCCCATCGGTACCCTTCTTGCTCTTGGAGGTAGGTAGTAAAGTTTCCAAGATGTTGTCAATCCCTCCTAGTATGTGAACCAATTCCTGGGGCTTGCATTTTGTCTACCATCATGAGCTTTGTGACTAGCTAGACACCAGAAGGTAGTATTTGGAGTGTCCCTTCTAGAAATGTCAAATGTAATGGGCTAATAGGGGGACTAGACAGACAAGAGGTAGCCTCCTTCTCGATATGTACAGAAGTGACAAAGGCTAGATGTGGATGTACAGTTGAGGGTTCTGACCCCAGTTGTATCAGACCAATTAACTAGTGGAGTGAGATGAATGCAGCTTGAAATGTAGCTGAGGGATCTAAACTGACAACCAAGGTAGTGCTGTTGGGGGATTACTTGGGGACCCCTGAAAGAAAGGTAAGACTGAGATTAAAACAGGCAGGTTGAACTGGGGCAGATGAAGAGTGTTTCTAGGCTGCATGTGGCATATCCAGCAGTCAAACAGGCCATTTCCCTTTGCAATTATTTTGGGAAAGTTTGCAAGGGTGTTAGTCTTGTCAACTGGACAAAATAGTTTTCCAGGCAGTCCGCCAAAAGGAGGATTTATTCGGGAAAAGGAAAAAGCAAAACCACCACAGCAGTGTGAGAACGCACACCTCTGGCTGGCGCCCACGTACAATGTCCCACCCCTCTCCCAAGATGTCCCCTATATACAAGTATATCTCCCCTGCAGGAAGTTAGAACCATAAAGTTTTTTTTTAATGTATCTTAGAACCATAAAGTTTTAACAGGAAGTCATGACTAGAGAGTAACGGGAAACCCAGCTCCACCCATAGTCCTCCCAGCTCCTGGGTCAGTTTTCTTAAAGTGCCAGTTCGCTTTTATCATTTCCCCCTTTTTTCAAGATCTTTTCTCTAAAAGCATCATTGATCAACAGCCAGGTCTTCAGGTTCAGGTTTTCCAGTCTTCAGCCTTTTGTCACTTGGTCAGGAAGGACCTCCTCTGGGTGTCATCTCTTACATCAAGGAGAGAGTGCATGAATCAGGAGCAGCTGGTATCCAGAGTTGACGGACATTAGGAGCAAAGCTTAAAAACAGTAAGCATTAACGGTAGAATAGAACAACCTAGCTTATATGGTAGGTGTAAACCAGGAGCTCAAGCTGTAGATGAGACAGAGACCATTATTATCTTAAACAGATCAAAGTTCTTGATGATAGAGTCAACAACCAGAAAGATTTGGTAACTCATCTCCTTAGAGGTCACCTGCTTTAAATTTTGGCAGCCTTACTTTCAAGCCACCAGACTGTGTGCTTTTTGAGTCAGGGTTTGGTGCCTTCTTTAAGTGTGACACATGTATCTAAGAGTCTACACCCTGCAGTTTAGCAGCACATGGGTTTGTCAACAGTACCTGGGAAGGGCCCTTCGAGCATGGCTGGATGGAATCCTTTTTTAGGTGTCTTTTCCAATAAACAAAATCTCCAGGTTTTAAAGTATGAAATTTTACTTTTTCATTTCCCTGGAGGGCATGATGAAATGATTGTTTGACTAAAGCATGATTTTTGTTGATGGAATCAAATAAGCCTTTATAATGTTGAAGTATGTCTCCTTTCACCAACTGTGGATCAAGAGAGGCAGGGGCCAAATTCATAGGGCGTCCTGTAATCATCTCAAAAGGTGAGAGCTTACGAGTCCCAAAAGGAGTAGATCTGAGATTTAAAAGGTTTAATGGCAATGCTTTTGGCCAAGGTATTTGAAGAGTTTCTGTAAATTTTGCCAATTGGGTCTTAATAATACCATTAGTGTGTTCAACCAATCCTGAGGATTAAGGATGGTAGGCACAGTGAAAATGTAGGATTGGCCAAACAGCACAAACTTGCTTTAGCACCTGACCAGTGAAATGGGTTCCTTGATCATTGTGGGGTTCAAGAGGAGTTCCCCAAGTAGTAACAATCTTTTCTAACAGTACTTTAGCCACTGCAGATGCATTAGCTTGTCTGCAGGGGAAAGCTTCAGTCCAGTGAGAAAACATACGTATTATGACTAAAACATGCTTGTATCCATGAAATGGGGGAAGCTGTATGAAGTCTATTTCCAGATTGCAAATGGTCCCTTTGGCAACTTAAAATGTCCAGAGGCAGTGTAAATAGGCTTCCCTCAGTTATACTTCAGACTGGTAAGACACCTAAGGTAGGCACACTTTGCAGCCTTATTAATATTTCCCTACCAATATTGGTGCACGAATGATACCATTTTGTCAGTAGACCAATGATTCAACACATGTACAGTGGATGGGTATGGGAATTTTAGCATTTCTGATAGAACTGGGTTGTTATTTGGTCCAAACCAGAGTTCCTTCTCCTTATCAAACCAGCAACTGTTGGATTTCCAGTCGTGTTTTTCTTCTTCAGAAGCTGATTGTTGGGCTTCTCTCACCAGTTTTTCTAAGTTATCAACTCAAGAAGCTTCTCTTTGGACCATGACAGAGGTTTGACTGCTGCTGATGCCTTTAAGGGCAGCATTTTTGGCAGAAATGTCAGCAAGGTAATTTCCTTTAGTTGTTTTGGTTTTTTTGTTTTGTTTTTTTAAAAAGATTTTTATTGGGGAATTGGGGAAGGGGAACAGACAAGTTGCTGTCATTTTGTTCTTCAGTCTAGTTGTGGAGGATGTTGCTTCACTGGCCCAAGTTGGCACCATCATTGTGCTCTTCCTGGTCGAGGCAGATCAGTCGCCGGCTTCTGGACGGCCGCTCACTGCGGCTGCTGGCCGCTCACGCTGGCTGCTGGCTACATACGGTAGCCCATGGCAACCCACTGCAGCAGGGGCTGCAGCCTACGCCGTCGCAGGCGACTCATGGCAGCCCAGCTCCAGGTTGAGCTGTTGTTCAGCATCTTAGCTGTAGAGGGCAGTGTCACTGCCCTCATATGTGGGATCCGAACCGGGGCCCTCTGGCGTCCCAAGCCAGTTCTTAACCATCGCGCCACTCGGCTGACCCAATTTCCTTTAGTTTTCAGGGAATCAAGTTTAGAATGTCCTGGAATCTTAATAATGGCTAAGGCATCAGGTAGAACTATAGCATCTAATAATTCCTGTACATATGAACTATTTTCAATTTTATCTCCATTGTAGGCAAGGCAACCACATTTCCATAGCATTCCAAAGTCGTGAGCCATTCCCAAAGCATACCTACTGTCAGTATAAATGTTCATAGTTTTACCCTTTGCTAAAATGCAAGCTCGAATGAGGGCATATAATTCAGCCTGCTGTGCTGAAGTGGCCAGAGGCAAAGGTGCTGCCTCGAAGATTTCAGAATGAGTTACAACAGCATAACCAGCACAGTACTTACCATGGTCATTTTTTAAGTATGGACTATCTGTAATCTATGAAAGATCAGCTTCACCTAGAGGTGTCTTCTGTAAATTGTCACAAGGAGTCAGGAGGTGATCTGTCAATGTCAGGCAGTCAAGAGGGGCTTCCTCAGTCTCCAAAGGAGGAAAAATAGCTGGATTAAGGATATTACAATGTGAAAGGGTTAAATGGAAACAGTGAACAAAAGGATTTCATAGGTAGTAAGATGACTAACTGAAAGGTGCTGGGTATGGTGAGAATTTAGGAGAACTTCTACCACATGAGACACAAAGATGGTTAGCGGGTATCCCACAACAATCTTTTCTATGGCCTTAACCAGGAGGGCAGTAACAGCAATGGCTCTGAGGCAAGGGAGTATCCCCAAGCCACAGGGTCCAGTTGTTGACTATAGTATCCTAGGAGTCTGTACTGATATCCGTGTTTCTGAGTGAGTACCCCAAGGGCTTTTCCTTCTTTTTTATGCACAAAAAGAAAAAAGAGAATCTGATAGTTAGGATGCCCAAGAGAAGATAGGTTTATTAAACTCTCCTTCAAGGCCTTAAATGCCATGGCATCCTGTTCTTCCTATGAAATTGGATCAGGACTGTCATTCCTTAATAGAACATATAGAGGTTTTGTCATAAGAGAGATTTGCGATCCAACTCCTGCAATAGCCAACTAGCCCAAGAAAACCTTGCAACTGGCACTTAGTCTTGGGCCTTGGGAAACAGGACGCCATGGAGCTTGTCTGGATCCATGCATAGACCCTGTTCTTATATCAGATATCCCAAATATTGAACCTGAGTTTGAGCAAATTGTAATTTTTCTTTAGAGACCTTATGTCCCTTTAAGGCCAAAACTGTCAACAGATGGATGCTATCATCCTGTGAGAAAACCTGAGGAAAGCAAAGAAGTAAATGATCCACATATGTATTGTAACAAAATGGAACCTTTAGCGAAAACTACATCATCCACAGTCTTCAGAATCTGTGTGAAATAAGAAAGGCTATAGGTAAAACCCTGAGGCATTACTGTCCAGGTAATTTGTTTTCCTTCCCAAATGAAAGCAAGAAGGTATTAGTTAGCTTCATCAACTGGGATGCTAAAGAATGCACTGCATAGATCAATTACTGTAAAGAATTTACTTCCACTTGGGATGGATGCCTGCAGTGTATGAAGGTCAGGAATGACAAGGTGTTGAGGGATAACAATACAGTTTATTACTCAGAGGTCCTGGACAAACCTTCACCCTTGTCTCTTTGGCTTTCTCACAGGTAGACTAGGAGTGTTACAAGGACTAGTGCAAGGAATAATAAGACCCTGAATTATGTAATCTTCTATTATGGGCTGTATACCTTGGAAAGCCTCCTTGCTTATAGGGTATTGATTAATTCTGGGCAGAGGCTTTGAAGGATCAATTTGAACCTTAATAGGAGGTGCACTGTGAATTCTGCCAGTATCAGTTGAAGATTTTGCCCATAAAGAAGATGGTAGTTGGTCCAATAGGGACCATTGATCAGTGCTCTCAGATTCAGTTTTTGTACCATCAGAGACAGCACAAATGAAAGATACTGAAAAGTCATGTAATTCAGCTGATAGGTGATTCTGACGGCTACTATCAAACTCTAACATAATTTCTACTTTTCAAGAAAAGGATATTCCAACATGATACTTCTCTAAGAAGTCTCTGCCTAATAGATGGGTAGGGGTGGAGGAACTAAGGAGAAAATAATGTTTTTCTCTTAAGGGATTAGACAAAATAGAATAGGTTCAGATAGATACACCTGTTGAGGTTTATTTGAAATCCCCACTATGTGAAATGTCTCATCACTCTGAGGCAGGAGCCAGTTTATAACAGTGGAGTAGAGCACTGAGAGTGTAGCACTGGAGTCAGTAAAAACAGAAATAGTTTCCTCCCCAATTTGAAGAAAAGTTTCCCTAAGATGATTAAGGAGGAAGATTGGTAAAAGCCCCATTAAGTTCCTTGGAGCCCTGTCATCGGGAATTGGGAATACCTGAAAAAGACTAGTTAAAAACCAGAGAACACCTAGTATGCTTGAACTTATAACAATCCCCCAGTGTCCTTGCTTCCTGCAGTAGTGGCAAAAAGTTGGAATTCTTTGGTTTCCCTTAGGGCCTCTTATTTACCACTGCTGAAATTCAGAAGTCTTGGCAATCTTACTTCTACATGGCTTGTCTAGAGAACTGGTGAGCTCATTGGCCAAATTCACTACTAATTTCAGGGTAGCCATAGCTCCCCAGCCCATCCTGGATCTCCTAACCAGGAAGGAAAGGGTTTTATTTAGGCCATTGACAAAGAATTAAAAGTTAGACGTGTGATGTCAACATCTGAAGGAAGACCAGAAGTTTCCTTAAAAACTACCTGAAGTCTATTATAATAGTCATGAACAGATTCATCAGGCCTTTGTGAGCTAGCGTGAATTTTGTTCCTATCAATAGACTGTAGGAACTGCTCGATGTAGTTTTCGTGCAAATTCCCTGGCTTCCTCCCAGTAATTGGAGGTTTGCTTTTCTAAGTTTCTATCAGGATGCTCCCATCCGGCAATCCTTATCCATTGTTGAGTTTGGCCTTCACCAGCTAACATATTGATTAGCTGATACAAATCAGAAAACTCAGGCTGATGGGCCTGAATAGTAATATCAAATTCCTCAATAAACTCATTAGAGTCCTCAGTTACCTTACAGAATTCCTATAAAATGGTTTGTTTTAACTCACCTTTAAACCAGGTGACAAAGGTGACATGGGGTTTATTAGATCTCCAGAGGGTTTAATCTTTTTGTTTTTTTAATTAAAGTTTATTGGGGTAACAATGGTTAGTAAAGTTACATAGGTTGCAAGTGTACAATTCTGTAATATATCATCTATATATTATGTGTTCACAAGTCTTTGAAATTGAATATCAACTGCAAAAAGAAAGAGGGTTTAATTTTAAATGGGAAAGTACTGATACGTTCCTAGGAAGGAGTAAAAGAAGATTCAAGAGAAGGTGACACTAGGGGCTGAGCTGAAAGCGAAGGAGGCAGCAATGAGAGACAAGATGGTGTCAGAGGCAAAGATGCTTGAGACAAAGGAGCAGTGGGGGAAGGGTAAGGCAGTGCTGTAGAGGAAGAGCACAAGGTTTCAGGAGCCATTTTGTCTCTTCTTGAATTTTTAGCATCCCTTGTTAACTTTGAGACTTTATTTTATAAATGGGAAACTTTAGATTCATAGTCTTATTTGGAAGCCTCAATATAACACTCAAAATAGGCATTCCATTCTTCTTTCTTAATTATACTACTGCCCCTCCCCCAGCTCTCACCTTTTGGGCCCCTGTCCTAGTGTTACTTCCCCTCCATGTCCTTTCAGACAGCCCCACCAAATCTGAGTTGGACCCTTTCATTTATTCTTTCCATAGATTTTTTTTTTAATTGGGGAATTGGGGGATGGGAACAGCGCTGGGGAATTGGGGGAAGGGGAACAGACAAGTCGCTATCCTCCTGTTCCTCAGTCCAGTTGTGGAGGACGTTGCTCCACTGGCCCAAGTTGTCACCATCATTGCGCCACTCCCGGGTGAGGCACATCAGTTGCCGGCCTCTGGACAGCCGCTCACTGCGGCTGCTGGCCGCTCACGCTGGCTGCTGGCCACTCACGGCAGCCCATGGCAACCCACTGCAGCAAGGGCCGCAGCCTACGCCATCGCTGGCAACTCACGGCAGCCCAGCTCCAGGTCGAGCTGCTGTTCAGCATCCCAGCTGCAGAAGGCAGTGTCACTGGCCCTCACATGTGGGATCTGAACCGGGGCCCTCCGGCATCCCAAGCCAGTTCTCAAACATTGCACCACTCGGCCGGCCCCATAGATGTTTTAATTCATCCCGATTCATTCCAAGGACTGGGAACAACTATGATGTCATTGTAGGGCAGACTTCTAGAGTTGCACTCAGGAAATTAGCCCTGTTTGGGGCCTGATGGTGCCTGGGTCCCCTTTCTGCCCCATTTCAGTTCATCCCTCTTGTTTTTCATTGTCCCTAAGCTTGATAGTCTGTGTTTTAGTTCATGATGCCTTGGCGCTGAAATCACCCCACAAGGTGGTCCTCATCTCCAGACCCCCAGGCCACAAAGATAACCATGGCCAACATTCACAGAGCTTTGCCAAGCCGGCCCACAGTTATGGAGGGAGGCAGAAGGAGTGGTTTAACTAATGGGCAGGTGACCACCCTGCCAGCACCTCCTGCCTCTCTTTGTCTGCGGGTGTAGAAACAGCCTCTTCTCACACTGTCTGTCCTCCCCTGAAACAAGGCATTCTGGCACACTGGCACACAGGCCTGGGATGCTGTCCTGGGCACCCCCATCAGTGTCTTTATGACACCACAACCTCTGTGCAAACATTTCTCTGCCAATGGACACAGATCCAAATAATTTCTGAGTCATTATTCTGCTCTGTGTCGTGCTGGGTCCTGGTACCTTCATGGACCTCCAGATTAAAGCTGCTAGTTCCCTGGTAAGAATAGAAGGAGAAAGTAAAACACCTACCTTCCTCACAGCCAGGACCCACTCTTCACAGCTATCACACATGTCCCAGCTGAACAGAAAAGCATGCATGCTTCTTGCTTAGCTCAGGCCAAACTGAGGGGAGGACTGCTTAGGCAAGACCTCAGACCCTCTCTGGTTGACATGCCCAAGGTACCTCATAAAGCCAATGGCCCAGCCCCCTGGACACACCCCACTGCCAGGTGTAGGGGAGGGTGGGGACAGTCCCTGGACATGCCCCACTGCCATGTGTAAATGAGGACAGGCCCAGGCCCTCTGGAGACCCCATGGAGAAGGTGCGGGGGCCCACAGACCGGGCAGGCCAGGGGGCAACATTACCCTTCTCTACCTGACTTGATTCATTTTATGTGGTCCTCAGTTTCGACTAGGAAACTTCCCCTCACAGCTCCTCAATGACAAAGTGGTTGGCTCATGCCGCCCCCCTGACCTCCTGCTTCAACAGCTCATGGTGCCCAAGGAGTTGATCCTAACTTTCCCCGTCACACCTGATCCCATCAGCTGTTTTTGCTGCAGGGGCCCAGACTCTCACACCCTGTCACACTCTGTCCAGGACGTGGGCGCCTCTGGATCAGACCTGGGGACCACATGCAGACACAGATGCCTGGGCCTGGCAACCCTGCGCGCTGCCCACTTGCTTGCCACAAAAAAGCCATGGCAGAAGGAGAAGAGGCAGGGAGTGAGAGACATGTGGAAACCCTGTGCCGAGTGTGGGGGTCACATACCAGGGAGGGTTTTCTCCCAAGGACAGCCAGCCAGAGTGGTAACAGCACCCTCCCTCTTGCTCTGCTTCTTCCCTCAGTGTCTCAATCCTTAAACTCCAGAAATTTCTGGTTCATGTCTGTGGGGTCCAAGGACTCCTATCGAAAGGCCCCCAAATGCAGGCTAATCACCAATCTCTTCCTTGGTGGAGCTGGGGAGGGTAGACAGGACAAGTCCTTTTTTTGTCAGCAGAGGTGGCTTCCTGTGGGTTCCACCAGCTCCTGGTACCACAAAACTTCCTAGGGAAGCCACTGGAGCCAGGAAAGTCTGGGCAGTGGAGGGCAGGCTGCACTTCTGCAAAATGTGCTGTGTGTGGCCCTACTGCCAGGCGCCTGTGGTGGCCATGGGCATAGATGACCATGGGCAGCTGGGCCCAGACACACAGAGGCATAAGAGAAAGAGAAATGAGCAGGTCATGAGGCCCGCCAGGGGCTGTTTGGAGGGAAGGGGCTCTTCACAGGTTAGGGCTCATTTTGTGTGACATGTGGCCATAACAGCCTCTCTAGAGATCCAGGGACCTCTCCACTGGGCAGGGACCCAGGCCTGCAGGGCTGGTGCCAAGGCTGACCTCTGGTTGTAGTCAGTCCACTCTGCCCAGCCACTTGGCCTCACCCTCACCCTCACCTGGACTTCCATTTCCTCACACTGAGGTAGTGCTAAGGGAGTAAAGCATCACTGGAATAACAGGGATGCTTATACTGGAAACTGGGGCTGACCATGGGTGAGCAGAAGGAGACAGGCCTGATAGGCTCTCCTGGGATCAGCAGCCTCATAGGCCCCAAGGGATGACAGGGGCTGGAGGCCGAGTCACCAGGCCACTGTGGGGTAGGTGGCTGCCTCCCAGGGCCCCTGGACACCAATACCTCCTGTGGGCAGGCCTGAGCAGGCCCAAGCTGACACCAACAAAGCTGTACTGACCTCCACCCAGAAACTGCATCCAAGTGAGGTAAGAGCCCAAAGACACTCACGACTGACCACGCCAATGTGCCACCAGAGACCCAGGGCAGACAGTCAGACTGCCAAACTGGGTCTCAGAGGCCCAAGGATGAAGCCAATAGCACACGGAAACAGAGGCTGTGGGAGACTTCAGAGCTGTGATCCCCACTAACTAAAAACCAGGGTATGGCACCCTTCAGAGAGGGCAGTCTGCCTATGGAACCTTCACTTTCAACAGGATGTGACTTTGAGAAGGGCCATGGCTTGTGGATGGCAATGTCACAGCTTCCATGCATGGCGATGCATTGCTCCAGCTCTTGGTCAGTGTGATCTTCACAGTTCTTGAAAGTGCTTTCCGGTAACTGAAGATGAACATCGTCTGTCTCCTGCACAGAACATGCTTCTGCAGACACACATGTGCAGCCTGTGGATCGTGCAGGGGCCCACCCATCTGTCATTCTAGAGGCTGGTGACCTCAACACCAGGTGTCCTGAAGGCCGACAGGCCCCAGGGAAGCTCCTGAGTGACACTGAAGGAGGTCACCAGGTGGGACGGTTGGAAGTTGCACTACCCCAGGGCACCCCAAGTCTGCAGGCGGTGGTCTCCTGACTGACCCAGAGCCAAGGCTATCTCAGCTGCTCACCCCTTTGAGAAATGGCCTTCCCTCGGGGACATCTTTGTTTCATGGAAATAACTTTAGAAGCTGCAAGATCAGGGCCTGCTCACTGTATAAACATTAGGACATAGAGATCAGAATGGAGAACCTGCAGAGGGCCTCCCTGTGCAGAGATACATATGGGACTTGACCACGAACATGGTGAAAGTGTTACAGCCACTCTTGTCCCCTCAGCTGTTGGCCCTTCCCTCAACGCAAACATGCCCTCACTGATTTTATGGACTGGACGACACCCCATCGCCTGTGACGGACCAACATGCCTGGAAACTCAGGCCGTCCATGACTTCGCACTGCCAGAAGTAATGCCCTGTCACCTGATGCAGTCCTTCAGTGCACACATCTGAGGTCCTGGTGGCTTCCCCTAACTACAGGGGAGGGAGGGGGCATGGGTGGGGTGGGGTGGGCATGGGCAGGACACACATATGCACATGTGCCTGGGCTGATGAATATGTTCTGGACTCACAGCGATGGTGGCTGCACAACACCGTGAGTGTACAAACACTACTGAGCTGCATATTTAAAATGGGTAACGGTTTATTTTATGTCATGTGAATTTTACTGACATAAGACTCCATAGAACATGAAAGCCTTGCATCAGCTTCCTCCTGTCCTGATGCTTCCTTCCCTGAGGACCTGTATGTAGCTTTCTGAGTAGAAGGCTGTGGGCCCCAGTGTTCTGGGGCCTCCTATTGTCTGCACTGTCTGTCACCCCGGGAGGTGGAGACCACTCCCTTTGGGGAGGTCTGGAGCTCTGGGTGATGCCATGGTGTTCTCTGCCCACTGTCACAATGGCATGATGTGGAGAACTCGGGCCAGGGAGGGGCAAAGTTCCTGGGAGGTGCCCTGCCCAGAATCTGCCCTCCATCCCATGTTCAGGGACCCCCCACCTGAGTTCTGGTGTAGGCAGAGCCCATCCTCCACCCCCAGGCTGGAGACCCAGATTCTGCCTCCCCTAGCCTCACCAAAGTCAGGGTGCCAATGCAGAGATGATGGGCTGGGGTGAGGCTGCAGGGCAGTGGGGATGTGGTGAAGCCAGAAGAGGACCAGCTGCAGGGCTCGGGACAGTTCTCTGGCCAGCCGTGGGGTTTGTGCTCATTTGTTGAAGCCATTAATAAGTCCTTTTCTGCTTGCATTAGCCACAGCTGCTTCCTGATGCTTCATCTGTGACATGTTTCCTTTCACCAGGTATCTGTGGAGGACCCTAATCTACTCCAGACAGGGCTTCAGCCAGTCCTTCTCACCCAGGCAGGCAGTGGCCAGCAGGGCCCTGTCCAGCGGTGCTCATGGGCTCAGGCACATCACACTGCCCACTGCCTCCTGGTCACACATGTTCTCCCCCAGGACTGACCCACCACAGGAAATAATGGACTCTCCAATTTTATGTTTTCACCAATGAGGAAACAGAGCAGGAAGTTATATGCAGTGGGTGCAACCCCAAACATCACTGGGGGTGCCAAAACTGGATTGGATGGTGCGAGTTGGTGACCAGGAAGAATGGACACTGTCAACCTTGTGTGACAAAGGTTTTTTACTGAAAAGTCACTCAAAAGGGGGACACCTAGAAGTGTTGTAAGTAATTTTATGCACTTACAGCCTTTGTGTATCTTTTGATTAAGATCTGTACTTATAGTGTGCAAATATAAACAGGCATCCAGTGAACACATCCAGAACAGAAAACGTGTTATGGACACGTAAGACTTAACCGTAACTGGTGGGGCAGCTGACAGCTAAGTCTCCCAGCAGGAAGTACCCCTTCCTCAGGCATGTGAACTAACCTTCAACTCCCAGCTTGTCTGGGGCAGGACGACACAGCCGCCTCCCACAGGCTCCTATGTGGCCTTAACAGCAACTTGCCTCAGAAATGTGGGGATTTGGGGGACCAGGGGGCAAAGAACATGCAGAACCCCCAACACAATGTGGACAGGTGCTCTCTTGTCTGCTTCCCCATGGGCGCTTGTGGAGGATATAGGTGGAACAGGTGCATCCACATCGGCCACCGAGAAAGGCTGTACTGACACTGTGAGGCTCAGAGAGACCACACCAGCTTCATAGGATCTGGTCACACACCCTTTATGTAGGAGTTCCACAATTCAAGGTTCATGGCTCTATACAGAAACACTGTATCTATGTACAGCCAACATGATGCCAGAGATAATTCACCACCTTCCTGGCTGCTTCGAAAACACCCAAGGGAACAACACAAAAGTCTGACTCACGATAAGCACTCTGTACATGCAAATGAAAACTTACAAAATAATAATAATAAAAAAAACAATCCAAGACTATCTACAAGGCTAGTTCTTTGTAGAGGCTGCAGGTCTGGAGACTGAAGAAATTTGTATGGGTTGTGGGTCACCTCTGGTTGCTCACCAACACTGAGGCGAAAAGGGCTTCCTGAAAGTGTGGGAAAGATGGGACATTTCAACAGGTCTGCACATATGGTCCAGGCTCAGCAGGCACCAGGCTGAAGTCACATGTCTGTGTGTCTGTGTCTCTGCTATCAGCAAAGCCCAGGACTCTGCCAGAGCCATGGCTCCCAGGGTACGGGCCACCTCCCTCGCCCCCAACCCCATCTCTCCCAGGGTATGGGCCACCACCCCCATCTCTCACAGAGTATAGACCACCCCATCATCTCTCCCAGGGTATGGTGAACCCGTCAACTCTGTGTCTACTTCCTGCGCCATTTATCACAAGGTTAATGGGACTGAAGATACTGGTCCTTATTCAGACAGCTTTTGTCAAACCTCTGTAGCTGATTACCCTGCCCTGCCACCCAAATGTCAAGATTTATTCTCTGAAAGAATCATTCAATATTTGTATCTGGGAACTAAAACTGTAGTGTGGACACATAACCCAGCAAATTCAAGTAGCCATGAGGCAAATGTTTGGTCCCCTTCCTGGTGGGGCTGTGACATCCTGGCAGGGTATTGAAGGGCCAATACAGCCACTAATTAAACACAGTGTCCCCTGGCCAAGGAAGGTCATGTGCTCTCCCCAAATAAGGGTCCTGGAAGAACGCACTTGTTAACACACTGCTTTAGGACTAAAAATAGGAACACTAGAAAGAAACACACATTTCCAACATCTAACTCTGCATGGCTGCCAGGGTCCTTGGCCTCATTCTGTCCCTGACCAAGGGCTTCAGGATGGGCCGCCTGGGACTCCTCCTGACACGTGGACTGCCAGCATCTTATGGCCAAGGCCACAAATTGCTAACACTAACTAAATTCCAGTTCGACACTTCACCTCAGTGCAGCCACCTGACAAGGGAGGCCCATTCTCCAAACCCTCATGAGCTCTGGCACCCTGAAGTCTCCAGCCTTCCCTGACAGTCAGCACTCCTGGCCTTGTCTCAGCCTGGTATGAAATCATCTGGGTCAGAGACCCGGCGGGGCTGCCTTACCCAGGTGGTGCTGGTCCCTGTCTGAGGTGTTGGACAGGGAGCTGAGGTTGGACGACAGCCAGGAGCCCCTGTACTCTGCCTGTGCCTCATGCAGGTCCTGCAAGAACTTTGTCATCTTGTCCAAGTGCAGGTGGCCATCGTCATGTTCCAGCTCCTTCTTCACTTTCCCTGCCAAACACAGGACAATGGGACATCAGCCCAGGCCACTGGGCTGCCCAGCAATCACTGCATGCTGGCACTTGTGGTGTGCACCATGACCTCTTCCTCATCACTATGCACATTCAGAATGACTCCTCAGAGGTGAAACTGGAGGAGCACGAGCAGCTCACAGGACAGGGGGATATGGTGGGAGTGTGCTGGAGGGGGAGAAGGACAACAGGAGGGGCAACATGCCGACAAGAAACCAGGTGCCACATCAGTGTGAGCCACTGCATGCATAGGTCTTGTCCTCCTGGTGTAAGAACTAGAAAGCAGGACAATGTGAGCAAGAGGCCTACAGACAACAGGACTGGGCACAGGCCACAGCCAGGGTGGGGACCTACCAGGCCAGGCAGTGAGCCAGTGAAGATGAGCTAGCCAGCTTGTGAGTCCTGGCCAACCATGGCCCTGCGCCCCACTGGGGAGGTCACACACAGCTCACACGCTGTGACAATCTGCGTCCCAAGCACTTGGAAAGATGCAGCCTCCACTAAATGTGGCTCTGTGCTTGCCGTAAGAATGTGTCAGAACAAACACTGGACAGAGTATGACAGCTCCAGGTTGTCCAACAGCCTGTCTGAGCAAGGTCCACCATGTTTCGAAGGCGTGTGACCAAGTCTGGCACCTAACAGCATCACTGCAGAGCCTGGCCTCTGATAAACCACCACCAACAGAGCAGAAAAACACAGCCCCACCAGGGAGGAACACTATAAAGAGATGCGGGACGAGCAGAAGAGGCATTCAAACAGCGATTGGGAACATGCTCCATGTGTTAAAGAAGGAATAGGAACCATGACCATGAAGTGAGAAGGGGACGATGATGCTGGAAAGGCGGAATGGAGCTGGATGAAAACGGAAACCCCAAGGAGGTCAGTGGCATGTCAGCATGGCAGGGATGACCACAGTGCCTTCAAGGACACAGCATGGGATGGCCCCCAACAAAGCAGAGACTCAACAACAAATTGGTAGAATTGGGGCACAGCCAAACTTCACATATTTGGTAAAACCTATAAACCCCAGGAACCAAGAAGCTGAATATAACCCAGGAAGAATAAACCTAAAGAAAAGCTAACCAGGCACTTTGGGACTAAACTCCTGACAACCAGCAGTAAGGAGAAATCTTGACACTCAGCAAGAGGAAAAAAGAAGACTGGTGTGCAGAAAAGTGTCATTACAGTAGCTCGAGATTGCTCACATCCAAAGACCAAGCTGCCCTTAGCCGGTAGCTGTGGATTGCGGGAGGGCTCCCACCACCCGAATGACAGGAGGGCTCACTGTCCCTCACCCATCTGCGTGATCACAGGATTCAAGCTGAATGCCTGCTTTCCTGCCAGGAGCCCAACATTGGGGTATGCCAAGCAGATGTGCTGTTCTGTCACACCACTGCTGGGATGATGGGGAGGGGGCTGTGGAAGTGGCATCTGATCTCCAGATGCACCCCATGTGCCTTTCCTTTGTGGAGTGTGGTCAGTGTCCTTTTGCTGTAATAAGCCACAACCATGAGGATGACCAATTGCTGAGTCCTAGGGAATCAGCAAACCTGGCAGTGGCCATTGGATCCCCAAATACTGGGAAAATAGAAAACCAACAGCAAGATGGCAGACATGAGTCCAGTTGTACCGGTAATTGCATTATACACAAATGGTCTAAAGACACTGCAACGAAAAGGCAGAGACTGTCAGGATGGATTGATGAGGCAGAAAAAGAGTTAACAAAACATGAGCCCGAAGGGGATTAGCAGGAGGTGATTTGATCAGTACTTTGCACCACTGGCATTCACTCCCCAGGGACCACCCAGGCTTAGCCCCTAAAGATAAATTTTTCCATTAAAACACCCCTAGAGAAAGGAGATAAGACCCCAACCAGAATCGTCCAGTTTTTGGTACCTGCTCAGACTGCTGGAGCCTGCCCTTAGCCTGAACTCAGGCCTCATTAGAATATAATTAGAATAAAATGAACATTATGGCTGCCCCTCACACACACACCGTGGGTTTTTCTGTATGCATTATGGGTAAGAGCATGTGCAGAAAGAAAATCAAATGACCTCAGACTATACGTCAAATGTCCTGAGTTTGGATGTCACATCTCTTACTATAAGAAAACTTGTTTACTCTTTCCTATATAAGAAAAAGCTAACCTGAAGTCCGACGCAGCTGTCTTCTCTAGACATTGCCATTGGCTCCCTCATTGCCCAACGTTTAATAAAACCTTTCCTTGATCTTTACTTTTCTGAGTCTTATGAATGCTTTCACATTCTGTGAACATCCAGGGGTATCCAAAGATAATACATGGATGACAAAGCAAGACTGTACTTTATGCTCCTAAAACAGTGTGACAAAACCCACTTTTTTTTTAAAGATTTTTTATTGGGGAATTGGGGGGATGGGAAGAGTGCTGGGGAATTGGGGGAAGGGGAACAGACAAGTTGCTGTCGTTTTGTTCTTCAGTCTACTTGTGGAGGACGTTTCTTCACTGGCCCAAGTTGGCACCATCATTGCGCTCTTCCTGGGCAAGGCAGATCAGTCACCAGCTTCTGGACAGCCGCTCACTGCGGCTGCTGGCCGCTCACGCTGGCTGCTGGCTACACAC
>NW_017732579.1:263604-274911 GCF_001890085.2 Hipposideros armiger | reverse complement strand
TTACTGTGGCCTTGTAGTATGTTCTAATGTCTGGAAGCGTGATCCCCCCAACTTTGTTCTTATTTCTCAAGATTGCCGTGGCTATTCGTGGTCTTCACAAAACCCACTTTTAACTCTCAACCTCGGCACTGTTGACACTGGCCCTGGTCACTCTCTGTAGGGGGCTGTTCTGTACATTTCAGGAGTTTAGCAGAATCTCCAGCCTCCATACGTGATGCCAGAAGCACAGCACCCCAACTATGACAACAAAAGGTGTCTCCAGACATGGCCATAGGTGCCCTGGGGAAGCTGCTCCAGGTGAATGCACAGGTTTATCCAAAGGGAAAGAGGGCAGAAGATACACCATGAGCATCACCAGCCTTTAAGGAGCTGGGATGGCAGAGTAGACTTCCAGACATCAAATGCTGGGTGGGATGCAGGAGGCATTTCCCACAACGGGGTCTGCAGGTCCCATGGGAACATCTCAGGGTGCACAGGCGAGCACATGAGCACACTGATGCTCTGACAGCAGGCCGAGGCCAGCAGCCACATCAAGTGGCAGGATGGGGGGACCCAGCGATCTGAAAGCTGTGGTCTGAATCGGGAAGGAGACCTAGGAAGCCCAGTCCAGAGCCATCGAAGGGGGTCCTGAGGATAGCGGGGTCCTCGACTGTGGCCACCCACCAGACTAGGCCACACTCCTGGGAGCCAGGATGGGCAGTGTGTGTCAGCCCCATACACCTAAGTGGGCAGTGAGCACCGCTGGTAGGACAGGCCTGCTATCATGTCCACCCCCAGGAGTGGGCGAGACCAAACTGTGTCTAGTCCATTCCGTGGCCCAGGAACCAGTGGGGGTGAGCCCAGGAGGAGCCACTACTGATAGCAACAATGCCAGACAGACAAACAAAGGCTGCTCGCTCTCTAGGGATGTGCAGGTGCTGAGAGAGCGTGGGACAGACTGCATCAGGTAGGTACACAGCATGGCTATTTCTCAGGGATTTCACGTAAGTCATGTGGCAGCCTGCAAACCACAATGCTCTCTTTCCTCCTCCTGGGGAGTGTCCTGGGACCATGCGCTGCAGCTCCCCAGCTCTCCTGCCATCAGGGTGCACCTGTGCTCCTCTGCAGAAGTGGCCATATCAATACCGGCTCTGCGTGGCACAGAAATGGCCTCACCTTCTCCAAGACGTTTTTCCCCACCACACACACATTTTCTTCCATCCAATTTGTGACTCAGAATACTAGGATTTTAGGGTTCACATGTAGCAATATGTCAGGGGCCATCTAAGTACTCTAAGGCCCTTGAAATTCTGCCAAATCACAAACTCTCACATGGGTGCCAAATCCTAAGTCACTATAGACAATTTAGTGTCAAAGGACAGTGCCTTCCCCCACTGGACATGCTGGAGTGACACCATCTCTTCACCAAATAGTTAAGAAACAAAAGCTCCACATGACAGATGCTGAGAGTCTGCAGGCCTAGCTTGTACAGATGCCTTTCCACATCCCCCACTCCACCGTTGGCCCTCTCCTGGGGCTTGGACAGGACCCACACTGACTGATGACTGCTGACTGCATGGTAGGAAAAGGTGTCCTCCTCCATCCAGTGACTCACAGGGATCCAGTGACTGAAGGAAGCTGAGGCTGCTGCTACCGAGCAAGTAGAAACCAGGCCTACGTCCTCATGCCTGTTGGGCTTTCTTGGCCTCAGTGATCTGTGAATTTGCTTTTGTCACTGACTTTCATAAAACTTACTTCTCTCTGTGCTTGCTAAGTGAGCTCTCCCAAGAGGAACTGTTACTGTAACGATCTGGCCATCAGCACATCAGGCTGAGCTCATGGTTACAGAGCCTGGTGATGGGCCAGGTCCCACAACAACCCCAGAATTACCATCCTTTCTCACAACCAGAGACTGAGGCTTAGAGCTGTCAGTCATTCTGCCCAGGACTCTCGTTCTTCAGACTCTGGGGGGACCATCCCACAGCATGTCTTTCAGGGATGTTACAGGTTTACTTGATGATCCTAATGCATGAGGCCATTTGGAGCTCATAAAGATCCTGAAAAATACCTGGCTTTCTCATACCTTATTCCACCAATAAAAGGGCACTAGAAGCAGATTCCCAAGAGACCACAGCAGAGCAATGCCCCCTACCACACACTCATGAACACACACATGTGTACATGTCCTAAAAAGCATTCCCAAGCTGGACTGCTCCAGAGCTCACTTACAGGACTCCAGTCTGGCATTGACCTTTCCATTGGCCACTTCTGCTGGCTAAGTGAGGAGATGTACATTCTGAGACATCATTGAAAATTATGTTACCATTAAAGCTGGTGCCATTGAGGATGTTAAAAAGTAAAGCCTAAGGCAGAAACGAACACTGTATTTGCAGAAATGTCTGGGAGCTGAGTGGTGACAGAAGCACATTGAGGGGCCCAAGCAGGATGGAATAAAGTGGACAGAGGTGGGCATCTTGTTATGTGGCAATGCCAGGAAGCACACCACATGTGGACAACAAAGCACAGAATGGAGCTGAGAGTAGGAATGGGTATGGCCACTGCCACCTGGGGTCAAGGAGAGGTGTGAGGAGTGGGCACTCTGTGCCCACCATGCAAGGGATGGTCTAGGTGACAAGGGCCCCCTTCTGAAAGTTGTCCACAAGGAAGCCCTGGTGGCCAGGCAGGAGTGTGTGCCAGCCTCCCCGCTCAAGTTGGCCTGCTCATGTCCTAGCTCTTTGAAGATGTACCCAGCCCACTTGGAAGTTGGGATGGATAGGGTGGGTAGATAGAAATGAGCAGGAGAAGGAGAGACCTAGCTCTGCTCAGAAAGCCCCTTGCTGCAGCTCCTACTTAGGTCCAAGACCCTTACTACTGCCCTCACTTAGAGCACAGATGCCTTACTGGCTTAGCAGGATTCTAGGCTCACACATGCCCCTAAATCAAAGGGATGTATTGTTAGGAGAGAGAGAGAGAGAGAGAGAGAGAGAGAGAGAGAGAGAGAGAGAGAGAGACCATCCCGCTTATCAGAATCTATACCCTTCTTCTCAGGGTCATTATAATGAGCTGAGGCACTTTGGGAGGAAGAAGGGAGTACAAGATAGGCCAGCCAGCTGGAAGAATGAGAGGTACTAGAGAGGGAGGGGTGGAGACAATTCTACCCATGGAGATGAAAACCCTCGCACAGTGTAAGGAGAGCCTGCTTCTCTCTCTTGGGTCAGCCCACTCCATGTCTCAGAGTGTACTTGCTTTTACTAATTAACTTCTTGCTGTTCAATGCTGCACAAACTGTCTCTTGGCTGAATTCTTTTTTCAAGAAGACAAAGTGCCGAGGTACATCATCCCCAGTAACATTTCTGCTGCTGTGACTCAGATCCTCTGGATTCAAGGTACTTTTTCTTTCTTACTTATTTCCCTAATTCCTTTCCATGGCCAAGCCACCCTCTGCCACACAATTTGGAGGGCATGAGATGGGCTTTTAAAATCCTTTCAGGCATCTGCTACCTTAAATAATTCTTCAGTGAAAGGATGACCTGGTTGCGGTCTGGAATAATAGGCTGAAGTCCCACCAGGTGCAAGACAAAGATCCGCGCACCATGCAGGAACACAGTTCACAAGCATACATTGCCCCCTCCCTGTGGTAATTCTATAGTTTCCCTAGTGTAGCCACTAGGTGGACCTGCTCTCTAGGCTCTTGGCTCTTGGCTCTTGGCTTTCCCTCCTCCCTTAGCACAGCCGCAAGTTGTCTTTGCTGTCTGCTTTCTTTTGAAGACTGCTCCCTTCACCGCTCTCTCCACCTTCTTCTGCTTCCATGACTGAACCACTCTGGGGAGGTCTTAGCCACATTGAGGGCATGGGTTCGGCACCTAAATGCTGCCAGAGTGCCTGCCGCTTGAAGACTTTCATGATAAGATGAATTGGTCACAGGTTGGGGAAGAGAGACACTAGGCAACCCTCCAATTTGAGGCACACAGTTCCACAAGCATACACTCTCCCCCACTCCCTGCAGCAGTTCTCCACAATAGAAATAGTACAGCTTCCCAAGATTTGGTACCTTCCACTTTATATCCACTTCATGTTGGGTGCCCTTTTGACTTAAAGCCTTACTTCTGCCACAAAAATCAAAGCTCTGTTTCCCTCTCTCTTTTTCTCTCACCCTTATACTCTGCTCCAGAACAGCTCAACATGATTGACAGGACAGCTTCCAGGAACTTTGTGCTTGCTTAGCCTCCCTTAAGCTCATTCCTAGCCCCACCGGGTGAACATGTCTTCTTCTGTCCTTGCAAAATAGCGTTCTCTACTTCCATGAACTCCTCTGGTGCCTCTGGGGGCCAGGGAATGTGGACTTATGTCTCCAATTAGCCCATAGCCCACTCTTTCTGCCCCACTGGCCGTTTCTCCTGTTGTGTTTGTACAGCCCCCATCACTTGGAGCCCTCTCCCCTTTGAATGGCGCTGGCAAAAACACCTCTGGCCAGGGTTCAGCCCACTTGGTTTGGGTCTCTGCTTCCTGCACCTCTGCCTGTCTTGACCCTGGGCTCAGTCTGACACCTCAGACTCCAGACTGGTGTGGTCTTGGAACCAGACAAAGGCTGACATTGATTGCAAGGAGAGCCCTATTACCTCCTTAAAGATCAGGCTGACATGTTTGAACAGTCCCTTCAGAGACGGGCTCTTAGGGCCATTATGGATAGGATCCTTTCCGAGATCCGGACAGGTAACCAAAGCTGGGATGGCTACAAACTAGACAAAAGATCTATCCAAGAATTCAGAGTAACAGCTGCTTTGAATGCTGGCTGAGTCAGGCAGCTGGCAAGGAATGCTTATGGAGAAAGGTACAAAGACAAGACCCAGGGTCTTGTCCCTCCTGACTGCAAAGGGGAGTGGGAAGACAGAGGGGTTGCTCCCCAGCAAGCACAAGGTGAGGTGCACATTAAGCCCATAGCCTGGGGGACGTGAGGTGAAGCACACAGTAAAGATGTGCATAATTCTGTAGCTTTGGGGAGGGAAACAGGCCCATCCCACGGTCTGATACAAGGGATGCTCTGCCTCAGAAGGTATTTTGGACACAGGGTAATAGAAAGGGGATGCCCTACTCCACCGCCTACCACTTTGTCTTTTCTTATAAATGAGTAACCAAAACTCCATCCCTCAGAAATCCCCTGTATTTTACTAAATTGGAACAAGTTTGACCTGAGACAATAAGAAGAGGCTCATCTTCCTCTACAATACAGGTTGGCCTCAATATAAATCAGGGGATAGAGAAAGCTGGCCTGAAAATAGCAGTCTAAATATAGCATCTTACAATTGGACCTCTTCTATCACAAACTAGAAAAATTACAAAAATGTCACATGTCCATGCCTTCATGTCTCTCAGAGATGACTCAGACCTCTGTCACTCTGGTAAGACAGATCCTTCAGTTCTAGCCCTATTAACTCATCCACCCAGAGGTCCTGATCTCGGGGACAGCCCAACACATGTCCTCCAAACCCTTCCCTCAAGGGACCAGAGGAGATGGCACCTCTTAACTGCCCCTCCTCAGACCCACAAGGGCCTTTGCCTCGATGCCCAGGATCTCCTTGTGCCCAAGAGATCTTCCCCTTCCAGGAGATAAGTGGAGGCCTAAAGGGCAGCTCTAGGAGAGTGAGGTCCCCTTCTTCATCCAGGACCTCCACCAAACAAAGACAGACTTAGGGAGCTGCTCTGACGACCCTGAAAAATGTATCAGTGGGTTTCAGAGGCTGGCTCTTACTTTTGACCTTACTTGGAGAGATGCTCATGTCATCATAGGGCAAACTCTCTCTAAAGCAGAAAGGAAGATGATTATAGAGGTTGCCTCCCTCTATGCAGACGGTCTCTATCTTACTGACCCTAATTATCCAATAGGGGCCATGGCTATACCTAACACTGACCCCAACTGGGTCTATAACTCCCCAGAAAGCACTTGGCAATGAAATCATCTAGTTCTTTGTTTAACTGAGGGCATGAGACAAAGTAAGACTAAGCCAACTAATCAGCACTAGCTAGCTACTATTGACCAGAGCCCCTCTGAGAACCCCGCAGTTTTCCCTGGGTGACTCAGGGAAGCTCTCACTAAATATACAAATACAGAGCCTGATTCTCCTGAAGGGGGGATTAATGCTCAAAAACCAGTTCATTACTCAGTGTGCCCCAGACATCAGAAGTTATAGAAACTAGCACCAGGACCCAGCACTCAACTGGGGGAACTCCTTTAGCCTCCTTGGTCTTTTATAGTTGTGACCAAGAGGAGAAGGAAAAGGTCAGGGAGAGAGAACAGGAGAAAGAAAAGCAAAGGAATAAGAGACAGGCTCAATTATTGGCTGCTTACAAGTCCAACAGCCAACTCCAGTTCACCCAAAGAAGGAAACCCCAGGAAAGGACTACAACTGTGGAGAGACTGGACACTGGCAACGCTAATGCCTAGAGGAGAAAAAGCCATGGACACCATGTCTCAAGTGCAAGGAGTTCAGCCATTGGAAAAAGGCTACCCAGAGGGCAAAAGGACCCCATGGTCGGATCCCCAATCCATCATGGCCTTGAACTGAAAAGGCCCAAAGCTCCCCCTAGCTCATGGCATTGCCATTGAGGGGACAGAGACTAGGGTGACCTTGAACTTGGCTGGTAGGACCATAAATTTTCTACTTGATACGGGAGCTGCCTATTCCATGCTGAACTCTTTCACTGGTGTTCTCTCATTCTCAAATCCTGCCAATGGATTTGAAAGCCCATGAACCCAGAGGTTCATCCCTCCTCTATGCTGTTCATGGGGAGAGGCTCTATTTTCTCACTCATTCTTAATTATGCCTTCTTTTGTATAAACCTCGATCCTTCCTCTCAATTTCTATTTGTCTTTGAATAGGACAGGGCAGGCATCGTCAGCAGCTCACAGAAAATGAAGGCATAGCACTAGGGGTATTAACCCAAGAGTTGGACCACACTAGTGCCCAGTCGGATATTTAAAAGATCAGACTTGGCAGAACAAGACTGGCCAGGTTGCCTCCGGGCAGTAGCACAAGAGGCCTCTAAAATCACCCTAGGACAGGCCTTGGAGGTTTTCACCTCCCACCAGGAGGCCACCTTACAGGCCCTCAAGGGCCCCCATTGGATGACAGACAGCAGGATATGAAAATATCAGGTACTACTGTTAGAAAATCCTGGTTTTACTGTCCAAAGGTACACCACCCTTAACCCTGCCACCTTACTACCTTGCCCAGAGGAGGGCATCCCAATACAGTCTTGTGAAGAAACCATCGACCTGACTTACGCTAGAATGAAAGGCTTAAAAGACCAGACACTAAAAAATCCTGATGAAACTTGTTTTACTGATGGTAGCAGCTTTGTAAGGGAAGGAATCAGGCATGCCGGATATGCCATAGTCACCTCATTGGAAACCAGAGGCCAAAGTGATGAGGCAAAAAAAGGGTTAATAACAGTGAGCCTGAAGAGTTCTGCCCAGGCCTGCATCCCCTCCCCAGGAATCACCCAGGCTCATCCCCTAGGAATATATCAAAGGTGTCCAAATACTACTAAAAAAAGGAGATAAGACCCAACTGGTATTAACTGGTTCCTCACACATTTGCAAACTGTTAAAACCCATCAGTTACTTGAACTCTAACCTCATCATAATATAATTAAAATAAAATGAACATTAAGGCTTGTCCCCCCTCCATGGGTTTTTCTGAATGCATTGTGGGTAAGAGCATGCGCAGAAAGAAAATAGTTATATAACCAACATATGTCAATCAAATGACGTCAGTTTTTATGTCACATCTCCTGCTGTAAGGAAATTTACCTACCCTTTCCTTTATGAGAAAAAGCTAACCTGAAGTTAGGTGCAGTTTTCGTCCCAGCAACTTCTATGCCGGCATCTTTCTCCTTAACTTTTTGAGGCTGTGAATTCCTTCACCTTTTGCAAATGACCAGTGGTAATTCCAGTGACACAACACTAAGCATTGTCACCCCGGACCTCGGCTCATTTAGCTGAACTAATCACCCTAACTAGGGCTTTAGAGTTAGAAATAGACAAAAGAATTAATATTTATACAGATTCTAAATGTGCTTTCTTAGTACTCCATCCTGCCATCTGGAAATAAGGGGGATTCCTCACTGCCAGACACTCCTATAAAATACAAACCTCAGAAACTATCTTTCCTAGGGGCTGTACACTTGCCTAAGAAGGTGGCAGTAATCCACTGCCGGGGATATCAAAAGGGACAGGATGAAATAACACAGGGAAATCATCAGACAGGTCAGGTGGCCAAGGCCACGACTATCTCTTAATAGAAATTATAGGTGCCCTCATCCCTTGTTCATCAAACCCCACACTTTACCTGTCATATACCTCAGAGGATAAAAACTGGGCTACCGAAAGGGGATACACTCTTAACTCTCAGGGATGGTATGAGCTAAACTAATGGCTACCCGTTTCCCAGTCCCTCCAAAGTAAAGTCATTAAAGAATTCCATCATTTTTGCCACTTTTGGTGGGATAATATGCACCATATCTACAAGAAAATGTTCACTGCAAAAGGCATATATAAGAATTAACCAGGTATGTCATGCCTGTCTGCTTTGTACTTACAACAACCCCCAGGGAAATAAGACCCTCCCACGTACACAACCCATTCAGCCTCAGGGAAGCTATCAGGAGAGGATTGGCAATTAGATTTTACCCAATTGCACACATGCAGAGGATTTAAATACCTTTTGGTATTTATTGATACCTTTACCAGGCAGGTAGAGGTATTCCCCACCTGGACAGAGAGGGCCCAAGAGGTTTCTAAGCAACTGCTAAAGGAAATCCTTCCTAGGTTTGGCCTTCCCCATCCTTACAAAGTGACAATGGACCTTCTTTTACCTTATATATTACCCAACAGTTAGCTAAAGCCCTTGGGATAAGATACTTTTTACATTTTTCATGGACACCTCAGAGCTCTGGCAAAGTAGAAAGAGCAAACCAAACCCTTAAGAACATCCTAAGGAAACTCTGTCAAGAAACCTCTCAACCACGGCTTGACCTCCTACCAATAGCTCTGTTGTGGGTTTGAATATGTTCACAGGCTTCCCTACAGCTCAGCCATTATGAGGATCTATATGGGAGGGCCTTCCTCTCATCTAACATACTTTTAGATTCAGAAGCTACAAACCTCTTTCGATATGTCACCTCTCTATGGAAGTTCAAGGAAGCGCTCAGGGCCTGTGGACAAAAGGTTCTGCCCTCAACTGAAGGGCAGAACCCACCATCACCAACCCAGTACCTGTCTGGCAGCCAGATACTCATCAGATCTTGAAAAGATGGTGCCCCCACATCCCAAATGAGCCCCATTTGGAAGGACCCCTTCATGGTATTGCTTTCTATCCCTACATCTGTCAAGGTGCCAGGCGTCTCTAGCTGGATCCATCACTCCCAGATAAAATCCTGGAAAGGTGATGAAGGAGAAGACTTGCCAACCAGATCCCAGTGCTCCTGGGAGACACTAGAAGACTTCAAATTATTTTTTCAGAAATTATCACTAAGAACTAACAACTAACCCCTGAGTATTAAACACATTAATTGTCCTTTACTGTTTATTTTTCTTTATTCTTCTCCTTACCTTTGCCCTTCCTGGTGCCCCATTAAATAATTGTTTTTTATACAATCAGTCTAAATCTTTAACATTATATTAGTTCTCTTAGTTCTATTACATTCCCCATCCCTTCTGAGGAAAGGGGAGACTAATACGCTTATACACTTTTCCAACAATATCGTGAAGAGCAGTGGCCTCTCTGCTGGACATGCCATAGACAGCCCCTAGGCCACCATCATATACCTCAGTTTTGGCCTACCAGCCTTACCCTCAGCCTCACCTTTAAGCAGGGGTCCCCAAGTGATTTCCCATCAATCTCACCCCTACATGTCAGAGTAGATCTAACTGCCAGAAATTTTAGCTTCATACACCTCACCCCACTATTCAACCAGAGTACTAAAACCAGAGTTAAAATACTTAAACTGCATTTCCACAACAAGTCCACGTTAAAAAAATGCTTTTTTTAAAAAGGGCAGTTATTATTCTACCAATAACTCTTATATTTACTTCAAAACATTTGACACCCCCAGTAATCCCCACTACACCCCACTACCATCTTCTGGTGCCCAGCCAGGCACCCCTCAGTCAGGGAAGTAAGCCAGGGCCACCGCAATTGATATGCATGTTGACAAGGGTTTGAAAGGAAATTTTGGTGACTCTACTACTTACCTCCTAAGATAAAGAAGACAACACAGGGGCCCAAGGACTCTGAGCTACGGGGAGGCCTCTTAACTCTTCAATGCCTCATATAATCCCTTGGGGTCCAAGTCTAGCCACATGGTTTGAACCCTGTTCCCCATGCCAAGCTTGTGCTCCCTCAGAATACTTATTTCTCTGTGGCCCTCCTAACCACACACTGCCCAGCAAGGGGTCTCCCAGTGGATCCTACCACCAACCTCTCATAGCTTTAGCCTACTCTTGTATTGACACTTTCAGTTTGAGGGTCAATGTATCTTATGGTCTCTGGGTCCATTGCATATATCAGTCAGTATTCACATCACTCACTCCCGAGTCAAATGGGCCATAGGACTTATTCTGGCTGGTATTGGGGTGCCATTGCTCTAGCAGCCCCTTGTGGAAGTTTTGCCTATCATGAGGAGACCGTACATACCCTATCACAAACCACAGGAGATGCTCTTCAGCATCTCCAATGCTCACTTGATTTACTCATGAATGATGACATCGACAACTGGTTAGCTCTTGACTATCTGCTAGCTGAACAAGTGGGTGTATATGCAGTTATTAACAAGAATTGCTGTGCCTATATAAATACCACCAATGAAGTAGAGAAAGATATTTAAAATATATATAATCAGGCAGAATGGCTTCATAATTTTGCAAAGAAAAATCAATGGCTGAATCTACCTGGCAGGCAGTAAAACACATTCTACCTTCCATAACTTGGTGTCTACCCTCATTAGGGCCTTTAGTTTGTAAATTGCTTCAATGGCTATTCGGCCCATGTCTTTTTAATCTACTTGTCAAGTTTGTCTTCTCCAGGCTACAGAAGTTCCACTTAAAAACGATGGTTCTTCAAAAACCCCAACCTGTTCCTCAAGAAATAGGAGCCCCTATTTTCCAAAAATGCAGGGACAACACCTCCTTCATTCTGACAGAGAGCAAGAGAATGAGACCCTAACTACAACATCACCCCCTCTCAGCAGGAAGTAGATACAGAAGAGACACAATGTCCCTATCCTGAAAGATTTCAGGGTCTCAAACACTTGAGGGGGGAGCAATTGGGT
>NW_017732579.1:248936-260739 GCF_001890085.2 Hipposideros armiger | reverse complement strand
TCACCAACGATTCATGGCTCTTGCATCACAACAATGCATCACCTCACATGGCACTGTTTGTGAGGGAGTTTTTAGCCAGTAAACAAAAAACTGTATTAGAACACCCTCCCTACTCACCTGATCTGGCCCCCAATGACTTATTTCTTTACCCAAAGATAAAGAAAATATTGAAAGGAAGACATTTTGATGACATTCGGGACATCAAGGGTAATATGATGACAGTTCTGATGGCCATTCCAGAAAAAGAGTTCCAAAATTGCTTTGAAGGGTGGACGAGGCACTTGCGACAGTGCATAGCTTCCCAAGGGGAGTACTTTGAAGGTGACCATAGTGATATTCAGCAATGAGGTATTAGCACTTTTTCTTGGATGAATTCACGAAAGTAATTGTCAGACCTCATAAACAGATAAAGAAACAAAAGCTCATAGTCACAGACAATGGTTCAGTGGTTACTAGACGGAAAGGGGGAAGGGGAGATAGTAGAAGAGAGTAAGGGGGTCAAACACATGGTGATGGGAGGAGAACTGACTCTGGGTGTTGAACACACAATGTGATANCCCCCTCTCAGCAGGAAGTAGATACAGAAGAGACACAATGTCCCTATCCTGAAAGATTTCAGGGTCTCAAACACTTGAGGGGGGAGCAATTGGGTGGGTAGAAAAATAGAAATGAGTAGGAGAAAGAGGGAACTAGTTCCAGTTAGGAGGCTCCTTGCAGCTGCTTCAACCTGGGTCACAGAAATTTTCCTCTGCAGGATATTGAAAACAAAGGTGGGCATAAATACCTCACTCAGAAGGATATTGAGAACAAGACACCATTATGATTTAGCCCCCAATTAGCGAGCTTTCCTAAGAAATTATAAGATAGCAATCTTGCACATGCCCGTAAATCAAGAAAATATGTAATTAGAAGAGGGAAATGCCAGAAAGGGAGGGGAAACATCCTACTTAGCAGAGTGTACATCCTGCTTCCCAGAACCATACATTATAGTTTTTCCCCTTTTTGAATGGGCTTCTCAAATAAATCAGAAAAAATAGATAGGTTCATGCTTACACCCTGAAAAACAACCTTGAGGACAAAAAGGGAAGATACTACATGTCAGCAGAGAGAGAGGTAGATAATATAGAGGAAGAGGTGAAGACAATTCCACCCATAGAGATAAAAAATTCACACAACATAAGGACAGGCTACTTCCCTGTCTTGGGTCAGCCTGCTCCATGTCTTTGAGTAGACTCACTTTTACTAATTAACTACTTGCTGTTCTATGCTGCACAAACTTTGTCTCTTGACAGAATTCTTTCTTTTAAGAAGACAAGAATCTAGAAAAACTTCATTCTTGGTAACAATATTAATGAATATGATACTTCATAATGAAATGCATCAGCATCTGGAAGATCTACATAACTCAGTGAACCCATAATTTCCAATTAAGCAATGCATGGCGTTACAAAATATGCATGATTAAACAATTGACAGTGCAAAACAGACCAATAGATTTTAATGTAATAAAGTAAAAAAGTATATCTGTGTAAAAATAAGTAAATAAATAAATAAGCTAATAAATAGATCAATAAATGAATGAATTAAATAACAACCTCAAACAAAATTGGAATAGGGAGGTCCTGTAAAGGGAGCCGTCATGCTACATAGATGGCAAAGCCCTAGCGAAAGAACTAGGTTATCACAGCCTTCCAAACTCCTTGTATAAAAGATCTTCCTGTGCTTTCTGCTAGGGACTTGCAGCATGGCTTCCGCTGTGTGTGAATTCAGGTTCTACGTTACAAAATCTTTCTTTTCCCCAAAACCCTTTTTGTTGGAGGAATATATAGTGAATTTTTTGTTTAAGGTCAATACCTGTAAGATTTTTAGATTATATACTGCAACTCAGTCATCCCTTGTTCAGCTTGTCCTCTTTAAAGAGGAATATCTATGATTATCCGGTAAGTATATTAAAATACCCTGCCATTTTCCAACTACATACCTATGTGCAACCAGATTTCGTTTACATACTTCCACAAAGACAATATGTGCAGATTGAATACAGAAGCAAATATGAGAATCCAGCTATTTTCTATAAAGCCAGAATTTTAAAATTTCCCCTGCAACCCACAAAAAGTGTAAAATGCTACTCCTCGCTAATTTTCTGGGAAAACTAAGTTTTATAAAACTGTCATTTATGTTTTGACCTACAAAAATGTAAGATAAAACATTTGTGTTGCTTTAAGCCATTCATTGTGTATAATTTGTTACAGCAGCATAGAAAACAAAAACTATATGAGTACCTAGGATGTGATAGGTGTTTAACAGATTGATGGGCAAAAAATGCTAACTACATTTCAGTCTGAATGTTTTAGATCTTTTCTTTCCACATTAATCATTTCATCTATCTAATATTCATTTTAAATATATTGTGAGATAGCAATCTTTTCAACAAAAAAATCAACCAAGTGAAACTGTCAATTCCAAGAAAACAAATGACAGTAATTTTTTTTTTGGCAATAAATATGGGGCATTTTCTTTTTTAATTGTTTGTTGTTGTTGTTGTTGTTGTTGAGTTGTATGAGTTCCTTATATATTTTGGATATTAGCCCCTTATCAGAGGTGTTCTTTGCAAAGATCTTCTCATTCAGTTGGTTGCCTCTTTATTTTGTTGATGGTTTCTTTTGCTGTGCAGGAGTTTTTTAGTTTGATATAGTTCCATTCATTTATTTTAACTTTTTCTTCCCTTGCCTTTGAAGTCAAATTCATAAAATCTTATTTGAACCCAAGGTGCATACATTTAGTACCTATGTTTTCTTCTATGCAGTTTATTGTTTTAGGTCTTACATTTAGGTCTTTGATACATTTTGAGTTAATTTTGGTACATAGTGACAGATAGCAGTCTAGTTTTATTCTCTTGCATGTAGCCTTCCAATTCTCCCAGCACCATTTATTAAAGAGGATTTCTTTTCTCTATTGTATATTTTGGATCCTCTGATGAAAATTATCTGTCCACATTTATGTGAGTTTATTTTCTTGGTTCTCAATTCTATTCCATTTGTCTGTGTGTCTATTTTTCTGCCAATACCATGCTATTTTGATTACCTGGATAGACATTTCTCCAAAGAGGACATACAGGTGGTCAACAGACATATGAAGAGATGCTTAACATCACTAATCATTAGAGAAATGCAAATAAAAACCACAATGTAATACCACTTTATATCTGTTAGAATGGGTATCATCAACAAGGCTAATAATAACAAGTGTTGGAGAGGCTGTAAACAAAAAGGAACCTTTATATACTTTTGGATGGGAATGCAGATTGGTGCAGTCACTATGGAAGGCAGTGTGGAGGTTCCTCAAAAAATTAAGAATAGAATTACCATATAACCCAGCAGTCCGTCTCCTGGGAATATGCCCAAAAACCTGAAAACACTTATCTATAAAAATATATGTGCTCTGATGTTCATTGCAGCTTTATTTATGGTGGCCAAGACATGGAAGCAACCAATGTGTCTTTAAATAGATGATTAGATAAAGAAGTGGTAGACATATGAGATCTGACAATTAAGTTCACAAATTCATCCTAGAAAAAGTGCTACATACCTCACTGCTGAATATCACTATGGTCACCTTCGAAGTATCCCTTTGGGAAGCTATTGCACCCAATGCCAGCTATGCACACCTCAAAGCAATTTTGGAACTCTTTATCTGGATTGGCCATCAAAACCGTCATTGTACAAGGTATGACAATTAAGTTCATGAACTTGCCACTGTGTGCTTACATTGGCAGCACTGTACAAACAGCTCAGTAAGGTTTCATAACCTTGGTATATCAGTGTTTCACAGCTGTGTTCGTGTCCACATGTGGCGTTGTCTTGCTGAGTGGCTTTTATTATTGTTGTTGCATGTTTTTGTGTGCTGTCAAAAGAATGTCTGAGCTTGAATTAGAACAATGAACAAACATTAAATTTCTTGTTAAACTTGGTAAGAGTGGAAGTGAAATCAGGGACATGTTAGTCCAAGTTTATTGGGATAGAGCCATGAAGAAAACGGCAGTATACAAATGGATTAAACATTTTTCTGAGGGGAGAGAATGCATCACTGATGAAGAGAGGTCAGGGTGGCCAGTAACGAGCAGAACTGATGAAAACATTGCAAAAATGCATTGAATTATGCGTCAAAATTGTAGGCTGACTGTGAGAAGCATAGCAGACCAAGTAAACATCGATAGAGAAACAGGAAAATCTTAACTGAAAATCTTGACATGAGAAAGGTGTGTGCAAAAATGGTCCTGAAAGAACTCACCAATGAACAAAGGCAAAGGAGAGTCAAAGTTTGCCAAGAGCTTTTGGAGAGGCAAGACAATGTTTTGGGCCATGTTATTACTGGTGATGAAACATGGGTGGACCAACATGACCCTGAAACAAAGTGTCAAAGTGCACAATGGACATCAGCCAATTCTCCACAACCAAAAAAGTTCCATCAGTCCAAATCGAGAGTCAAAATGATGTTGCTAACCTTTTTTGATATCAGAGGGATTATTCATTATGAATTTGTACCAACTGGACAAACAGTTAACCAAGTTTACCATTTGGAAGTGCTGAAAAGACTGCATGAAAAAGATAGATAGCCTGAACTTTTCACCAACGATTCATGGCTCTTGCATCACAACAATGCATCACCTCACATGGCACTGTTTGTGAGGGAGTTTTTAGCCAGTAAACAAAAAACTGTATTAGAACACCCTCCCTACTCACCTGATCTGGCCCCCAATGACTTATTTCTTTACCCAAAGATAAAGAAAATATTGAAAGGAAGACATTTTGATGACATTCGGGACATCAAGGGTAATATGATGACAGTTCTGATGGCCATTCCAGAAAAAGAGTTCCAAAATTGCTTTGAAGGGTGGACGAGGCACTTGCGACAGTGCATAGCTTCCCAAGGGGAGTACTTTGAAGGTGACCATAGTGATATTCAGCAATGAGGTATTAGCACTTTTTCTTGGATGAATTCACGAAAGTAATTGTCAGACCTCATAAACAGATAAAGAAACAAAAGCTCATAGTCACAGACAATGGTTCAGTGGTTACTAGACGGAAAGGGGGAAGGGGAGATAGTAGAAGAGAGTAAGGGGGTCAAACACATGGTGATGGGAGGAGAACTGACTCTGGGTGTTGAACACACAATGTGATATATAGATGATATATTACAGAATTATACACTTAAAACCTATGTAATATTTTTAAAAATATTTTTATTGGGTAATTGGGGGGATGGGAACAGTGGTGGGGAATTGGGGGAAGGGGAACAGACAAGTTGCTGTCGTTTTGTTCTTCAGTCTAGTTGTGGAGGACGTTGCTTCACTGGCCCAAGTTGGCACCATCATTGTGCTCTTCCTGGGCAAGGCAGATCAGTCACCGGCTTCTGGACAGCCGCTCACTGCGGCTGCTGGCCGCTCACGCTGGCTGCTGGCTACACACGGTAGCCCATGGCAACCCACTGACACAGGTGCTGCAGCCGACGCCGGCGACTCACGGCAGCCCAGCTCCAGGTTGAGCTGTTGTTCAGCATCTTAGCTGTGGAGGGCAGTGTCACTGGCCCTCATATGTGGGATCCGAACCGGGGCTCTCTGGTGTCCCAAGCCAGCTCTAAGCATCGCGCCACTCGGCCAGCCCAAAACCTATGTAATTTGATCTACCATTGTCACCCCAATAAATTTTAATTTAAGAAAGGAACATTTTCAAATGGAATATAGAATTTTGGAAAACTTGTATTTGAAGCTGTGAACTTTAGCTTCCCAATATTTAAGATCAAGAGTGATATTAATGATTGTTATTCTTCATAATAAAAATATCAACATTCAGAAGATGTGCCTAAGTCAGTAAACCATAATTTCCAAATGACCAATGCATGACAAAACACTATGCATGATAAAGTGATTTAAAGTGCAAGATAGTCCAATTGATTTAAATGTGATAGAATAAAATTCTTTAGCTGTAAAATTAAATAAATAAATAAATAAATAAATAAATAAATAAATAAATAAATAAATAACTTCAAGGAAAATTTAAATGGGGAAGGCTTTTAAAGGGAGCTCTCACTGCTACATTGATGGCAAAGCCCTACATGAAGAACTTTTAGGTTATAAAAGCCCTCCAAAGTTTTTCTATAAACAAACAAACAAAAACAAAACAAAACAAAAAACTTCCTGCACTTCTTGCTGGGGCATCGCACCATGGCTTCCCTTTAGTGTGGCTACCAGATTTGCATTGAAAATCTCTATTTTTTCCCCCCAAACTTTTTTTTGTTTGGAAGACTATTTAGCGGACTTTTTGTTTAAGGTCAATAGTTGTATGATTTTAGGCTGTACCATGCAACTCAGTTATTCAGCTTGTATTCTCTTAGAGGAATATTTACCATTATCTGATTCGTACATTTAAATACCACTTCCTTGTCCAATTACATATCTTTGTGTAGCCTGATTTCCTTTATATATTTCCACAAAGACAACACCTACAGATTGAATCCAGAGGCAAATATGAGAATCAAGCTATTTCCTATTAAATCAGACATTTAATGGGTTTCTCTGTTACCCAAGAAAAACTGTAAAATTTCTACAGCTTGTTAATTTTCTGGGAAAACTAATTTTTATAAAACTGTCACTTATTTTAATATGTTATTATAAATTGTTGAATCATTAAAGTGTATTTTAAAGCTTTTACCATTTCTGAGGACCAGGGGCCTTAGTATTTCTCACGTCTTTGTGTTATTGCTGTCAATTATTTTAATTCTCTATATCATTTAAAGCCTCAAGTGCCAGAGCAGAACGACTGGGCCAGAAGAGGCTTCAGCATGCCCCCTCCTACTCACTGCAGCCGTCTGCAGCCGTCTACACACTGTATGAGGCAGGAGTCCCACAGAGGATTTTGGGAGTTATGGTTCTTTCTATCCTGGGATAGCACTGACCCATGTTCTGTGCATCCCCACCTGCTGCCATTAGCTCTGTTGGGCCCAGGGGAGACAGCCTGGTCCTGAGGCCAGTGTCCCTTACTTTTTGCTGTGAGTTTAAGTTGGAATGGCCTTTTATTTTTTTACCCAAGGGCTGTCATGCAAGCACTCAAGCTAGGCATCTCCGAATCAAGAGTGAGGATGGAGGCGATCTGGCTGAGGAACCTGGAGGTGAAATGGAGGCAGCCAATCGCCCTCTGCCACTGCTGCCCATTCACAGGTTGAAGGAGTGAGAGAAGCCAAATTCCTTCATTTTCAAGGTGGCAGGACAGTACAAAACGTTCTGGCCTTATTCTCTCCAGCCCACCTGTGTGCTGGTGAAGGGAGGAGGTGATACAACCAGTGATCTCCTGAGTGAAGGAGTCTCCACCATGGGAGAGGCGTATATCGCAAACTTTGTCTTCACCCATGGCTGCGATACTGGCTCTACAGGGTTTAGGTCACACCTGTTCTAAAGTAGCTTAATTTATGGCAGCAGCAGCTTCTACCATACTGCTTGTGCTTCCAGGTTGAGGTAGTGTGTGTTCTGAGGGAATTTGCTTAAGGGCGATGGCACAAGTGATCACCATAATGATGATTTGGGCTGTAGCCAACATCAATTCTAATTGAACTTGCTCTGTGGCAGGGCAGTGGGAGAGGCTGTTTAACTGTTGCTGTCTTTTCAGGCACTGAGAACATGTATGTTTTTCCGACACATATCTGCATTTGCTCTGAGGATGGCAAGTTCCACACTGCAGTTGCTTTTGAGCCTAAGTCTGGATCTGTACTGAAAAAATGTGCTTTATGGAATCAGCACCAGTCACCACCAGTTTTGACCTATAGAAATATAAGTTAAAACACTTGTGTTGTTTTAAGGCATTAAGTGTGTGGCAATTTGTAACATGCTTAGAAAATGAATACAGTATGAGTACTTAGGATGTGATGTTGTTTAACAGATCGAAGACAAAGGCTGCTAACTATACATTTTATTCTGAAAATTTACAGCTTCCCCACACACACACACACATTTAGCATTTCAGTTATCTAGGATACATTTTAAATACATTGTTAGACAGTGATTGTTTTCTCAAAAATCAACCAAGTGAGACTGTCAATTACAGAAAAACAAATGACAGTATTTTTTTCAATATAAAAATGAGCATTTTAACAAGAAAAATAGAATTTTGGACATGTATTAGCAATTGTGAATTTCACAACTTCCCAATATTTAATATTAAAGGTGATAATAATAAATATGATTCTACATTATGAAATGTATCAGCATTCAGAAAATATGCATAGTCAGCGAACATATTTCTTCCCCAAAACCAATGAATAATGCTACAAAATCATGCATTATAAAACAATGCAAAGTGCAAAATAAAAAAACTAATGGATTTTAATGTAGTAGTGTAAAAAAGTTTAGCTAGCTGTGTAAAATAAATTAATAAATTAAATAAAGACATCAACCAAGATTGGAATGAGGAGGGCTTGTAAGGGGAGCTCTCACTGCTATACAAATAGCAAAGTCTTACAGGAAGAACTCCTTGGTTATAACAGCCCTTCAAACTACTTTCTATAAAAGAACTTTCTCTGCTTTTTGCTGGGACATATCAGCATAGCTGTGCCTTTGAGAGGCTTGAGATTATGCATGGCAAATTATATTTTTTCTTCAATTTTTTTAGTTGGAGAAATATCTAGCAGACTTCTTTTTTAAGGTAAACTTATGAATGTTTTTAGATTGTACACTTGCAACTCAGTTGTCCCTTGTTCAGATTGTACACTCCAAGAGGGTTATCCACCATTCTGTGATCAGTATATAAAAATACCTCTCCTTTTCCAACTACATACCTGTGTGTAGCCAGATTTCCTTTATATACTTCCACAGAAACAACACCTGCAGATTGAATGCAGAGGCAAATAGGAGAATCCACTGTTTTCTATAAAGCCAGACTTTTAAATGGTTTCCCTGTAACCCACAAAAAAAGTGTAAAACTACTCCTCGTTAATTTTCTGGGAAAACTAATATTTATAAAACTATCATTCATGTTTTGACCTATAAAAATGTAAAACATTTGTACTGCTTTAAGCCATTAAGTGTGTGTAATTTCTTATAGCAGCATAGAGAAACACTGTATGTGTACCTAGGATTTGATAGATTTTTAACAGATCAGTGGACAAAGGATGCTAACTCTACATTTCAGTCTAAAACTCTTAGAGCTTTCCTTTCCACATTCAGCATTTCATCTATCTAGGATTCATTTTAAATATATTGAGAGACAGCAATATTTTCCTCAAAAATCAACTAAGTGAGACTGTCAATTCTAGGGGAAAAAATAAGTATTATTTTTCTGTTGCCATATAAAAAAGAGCATTTAAAAAATAAATTTTGGAAAATTTGTTTTTGCAATTGTGAACTTCACAGCTTCCCAATACTTAAGATTAAGGGTGATATTAATGAATATTATTCTTCATAATAAAATCTAGCAACATTCAAAACATCTGTATAAGCCAGTGAGCTAATACTTTCCAAATAATCAATGCATGACATTACAAAGTCATGCATGATAAAACAAGTTAAGGTTCAAGACAGACCAATGCATTTTAATGTAATACAGTAAAAAACTTTAGCTGTGTAAAAATGAATAAGTAAGTAAAATTAAGATCTCAAAGAAAATTAGAATGGGGAGGGCCTGTAAGGGGAGCTGTCACTACTACATCCATGGCAAAGCTCTACAGGAAGAGCTCTTTGGTCATAAAAGCCCTCTAAAATCCTTTCTAGAAAAGAAGTTCCTCTACTGCTTTCTGCTGGGGACTTGCACGATGGCTCTCCTTTTGCGTGGCTGCAGGTTCGGCATTGCAAATTCTCTTTTTTCCCCAAAAACTTTGTTTGTTGGAGGAATATCAAGCGGACTTTTTGTTTAAGGTCAATACCTGTATGATTTTAGGTTGTACACTGAAACTCAGTCATCCCTTGTTTAGCCTGTACTCTCTAAGAGAAATATCCACCATTATCTGATAAGTATATTAAAATACCCTGTCCTTTTCTAACTACTTACCATTGTGTAGCCTGATTTCCTTTACATACATCCACAAAGACCACACCTGCAGATTGAATGCAGAGGCAAAAATGAGAATCCAGCTATTTTCTATTAAACCAGACATTGAAAAGTTTCTCCGCCAGCCACAAAAAAAAATGTAAAAATTCTACTTCTTGCTAATTTTCTGGGAAAACTAATTTTTTTAAAACTGTTATTTATGTTCATGTTATTATGAATTTTTGAATAATTAAAACATATTTTAGGACTTTTGCTATCTCCAAGAAGCAGGTACCTAAGCACCTGTCATGCCTCTGTGCTATCGCTGTCAATTATTTTAATTGTCTATAATATTTAAAGCCTACAGTGCCAGGGGCAGAAGGACTGAGCCAGAAGAGGCTGAGTGTTTTAGCAACAGTATGCCCCATCCTACTTCCTACAGCCCTCTACTCCAAACCCACTTCATGAGGCAAACCTCCCCCAGAGGATTCTGGGAGTTATGGTTCTTTCTGCCCTGGAATCCCACTGACCCATTCCTGTATGTCCCCACCTGCTGCCATTAGCTCCACTGGGCTTAGGGGAACCAGCCTTGTTCTGCAGCCAGTGTCCCTTACCCAAAGTGGTTACTTTAAATTGGAGTGGTCAGTTTGTGTCATACCCGAGGGCTGTCCTGCAAGCACTGAAAGCAGGTGCCTCCTAATAAAGACTGAGGACTGAATCGATCTGGCTGTGCTCTATGCAGCTCGCTCTCTCTTTCCCTCTCTCCCTCATACTCTGCCCCAGGATGGCCCAAAATGAATGACAGACAGGACTTCACAGAATTTTGTGTTCACTTAGTCTTCCTTAAGCTCATTCCCAGCACCCTTGATCGAACCTTTCTTCTGTCCTTGCAAAACAGTGTTCTCTACTTCTGTCAACTTTTCTGGTGACTCTGGGGGTTGGGAAATTTGGACTTATGTCCTCAACTAGCCCATAGCCTACTCTTTCTGCCTCGCAGACTGTTTCTCCTGTTGTATTTGTGCAACTCCCAGTTTGAATCCCATACCCCTTTGGTGCTGACAGTAACTTCTCTGCCTGGGGTCTAGTTCATTTAATCTTGGTTTCTACTTTTTGCACCACTTCCTGTCTTGGCCAACACATGATGGTCATGTGGGAATCATGTGCCAATCACGTGGTGGTCACGGGGAGTCATGTGGCCATCAAGTGATGGTACATGAGAATCAAGTGCAATTACATAATGGTCATGGGGGAATCATGTGGCCATCACATGGTGGTAATATGAGAATCACATGGCCATCACGTTACAGTCATATGGGAATCACATAACCATCGTGTAGCAGTCACATGGGAACCACATGACAATCACTTGGCAGTCAAGTTGAAATCATGTGGTCATCACGTGATAGTCATGTGGGAATCACGTGGCAATCATGTGGTGATCAGAGGGGAGTCATGTAGCAATCATGTGGCAGTCACATGGGAATCACATAGTGGTCACAGACACAGAAACAGACTCATAGATACAGAGAACATTTGATGGTCACCAGATGGGAGGGGGCTTGTGGGCCTGCATGAAAAACGTGAAGGGATTAAAAAGTACTAATTGGCAGTTACAAAATAGTCATGGGGATATAAAGTATAACATAAAGAATATAGTCAATCAGGGCCAGCCGAGTGGCACGATGGTTAAGAACTCGCTTGGGATGTCAGAGGGCCCCGGTTCAGATCCCACATACGAGGGCCAGTGACACTGCCCTCCACAGCTAAGATGCTGAACAACAGCTCAACCT
>NW_017732579.1:198563-248733 GCF_001890085.2 Hipposideros armiger | reverse complement strand
ACAAAAGGACAGCAACTTGTCTGTTCCCCTTCCCCCAATTTCCCAGCACTGTTCCCATCCCCCCAATTCCCCAATAAAAATCTTAAAAAAAAAAGAATATAGTCAATCATATTTTTCTTTTGTTCTGTTTTAAAAATATTGTTTTATTACTACCAGAAGGAGTGGGCTGTATGGGGTAGTGTGTGCCCTGGGCTCAGGGTATGTGTGGTCTGTGAGGAGTGATGATGATCAGGAGGCTGGAAGAAAAGGGTTGGGTCTGGAGGCCAGCTCCAAGGGTTCCTCAGATATACTTCTGTGAACCAGAAAGGAGTCATGGCAAGTTATCGCTATGCCATCTATAAGATTAAGAAATTCTTAAAAATCTAGCTGCCCATCACAATTGATGTCCAATTTCTTCATCATGTGGTCAAGGACACTGGGGTTCTTCTGGTTCTTTGTGAAGGCAGCCAGTTCTGTATTCATGAAGCTTAGCAACTCATTCTTGGAGAGATGGCACTTGTTACCATCATTTCCACCATACTTCTGGAAAACAACAATCAGAGACTTGATGCACCACTTGGTTTCTGTAGGGCATTTTTGCCATGTTGGAGCGGAACAAGGCACAGAGGCTGTGAGTGGGGAGCAGCACGGCGAGCTCTGGGCAGCTGTAATATTTTTAAATTATTTATTTCTTTTAGTTACAGTTGACATTCAATATTATTTTATATTTTTTTCAGGTATACAGCATAGTGGTTAGACACTTACATAATTATGCAATGATCCCTGATTAGTCTATTACCTATCTGTCAGTATACATAGTTGTTGCAACACTATTGACTATAATCCCTACGCTGTCCTTTCATCCCTGTGACTATTTTGAAACTACCAGTTTGTATTTCTTAATCTCTTCACCTTTTTCACCCAGCTACTCAACCTCCCTCCCTGTGGCAACCATCACTTTGTTCTCTGCAAAATGAGTCTGTTTCTGTTTTATTTGTTCAGTTATTCTGTTCTTTAGATTTCACATATAAGTGAGATCATGTGGTATTTGTCTATCTCAGTCTGACTTATTTCAATAAGCATAATACCCTCTAGGAATGGTGTCAGATGGGTACTAGATTTATTGGGGTGATTACTTCATAAGTTATATAAATTATTATGTTATATACTTGAAACCAATATAATATTGTATGTCAACTGTAGTTAAAAATTAAAAATTAAAAAATAATTTAAATAATTTAAAAAAGAAAGTATTAGGATTAGGGTTAGATTCAGTTTTAGGTGTGGGTTTAGGGTTAGACTTTGTTTTAGGGTTAGGGTTAAATTTAAAGGTTAGTTTAATGTTTGGGTTAATAACAGGTTTAGTTTTAGGATTATAGAGTTAGGATTAAGCTTAGATTTATAAAGTGAAGGTTAGGTTTAAGTTTAAAGTTAGAGTTAGAATTAAGGTTAGGTTTATTTTTATGCTTAAAGTTATAATTATGTGTCAGGTTTAGGTTCACAGTGAGAGCTAGGGTTCGGATTAGTGTAGAGTTAGGGTTAGGGGTAGGATTGAGGTTAGGGTTAGGTTTAGGTGTAGGCTAAGTGTTAGGATTAGAGTTTATATTTAGGGCTAGTATCAAGGTTTAAGTTAGTGTTAGGTTTAGTGTTTGGTATGTTGATAAGTTTAGGGTTAAAGTTTACTTTAGGATTTGGGTTAGGAATATAGTTAGAATTATTGTTAGGGTTTGGATTAACCTAACAATAGGTTAAGTTAAAGTTAAAAAGTTAAGTTTAGGGTTACATCATCAGTTAGTGTTAGGGTTAAGATTAGGTTAGGGTTAAGGTAAATTTACAATTATAGTTTAGTGTTAGGGTTAGTGTGAGAGTTTGTGTTAGAGTTAGAGTATGGTTAGGATTAGGGTTACAGTTAGGGGTAGAATTAGATTTTATGTGTAGTGTTAGTGTTATGCTGGCACTATGTTTAAGTTTAGATCTAGTGTTAGTGTTACGGTAAGGGATGAGTTTAGAATTAGGGTTAGGTTTATGGGTAAGTATAGCATTAGGGTTAGTGTTGGGTTAGGGTTGAAGTTAGGTATAGTGCTAGGTTTATTGTTACTATTGTTAGTTAGGGGTAGGTTAGAGATAAGTTTATGGTGTGGGTTTAAACTATGGATAGGGTTAGGGTTCAGGTTTAGTGTTAGGTTTAGGATTAGAGTTAAATGTAAGATTAGAAAGTTGAGGTTAGGTTTAGGATTAGGATTATGGCTAGGGTTAGAATTAGGGCTAGAATTAGGGTTAAATTTAAGGTTAGGTTTGTGTTAGGACTGTGGTTAGTATAAAGTTAGGATTTAAGGATAGGTTTAGGGTTAGGTTAGGGTTATCATTAGGGATGAGGTTAAAATTAGGATTAGGCTTATGGTTGCATATGGTTAGCATTAGTTTTAACGGTTAGTTTAGATTTTGGGTTAGGGATAAGTTTAGTGTTAGTGTTAGGGTTAAGATTAAGCTTAGAGTTAGAGTTAAAGTTAAAATCAGGATTAAATGTTAGGGTACTGTCATTGCTGGGGGTCTCTTGGGGGGCTTTCAGCAGTGAGATGCCCAGGGAAAAGAAAGCACGTGGAACTGACATGATTAGGAATCAGCTAGCTAGTCCACTCGCTTTATTCAGCAATAGCAACCATTATATAGAGGTTTTGGGGGAGGAGAGTGCACAGAAGTGGTATGCTCCTTCCTGCGGCTGTGAATCATCTTTTACATAAAGGGCTTACATCACCGGAGCCCAGCGCCTGTGCAGCAGGCTCTGTAGTCAAGGTTTGTTATGTCTGAGGCCAGGGTCTGTGTGTCAGCCTGCACCTATCTGGATGCCCCAAACCTCCTCCAGGGTCAGGGTCCGTGTGTCAGCCTGCACCCATCTGGACACCCCGAACCTCATCCAGGGTCAGGTTCTGGATGTAAGCCTGCATACAACTGACTCAGCCCAGGCCCTGTCAGTCCACCCCCTGTAAGGTGGCAGTTCGGAACTTGACCCAAAGAGTGTTTCTCTGTGCACAAAGGCCATAATAGCAATACATAGAGTAACAAAGGACCATGAGGCTGATGGCAATACCTGCCAAGATAAGGCCTGCCCATCACCATGAAGAGCCAAGGGAGTTCCACCTGTAGCTCTACATCTATTACTTCACCCCCTGGCAATAAAATGGCTAAGGGGTAAAACTACCTTTCAGTACAGACATGTACATCGCTTGCTTTGTGCATGAGCATTAATCCAGCAGTCCTAAACTTGGCCCATTGGCTACTCTGGCCTAGGCCAGTTTCATACCAGAACTCTTTCAACTCTGGCTTTAACCCCACTGCAGTCCATGCAGGGGGCTGGCCACAACAGGAGCCATCTGTGTACCATGCCCCACCAGGTACTTTTCTTCTCTGTATGGGCTGGTCGCCTCTACAGGGTACGTAGGAAGTGCTTCTTTTCTTGTCTGCCTAGAAGGCTACCGGGCCCAATAGCTCGTGGAGCTGTTGGGACAGTTGACTGGAGTTAAACGTGGCCTGTTGCTCCACATATGTTCCCTACTTGGCCAGTGTGGGAGTTTGGGCCATCCCTTATGGGGTGCCCTCCAAATATGCTCCCCACTTGGCCAGTGCAGGAGTTTGGGCCACCATTCTGGGGTGCCCTGAGCCATGACTGCAGCCAACCCTCGACTGGGTATGTGGACTGCACGTCACAGGTGCAAGACCTGTGATTGCCTCATAGGCCATTAGGGCTACATAAATGGCCGCTAATTGTTCCCAATTAGCCAGTATTGCTGCTCAGCTCCTTTCCAGGGCTGAGACCAGAAACCTAAGGGCACCTTCTGGGTCCCACTGTAAACCCCAACCAAAGACTTTCTCTTGTACCTGAACTGTCAGCAGATACGGAAGGGCAGGGTCAGCAACCCGTCTGCATTCCGGCATAACTTTGATCTTATCCAAACAGATAACTCCCAAGAACTTGACAGAGTAGCTAGGGCCCTGGACCTTGTCCTCGTTGACAGCCCATCCCCAACCCGTTAGGGCATCTCAGAGACTGCAGGTGGCAGTTTCCAAATATGTAAGAGAATCAGAGGTTAACATTATATCATCTATATAATGAAACAAGCACATGGTCAGGGGCTTGGTCCATGTAGCTAAATCCTGCACTACCAGCCCATGGCACAGGGTTGGGCTGTGCAGGTAGCCTTGCAGCAACACCTGGAAGGTCCACTGCCTGCCTCCCAGGTGAAGGTGAACTGTTCTTGGCTGGCAGTGTCCATCAATGTAGGTTACTGTCCAGGGAACTGCTCTGGGTTCTCATAAACAAGGCTGCAGTCAGTGCTGGTGTCAACCAGGACTAGTTCAGTCCAGACATAAAACACCTATTGTTTTTTGCCTGGGGCCTTCGGCTCAAGGCCTTCTGAGGCTTGGCAACAAAGCAACTTGTTGCTGCGGGCAACACAGGGAGAAAACACTATTATCTCATATCTCTCCTGCCGAGAATGAGATGAGGGGAAGTTCTCTCAACCCCAAACCAAGGATTTTCTTAACCATCAGCTAACCATCACCCAACACGTAGTCTCTCATGTGAGGAAGCAAAAAGCTCATAGACACAGTTAACACAGGGACCACTGTATGAACAGTGTCACATGGGGCCTCCAGTACCCAGTCGTCCAGTCCCTTCCGACCAGGTATCTTGGCATCTCCCCTAGTCAAACCAGAAGGAGCTAGCCTCAGGTGGTAGCATGCATTCTTGGAGAGTCACGGGTCACACATTTCTGGACTTCTCCTTGGGGCTTTGCTGGAACTGCTTTCCCAATTCCCATATGACTTGCACCAAGTCCAAGTAAGTGGCCCACTTACTTACATGCTCCGGCAAGTCTCCTGCATTGTCCCAGACTTGTGCGGGCAGCAGCCATGAGCCAGTTAATCAGGGTCTGATTACCGGCTTGGGGGTTGGTCTGGGGCACGTTTGCTGCTCCAGCCCGTGGCTCCTCGATTTCCACCCTTTATCGCACCACCGGTCAGGCGTGCTGCACTGGCTCTGGTGGGCTGCTAGCTGGGGAAGGCACTTCTGACTCAGGGGACCCTTGGAGCATGAGTTCAGCTGCTGCCAAGCGTTGCTCCAAGTCCTCCTCCCGGTGCTGTAAGTGCTGCACCCAGTTCGCGTACTCCTGAATGTCTTGACTATCATGTCGCAAGGCAGCTAGGAACATCCATGCCATCCTGCCAGCTGCCTCCTGGCGCCAGTGAGACATTCAGCTCCAACGCCTCCAGTGCTTCCCAGACGTCTTCCGGTTGGGGGCGCACAGCAGCCCAGTCTTCCGGTGGAGTCCACACCAGCAGGTACACCACGACGGGATACCAGGGGGATGTCTGGGGCCACATTCTGTCTACATGGGGCAGTTCCTCTACCGGGGCAGAAGGGGCATTCTCATCTCACCATGGTGATCCTGCAGAGAACTGCAGGACACTCATCTCGCCATCCTGCCGACTACACCAAGTGTCGTCGCCGGGGGGCTGCTGGGGGGTTTTCAGTGGTGAGATGCCTAGGGAAAAGAAAGCATGCAGAACTGACATGATTAGGAACCAGCTAGCTAGCCCGCTCGCTTTATTCAGCAATAGCAACCATTATATAGAGGTTTTGGGGGAGGAGAGTGTACAGAAGTGGTATGCTCCTTCCCGCGGCTGTGAATCATGTTTACGTAAAGGGCTTACATCACCGAGCCCAGCGCCTGTGCAGCAGGCTCTGTAGTCAAGGTTTGTTATGTCTAAGGCCAGGGTCCATGCATCAGCCTGCACCCATCTGGACACCCCGAACCTCGTCCAGGGTCAGTGTCCTTTTGTCAGCCTGTACACAACTGACTCAGCCCCGGCCCTGTCAGGTACTGTTACAGTAAGGGTTGAGATTAATGTTAGGGTTAGTTAGATATTTGGTTAGAGTAGCATTAAAGGTTAGTTTAAGGTTTGGGTTGGGAATAAGTTCCATGTTAGGATTGGAGAATGGAATAGGAATAGGATTAAAGTTAATGTTAGAATGTTAAGATTAGAGTTAGGTTTAGGATTTTTTAAGTTTAGAGTAAAGTTAGGATTAAAGTTATTATTAAAGGTTAGGTTTAGTGTTAGGCTGAGAATTAGTGTTACGTTTAGTGTAGGGTTAGGGTTGGGGGTAGGGTTAAGATTAGTTTTAAGTGGGCTGGCCGAGTGACGTGTTGGTTAAGAGTTGGCTTGGGACACCAGCTCTCAGCAGCAGGGCCCCGGTTTGGATCCCACATGAGAGCCAGTGACACTGCCCTCTACAGCTAAGATGGTGAACAACAGCTCGACCTGGAGCTGGGCTGTCGTGAGTCCCAGATGACGGCGTAGGCTGCAGTCCCTGCTGCAATGGGCTGCCATAAGCTACTGTGTGTGGCCAGCAGCCAGCATGAGTGGCCTGGCAGCTGGCATGAGCTGCCAAGAGCCACCGTGAGCGGCTGCCCAGAGACCGGCGACCAATCTGCCTCATCCAGGAAGAGCATGATGATAATACCAACATGGGCCAGTGAAGTGATGTCCTCCATAACTAAACTGAAGAAAAAAAAGGACAGCAACTTGTCTGTTCCCCTTCCTCGAGTCCCCAACGCTGTTCCCCTCCCCCAATTCCCCAATAAAATCTTTGGAAAAAAAAAAGATTAGGTTTAGGGTTATGGTGAGGTACAGTTAGGGCTAGGTTTTAGGTGAGTTTTGGGTTAGGAATATGATTAAACGTAAGTATCTGATTTGGGTAGGAATAAGGTTAGGATTAGGATTAGCTTTAGGATTAAGTTTGGATTTAGAAAATAAGGTTAGGATTAGGTTTAAGGTTAGGGTTAAAATTAGGGTAAGGTTTTTGTTAGGGTTAAAGTTACAATTATAGGTTAAGGTAGGGTTAGGCTGATTTTTAGTGTTAGGGTTAGTGTAGGCTTAGGGTTAGTAGCAAGTTTAGGTATAGGGCTAAAGCTAAGGTTAGTTTTAGAGGTTAGGTTAGGGTTTGCTTTTTAGGTAAGTTTAATGGTTATGTTTAAGTATAAATTTAGGGTTAGGGTTAGCATTAATATTAGGTTAGGGTTTGGAATAGGGTTATTGATTAGTTTATGGGTAGTGCTAGGGTTATCATTATGGTACATGCAGAGTTAAGGTTATGGTTAAAAGTTAAGTTCAGGTTTAGGATTAGGGTCAGTGTTAGGATTAGGGTTAGAGTTAGATGCTAGGTTAGAATTTGGATTAGGGGTAGGATTAGGGTCAAGATTAGGATTTGGGTTATGGTTTTGGCCTCTGTTTGAGGTTAGATTAGTTTTAACTTTGGGTTAAAGTTAGGGTTAATGTTCAGGTAATAGTTAGGGTTAGTTTAAAGGTGAATTTAGAGTTTGGTTTAGGATTGGGTTATGGTTAGCATAGTTTAAGGTTAGGATTAAGGTTAGTATTAGAAATGTAATGTTAGGGATAGGGTTAGGATTAGGGTTAGGGTTAGGATAAGGGTTAAGGTTAAAATTACAATTATAAGATAAAGTTAGGGTTAGGGTTATTGTAGATTTAGGGTTAGGATTAGGATTAATGTTAGGATTGAGTTTAGGCATAGTGTTGAGGTTTAATTATATAGTTTAGGTTGAGGTTTTGGTTAGGGTTAGTGTTAAGATTTAGAAATCATAGGAAAAAATAGGGTTAGGGTTAGGGTTAGGGTTATTTATAGGCTAGATTTAGAATTAGGGTTAGCTTTTGTGTTGGGTTTAAATTTAAAGTTTAGAACAGAGTTAGGGTTATGATTAGGGTTAAAAGTGAAAGTTAGTGTTAAAGTTCAGGTTAGGATTAGGGCTGAGGTTAGGTGTAGGGTTGTGGTTAGATTTAGGGTAAAGGTTTGTGTTATGGTGGGTTAAGAAAGTTATGGTTAGGTTTAAATTAGAGTTAGGGTTAGAATGGGTTAGGTTTATGTTTAGGGTTAGGAATAGAGATTAGACTTTAGGTTAGGGTTTGGGTTAGCATTAGTGTTAGCTTAGTGTTTCAATTAGAAGTTAGGGTTAGGGCTAGGTTTAATGTTAGGACTGAAGTTAGAGTTTGGGTAAGTATTAGGTTTAGGTATGGGTTTAGGGTTAGCATTAAATGTTTAATTTTTGGTGTAGGCACAGGGTTATCATTAGTGTTAGAGTTAGGTTGAGAAAGTTATGGTTATGGTAGGGTTTAGGTCTAGTTTGAGTTAGTGTAAAGTTACAATTATAGATTATGGTTAAGGTTAGGGTGAGATGTAAGGATAGGGTTAGTGTAGAATAAGGGTTATGGTTATGACTATGGTTAGGATTACATTTGAAGTTAAATTTAGGGTTAGGGTTAAGTATGGTGTTTGGGTTAGTGTTAGGGTTAGGATTAGGTTAGGGTTACAAAATTAAAATAAAAGTTGGATTTAGATGAGCTAGGATTACAGTTAGAGTTAGGGTTAAAGTAATTATTTTAGGTTAGTGTTACTATAAAGTTATGGTTAGGCTTTGGTTTATGTTTGAGACTAGGTATAGGGTTAAGTTTTAGGTTTAGTGTTAGAGGTTAGAATTTGGGTAAGGGTTAGGGTTTAGGTTAGTTTACAATTTGCGTTTGCATTACAGATAGGTTTATAATCAGTTTTAGAGTTATGGTTATCATTAGGTTTAGGGTTAAGGTTAGAGTTAGTGTTAAGTTTAGTGTTAGAATTAGTGTGTTTGGGTGGAGTTTGGGATTTAGGATTAATATAGAGAATTATGGTTAGGGTTAGGTATAGAGTTATGGTTAGTGTTAGGGTTAAGGTTATTATTAGGGTTATGGTTCAAGTTAGGTTTAAAAATTATGGTTAGGTTTATTTTAGGGCAAGTGTTAGGTTAGGGTTAGGGTTAGTGTTGGTATTAGGGTTAGAAGTTATGGTTATGGTTAGAGTAGGGTTAATGTATAGAATTAGTGTTAGGCTTAGGTTTGTGGTTAGTGTTAGTTTAGTCTAGGATTAGGGTTGGGGTTAGAGTTAAGTTTTAGAATAGTGTTATAGTTATGGTTAGATTTATAATTAAGGTTATGTTTAGAGGTAGGTTTGAAGTTCTTAATAGTTTTAGGGTAAAGTGTTAGGGCTAGTGTTGGTCATTATGTTATGGTTTCTTTTAGAGTTAGGGTTATGGTTAAGGATGAAGTTTAGAGTTTCGGTTAGGGTTTAGGTTAAGTTTAGGGATAGTGTTAGGATTATTTTTATGGTTAAGGTTAGAGTTAAGTTTAATGTGAGAAAATTAAGGTTATGTTTACAATTACGGTTAGGGTTTGAGTTAGAGTTTAGGAATAGGGTTAGGGTTTGGGTTATGATTAGAGTTAAAGTTAAGATTAGAGGATAGTTTAATGGTTAGGTGTAATAATAGGATTGAAGTTAAAGTTAGGGTAGGGTTAGGTATTAGTTATGGCTTTAGGGTTAGGGTTAAACTTTAGTTTAGGGTTTGGTTTCAGAATAGGGTTAGTGTTCGTGTTATGGTTATGGGTAGATTAGGGTTAGAGTTGGATTTTGTGTTGTTATATTTAGTATTAGAGTTAGGGTTAAAGTTACCATTATCTAGTCTTAAAGATAATAGTGAGTCTTATTGGGTGAGGTAGCATTAGATTTAATGTAGGGTAAAGTGTAGGGATTGGGTTAATTTTTAGGATAAAACAGGGGCTAGGGTTTGGGTTATTAGATTAGGGTTAGTGTTAGGATCCACCAAGGAAACCTATAGGAACAATGGGGTCCTTCATGTACCCCAGATGCACCAGAGACACTGGAATCCTTTGAGACACTGGGGTTTCCCAGGGACCCTTGGATCCACCAGAGAAACCAGGGTCCACCAAGAACATCAGGGTCTCCCTGGGACCCTTGGATCCACCAAGGACACTGAGATCCACTAGGGAAACCAGTATGCAACAGGGTCACTGAGGACCTCCAGGGACATGAGGGTATACCAGGACCACCATATTATAAGGGACACTGAAATCTACTTGATACACCAGAATCTACAGGGACAATAGGATCCACCGGGAACATCTGGATTCAAAAGGGTTACCAAGAACACCATGGATCCAGAAGGAATACTTGGATACACAAGGGACACAAAGTTCCACCAGGGGCTCCAAGATCCATCAGAGACAACAGAGTATACCATGGACACTGGGATCCTTTAAGGACATTAGGCTCCTCCAGGAACACTGGAGTCTTCCAGAGCCACCAGTGGGGAGAAAACTCAGGAAACACTTGGGATAGGGCATCTACCAGGGACACTGGGTTCTTGCAGGGACAGTGGAATCCACCAGGGACAATTGGATTCACCAGGGAGAGCAGGATCTTCCAGGGACACTTAGATCTACCATTGACAACAGGTTCCAGTAAGTACATCAAAGTCCTTCAAAGGCCTTGGGTCCATTTTATATACTGGGATACATAAGGAACACAGTGGTGCCCCAAAGACACTATGGTCCATCATAAAAACCAGGATCCATAAAAAACACTGGGGTCCTCAGGAACACTTGGATCCACCAGGGACACCAAGGACCATAAGGGACACCAGAATTTTCCAGAGACACTGGGGTTTCCCAGGAATACCATGATCCTCCAGTGACATTGTGGTCCTCTAGGGACACCAGGGTTCACCAGGGACACTTGGATCCACCAGGGACACAGACATCCACCAGGGACAACATGGTCCTCCAGGGACACTTTGATCCATCAGGGTCCTTCATGTGTACTTGGAGACACCAAGAACACCACAGTCCACCAGGGATACAGAAGTCTTCCAAAGACACATGAAACCAACAGGGACACTGAAAAACACAGGGACACTTGGATCAACCAGTAACACTGGGGTACAACAGGAACACCAAGATCCACCAGGAATACTAGGATCTACCAGAAGTGATTTGGTTTTTCAGGAAAACCTTGATCCTCCAGAGGCATCAAAATTCACCAAGGACACTTGGATCCATCAAGGACACCACAGTCCACTAGAGACTTTGTGGTCCTCCTCAAACAGCAGGATCCTCCTGGTACCTTGGGATCAATCAGGAACACTAGGAAATTCCAGAAACACCTGTATCCATCAGAGACGTGAGGATTTAATAAGGACATGTGGATCCAGCAGGGACACAAGGATCTACCAAGGACACCAGGATCCTTTAGGAATACAGGAGTCCTCTAGAGATACAGGGATATGCTGTGACACTGGAATCCACAGGTTCACTGGGATCCTTGAAGGAAAACTGGGTCTAACAGATCCACCAGGATCCACCAGAGCCACATGTATTCATTAGGGACACAGAGTCCCACCAGGGACACATGAGTTCTCCAGAAACTCCCAAATCCTGCAGGCACCTCTGGATTTAACAGGGACACCAGGATCCTCCAGGAACACCTGGATACACTATGGACAATGGGATCCATCAGGGACACATTCAACTTTCAGCAACACTAGGGTCCCATAGGACCACCAGGTTGAAGGACAAGATGATCCACCAGGAAACCAGGATTCACCAGGAACACAAGATCCACCAGAAACACCTCATCATCCAGGAACACTTTGATCTTCCAGGGACACTTTGATCCTTCAGGGTTATAAGGGTCCTCAGTCAATACCAGGTGACAAGAGACACCAGGGTCCACCAAAAACACTGAGTTCAGCTACAACAGGGTCCTTTAGGGACACTTGGGCCCTCCATAGACATTTGGATCCTCCAGGGACATCAGGGTCTTCCTGGGACTCTTGGATCCACCCGAGACACTGGGATCCACCAGGATACCCAGATATACTAGAAACACCAAAGTCTACCAGAGACACCAGGGTTGATCAGAGACACCATGATCCACTGGGGATACCATGGTCCACCAGGGAAATGGGCATTCCAGGACCATGGGTCCATAAGGGACAGTTGGGTCCTCAAAAGTCACTGGGCTCCACCAAGGACAAAAGGCTCCACCAGGGACATAGGTGTCCTCCTGGCACACTGGAGTCCTCCAGGGACACTTCCATCCTCCAGGACAACAGGATTTTCCTGGGTCAGCAGCTTTCAAGGGACACCAGAATCCATCAGGAACACAAAAATCCACCAGGGAAACCATGTTACATCAGGGATACTGGGGTCCTCCAGAGATGCCAGGGTTCTCCAGGGACACTTGGATTCACCAGAGACAACAGGGTCTACCAAAGACACCAGGATCCACCAGAGACACCAATAATACCAGGGACACTGGGGACCTTAAGTGACATGTGGGCCCTCCAGGACACTTGGATTTTCTAGGGACAACAGCATCCTCCAAGGCCACCAAGTTGTCAAGGACACTGGGATCCACAAGGGATCCATCAGAAATACTGGTGTTTTACCTGGACATCTGGATATACCAGGGACAACAAAATCCACCAGTGACATGTAGAGCCACTGGGGAATCCACATTCCACCAGAAACAGTAGGGTACTCCAATGGCATAGGGGTCCTCCTGAGACCCAGGGATCTGCCAGGACATTGGGGTCCTCCAGGGAAATTTGGATCCACCAGCGACACCAGTATCCATGAGAAACACCAGGGTCCTCCAGGTTTCCCTTGAATCCACAGGGATACAAGGGTCCTCAGGTCTACCAGGTTGTGAGGGACACCAGGATCCACCAGGGACTTTGAGATCCACCAGGGACACTGGCATCATCCAGGGACACCTGAATTCAATATGAACACAAGAATACCCCAGAAGTCCTTGGATCTATTAGAGACACTAAGAGACACAGTCACCGGGATCTACCAGAGACACATGGATCTACCAGGAATACCGGGATCCATCATGGAACACCGAGGTCCCCTAGATAATCGGGATCTTCCAAGGACACCTAGATCCACCATAGACACCAAAATCCACCAGGGGTACTAGGATCCACCAAAGACATTGAGGTCCTCTAGTGACATGAAACCACAAGAAACATCAGGATTTTAAAGTAACAATTAAATCCACCAGGGACACTGTCCACCAGGATACTGAAGGCTTCCAGAGACACCATGATCCACCAGGCATATCAGGGTCCTTTGGGAACACTTAAATTTCCCATTGACACCAGGGTTCACTAGGCATACTGGGATTTTCCAGGGACACTAGAATCCACCAGAACATGGAGTACTCCAGGGACACATAGAACCAAAAGGGACACTGGGATTACCAGAGACATGTGGATCCATCAGAAACACTGAGATGCACCAGAAACACAAGTATCCACCAGGGATACTCAGGTTCTCTGGGGATGCTTGAATGTAACACAGACACCAGTGTCACCAGGACGTAGAGTTCCACCAAAGAACTAGGCTCCATTAGGGACACTGTGCTCCACAAGGATACTGGGGACCTCCAGGGACACCAAAATCCACCAGGGACACGAAGATTCACCAGGGACGTCAGAGTCTATGAGGGACACCACATCCTAAAGGGACACCATGATCCAACAGGCACACATGGATGAGAGAGTGACAGTAGGATCCACCAGAGACACCAAAAAGTCCTCCAAAAACACATAGATCCACCAAGGACACCAGGATCCACAATGGTCATAGGGGTTAATCAGAAACACTAGGATCCTTTGGGGACAGCATGGTCCACCAGGGAACTGAGGGTCCTCCACTGATACTTGGATCAACCAGGGACACTGGGATCTACCAGGGACACTGCAGTCCTCCAGGGTCACCAATATCAATGAGGGATACCAGGGTGCTTCAGATACATGCAGATCTATCAGGGACACCAGAGTTCATGATGGGCAATGGGGTCTACCAGAGATACTTGTATCCATCAGGGACATTGGGATACACCAGAGACACCAGGACCCACCAGGGATACTGTGATCCTCCAGGGACAATGGGAGGCCTGAAGGTTCACCAGGTTGCAAGATCCACCAAGGACACCAGGATCCAACAGAAACACTGGGTTCCTTAGGGACACATGAATACACCAGGGACACTAATATCCACAAGGGACATTTGAATCCCCCAGGGAGTCTACAGTCCACAAGGGATACTGAGGTTCTTCAAAGACACTGGCATCGTCCTAGGATCTTGGGGTCCACCAGAAACACTACTGTCCTCCAGTGACTTCTGCATTCACCAGGGAAAACATTATCCACTGGGGACACTTGAATCCACAAGAGAAACCAGGTTTCATCACAACACTATGGTCATCCAAGGACAAAAGCAGGATCCACCAGGGACACCAGGGTCTTCAGGGAATACTGGATTCACCAGGGATAAAACGGTTCACCAAAACCCCAAGAGGCCATAAGGGTCACACGTATCCAACAGGAAAACTGAGATTCATCAGGGACACTGTGATCCATCAGTATCACGGGGGTCCTCCATGGACACATGGATCCTCCAGGGATACCAGAATCCCTTAGGAGCACTGGGTCTCTCAGGGACACTGGGGTCCTCCAGGGACACTTGAATCCTCCAGGGATAATAGTGTCTTTCAGGGACACCAGGTTGCCAGGGACACAGGATCCTCAAGGGACACTGAGATTCACCAGAAACAGTGGGGTCCTTCAGCCTCATCTTAATCCCAAAAAGACACCAAAATCCACCTTTGATATTAAATCCACCAGTGAAACCATATTCTTCCAGGGACACTGGGGTCCTCCAGGGTCACCGAGGTTCTCCTGAAACCCCAGGATCCATCAGGGACACCCAGGTCCTCAAGGGACACCAAGATCCACCAGGGATACTTGGATTTACCAGGTATACCAGGGTCCACTATGAACACTGGGGTTCTCCAGGTTCACCAGGTTGCAAGGGACACTGGGACCTACCAGAAACACCGGGATCCACCAGATACACTGGGGTCTTCAAGGGACACCTGAATCCAACAAGAAAATCAGGTTACCTCATAAGCACTTGGATCAACCAGGGACAATAAGATCTATCAGGGAAACTGGGACCCACCAGGGCCTTCTGGTGGACCTCTTTGCAAGTTATAAAAGCAGCCACCACTGGCACTATAGTTAGCCTGGCTGATAGGGATCTCAGGGCTGCAGGGAGGCATGGCCCAGGAGCCTGACCTCCTGCCGATTCACTTAAGGATGCGATTCTCAACTAGGCAGAGCTGACAGTGGACACCCCTGGGATAGGGACATTTGCCACATAAAGGATGGTCTCCTCACCCACGTTCTTCCCAGGCCAATTGTAATAGGAATACTTTCATTCTTTTTTTAATTAATGTTTTTAAAAAGATCAAACCATTTATTGTCTTATTATTTTTCTATGCTACAGTATTTTATTTATATATTTCTATATTTCATGCATATCTTTCAGAATCAATAAAAAAGGCAGCACTTCCCAAACTGTACCCTACACATTTGCATGATATTAACCATTGTTTCAAGAATAAAAATGTGTCCAAGTAAGCATAGAAAACACTGCTTACTATATTCTCTTCTTGGAAAATCATAATATCATTAGTATATTAAAACTTGAGAAAACCTGACAAAAAAGGAAACATTTAAATGTTATTATTTAACAAAGTTATTTCTTATCAGAGGAAAAACTCTTACCCTTGGTATCTATTAACATCCTGAGGATCTTTTTATTAATAGTATGAATTCAAAAGATGGGGGTATCTAAAACACTCCAGTATGAAACAAGGTACACACATATCTTTCATTAAGTGACATTAATTTTCTACAGCCTAGAATGCTGAATTAAATTACACGGAATCCCATGTCTATAATCTTGACTAGTGCTGAATTAATTAAAAGGTAAGGATAATGATCTACTAATTCCTGTTGTATAATTGTCAACATAATGCAATAAACAATTTATCTCTTAAAAATTACTTTTATGACTCTCAAGATCAAGGGACCAAGCCTCACAGTGCCATCATCAAATATTATTTACAGTGTTATATTTTTGGCAATGCATTTTAACTGGGATTTTCACAAACTGGTATGTATTTGGAGGATAACTGTAAAAGATGACAGGTTCATCTTGGCATTTTAAGCAAGTTAAATTAGACATTTTTGTATTAGTATAGGTGGCAGAACCAGAATCAAAGCATGGCTGAAAGAGGTAGGTAGTCTGGCTCAATTAAATAAAGGACATAACTCCAAAAATATGACAGCTACCCAAACATGGATTGGGTCTCTTTAACACATCCTGTACTCTGTCTATATTTAAGTAGAGGGTAGGGGAAAACTGCCTGAGATATTGTTGGAGAAATTTTCTACTTTCAATTCAAGGCTGGTAGCTTTTAAAATCCTGTCAGTTCTCATAGTGAAGACTAAAAAGTCTGCATTCAAGGCCTAGTCTCAGTAAAGTCCCCCAAATAAGAAGCAATCTAGGTAGATTACCTGAGCTCAAGAAAAGAACTTCTGCAGTCTTTCAGGAAAAGCCAATTTCGGACATTATTGTGCTTTTGGAAGCAATGTCTGAACAGTGAGTGTAAGTTAAGCTGTAACTCTGTACACCAAGTGCTATGAACTGAATTGTATCCTCCCAAAATTCTATGTTGAAGCCCTAGCCCCCAGTGTAGTGGAATTTGGAGCTGATGCCTTTGGGGGGTAATTAGGTTTAAATGAGGTTGATAAAAGTGAACTGGCATTTTGTGATGCTTGACTATAGAGTTGGGAGAACCGTGGATGCAGCTGGGCCCCTTGTTAACTGTGACCCTGACTCCATGTTTAACTTTGTGATACCTTGGGGGGGGGAGGGATGATATAAATAGAAAGAGCCATTATGAAATAGCTCTTTCTCCGAGTCTCCACATGGGCGGCAGGTTGGAGCGTGGTGTCAGAGTTGTACGTGGGCAGCCAATAGGAGCCCAGTAATGAAGCAGTGTGGTTTCTCACACTGCAGCAGTAGTTAGCTTGTTTCTTTTTTTTCCTTCCTCAGAATAAATCCTTTTCTTTTGTGCGTCATTTTGGAGAGTTATTTTCGCCAGTCAACAAGGCCATGAGGGCAGGGGTCCTCATAAGATTAGTGCCCTTATAAGAGACACCAGAGAATTGCTCTCACCTTCTCTGATGTGAGGACACAGTGAGGTGGCCATCTGCACGCCAGGAAGAACTCTCATCAGAACCCAAACTGCTGGCTCCCTGAGGTCACTGTTCTAGCCTCCAGAACCGTAAGAAATAAATTTCTGTTAAGCCACTTAGTCTATGGTATTTTGCTATGGCAGCTTAAGCTGACTAAGACACCAAGGTTATACCAGCCCAAGGCCTGGGAGGGACCTAAACCAGAGGATACACTATAGCAGAGCACACAAAAATCTTTAGGATTGTGCATGACTTGTTTGCAACACCACTACAACACGCAAACACCCAGTGGACTGACTGGGCTTACTCCATCCTCCAATTAAGTCCACCTGGGTAGTTTTAATAAGGAGTAAGATATAAGGTCTTCAAGGAGATACTGAATGTTTAAACATCTAATAGGAAAAAATATTGATTATATTTGAACTCCAGATTTGTGGCGATCCTGTTTCCCTAGCTCTGGGACTAGCCAAATCGCTTTCCTTTTGAAAGTTGGGTTGGCATCTGAAAAATAGGATATGGTATCTCACAGGTCCTTTCTGGCCAGTAATCATAACGATATTTATGGAACCAGGTTTAGTGTTAGCTGATTTCCATACAACGACACCTTACCCAAGGTACGCTATTGTCCCCAATTTACAGATGAAGGTCCGTGACTTTGAGTAATCAATTCACATTCACCATTGTTGGTACGTGGTTTGGACTGGAACAGAGGTCTGTATGTTTCCTAAGGCTGCCTTTCCCACACATCCCACAGCCCAGCTGAGCTCTCCTTCAGCTTCTCTTTGGATTTTGGAGAGGAACAGAATATCTAGTTATAGTGTATTGGCACTTCCCCAGTTCGGGATTCCAAGCGAGAAGAGGGAGGCTCTCTTTCCGTGCTAGAACGTGCCCACCTATAGATTTGATATAGACATCAGGAATCATTCGTTTGGCAGTTCGGCGACAAACCAAGCCCAGAGGAGCCGTCACTACCAAAACCCCGCACATCTAGGACTCCAGGTTGGCCAGACTCGCTTAGGTGTCAGAAAAAAGAAAATAGAGCTCGAGTCCCTGGAAAATGACGTACTTCCGGCGCGCTGCGGAGCTCTCACGCCACGCCAGCGAGCAGACGTGGAGGCGGGGTCTGAGGTGGGTGGGCTCTGCTGGATGTTCTCCGGGGCTGATCCGGAGCTTGAGGCGGGAACTGTGGTGCTAGGTGCAGCCTCTAGACCGCCCGAGGCCATCGCTGACGCCGCCGGGGATTGCGACTGGCAGGCCCTACAGCTGCTCTCTTCTCGCCTCCTCCCCCGCTCCAGCCTCGGCTGCCCGACCCTCAGGCCACCGCGGGCCGCGGAGCCCATGAGGGTGCGGGCCCCGCCGCCGCTTCTGCGGCTCCGTGGTCGTCCCAGAGCACCCCTAGCCGAGGTGGGCAGGGCCGCGGCATGAGCGTGGAGCCGGAGGAGAAGGCGACATCAGAGCCCGAGGCGGGAGCCATGCCGGAGAAGCGCGCGAGCGCGCAGGCCGCGGGCGGCAGCTCGGTGAGCGCGGGCGCGGGTACCGCCGCGTTACTCAACTCAGCTCAAGGTCCCGAGTCTGGGGAGGTTGGGTGGGGTCGCTGTCAGAATGCGGGGCTCGGACTCTGGCCCCCTGGGGGTAGGAGAGATGCCGACCCTGACCGTGCGCGTCGGTTCCGGGCAGAGGCTCCAGCTCTTAGAAAGCCCGTCTTTTCCGGATGAGCCAGCCGAATTCATCACTGCTAGGCTATTCTAGCGCTGCTTATCGCTAGACGAAACTAAGTGATTTGGTGGTTGTTTCAAAAGACGCCAGACAGGGAACCGTGAATGTTAAGTAATTTGCTTGTTTCAGAATGAGACAGCCGATACCGTTTTCGTGGTGCAATTTCTGGCCAAGCCTACTTAGATGTCTAGCCAAGCCTTTAGAACCGGCATTCGGCCCTCGACAGGGAAGTTGCTGGTGAAGGCTGGGTAGCGCCTCCCTACTCCTTCCTCGTTTTATAAGCGGTCGCAGGGGACAGGATTTCAGAGGAGTCTGTCGATCCCAGGGCCCGACTGAGGGGCATGTTCAGGCCGGTCTTTATTTCCAGTTTCACGTAAGATTCAGATGGCGTCAGAAGCCCTAAATTTAATTGGCCTGGGTTCGGCAGAACAGGTTTTGTCAGTGGCCCTGTGGTTTTTTATGGTAGAACACTAAGTCTGTCATTTCTTAAAAACCCTCTTTTTGGTCTATTTAGGACAGGAAATACAGAAACGTTAAAATGCATAGAAACTCTAGCGCCAAGGAAACTTTTTCAAAAAAGAAAAAAAAAAAAGAAATTTTAGGAAAATTGAATATATGCAGTAGGCCTCAGAGTTTTAGCTGACATATCCAAATTTGTTTTTAAAGAATACTAAATGATTGTATTTGGTGATTTGAGTTCCCATTAGTAGAAATGGGAGGACAGGTGAAGTGGAAGGAGCCAGCAGAGCTGGTTTCTAGTCCGGGTTCTATCAGAACCAGTATACACGAGGCAGGGTACTGACACAGCCTTACCACTCAATGCCTAATCTGTAAAAAGAAGGCTTAGTAAAGTTGAAGGCCCCTTCCTGCCCAAGTGACTTCTTATTTTTGCAAAAGCATTAGGGGGTCCTAATTTCAAAGATAAGATTTCTAGAAAGTGGGAAGTTTATCTTGGTAAGGGGAGGGAAATTCTATAGAATTCGTTTTTTTCCTTTTGTTTCTGATTATGTAAAAAGTAGACTTGTCATCTTCCTGTCCCCTAAACAAAACCAAACTTACAACTCCTCCTTCTGTCTTCTTAGAAATAATCACTAACCAGTGGCCCAAGCTAGTAACCTGAAAGGTAGCCCCCTTCATCCATTCTCATATCTACAACATCCAATGCATTACTCATTCTAGCTAAGTTTACCAGGTAAAGATTTATTCTCTCCTCTACATTCATGTGGTTCAGTTCCTCAGCATTTTTTACCTAGTTTTTCAGTCTCTTGAGACTCTTACTTATCTCACCATTAGTCTTCCCTCCACAGTGTAGATTAGTATGAGCTAACATGTAAATGTGATCATTGCTGCTGTCCTTTAAATTTTTTCATTGGCTCCCCTTGGCTTACAGGATAGAGAACTAACCTGGTAGGTTGAAGCATGATAGCATAGTGGTTAGATGAGCATGCTTGGAATCCAAGTTCCCACCGTTTATTATTACCTGTATAACTCTGGGCAAGTTACATAATCTCTCCCTGAATTAATAAGTGTTTGCCTCAGAGGATTGTGAAGGTTACTGAAACCTGGCACCTAGTAAGTCCTCAATAAATGTTAGCTGTTATTGTTCTTATTTCTCAATATTTTTGGCATGAATGATTGGTCAGAATGTATAAGTGATCCATGACTGATAAAAATATTCACTTCTCTCCCATTTACTAATCTATACAGGAACTGAAACCTAACCTAAAAATTAAGTGTTAATTTTGTGTACTTAGAGCAGGAACTTTTAAGGGATGATACCTTCTGTGGCCCCTGATGCTAATTAGGGCACAAGTAGATTTCCTGTCCAGTTTTTTTTTGGTTTTTTGTCTCTGAAGGTGCATAAAGTCAATAAACTGCAGTGAGGCAAATGAGTTTTCTTGATGCTTGCTGTCCTTAGTGAGATGACTAGTATGGGCAGGTGACAGAGTTCAGTCACTGGTGCTATTTGGAATGTGTGGTGGCCGTGAAAGTAGTGAATGCCTTTAATCATATATATTCATGTCATAAGCCAATACTGTCAAATTATGCATCTTTCCTGGGTAGTATGCAGTTTCTGGGTTGTATCACTTCCAGGTGCTATTTTCTACAGTCCCCAGGACTTGATTTCATTTTAGTGTGTTGGAATTTCCTTATAGCTTGATTTCATTGTTTCAGGTTCTTAGATGCTACTGATCTGCCCATTTACAGGAAATTGGCTGACAACTTTTTTCTACCATTTTGGCAGAGATGTTTTTGACCTGAAAAAGACATTGTCAAAAAGATGTATTGACCTGAATAATAGAAGGGAATCAAGTATTTACTCCAAGGGATTATTGCCTTCTGGTAAAGGGAGGTGTGGATTAAGTTTTTATATAATGTAACATATGGGTGGAAGTTCTTTTTTTTTTGCATATAGATAACCAATTGTCACATCATTTGTTGAAAAACTTTTTTATTCACTAAATTGCTTCTGTAGCTTTGTCAGAATTCAGTTATCCATATATGTGTCAGTCTATTCTGGATTCTCTATTATGTTTCATTGATCTATTTGTTTATCTTTGCATTAGTACCACTCACTCAATCTCTGTTACTGGAGGTTCATAATAAGACTTGAAACAAGTAGAGTTAGTTCTACAACCTTGTTCTTCTCTTTTAAAATTGTTTTGGCTATTCTGGGTCCTTTGCATCTTAGAATTATAGGATCAGTTTATTAATTTCTACAAAAAAAAAAGCCTGCTGGTGTTTTCATTGGGGTTGTGTTGACACTGAATATGAGTTTGGAAAAAATTGAAAACAATATCAAGTATTCTGATCCATGAACGAGGTGTCTTTCCATTTGTTTTAGATCTTCTTTAATTCCTCTAAGTTCTGTTTTGTAGTTTTCATTATAAAGTTCTTTCACATCATTTGTCCAATTATTTCCTATTTCATATTTTTTATTCTATTATACATGTAATGTAAATGTAAGATAAGTGTGAATTCTTAAGAAAATGTAAATTCATAGTTGTTTGTTGCCAACGTATGTAAATACAGTTAAGAAATGTTTTTAAGTGTACAGTTCATTGGTGTTAAGTATATTTACATTGTGTACAGCCAATCTCCAGAACTTTTTCATTTTGTAAAACTATATCTGTTAAACAGTTACTCTCCATTTACTCCATCCTTGACCCCTAGTAACCACCATTCTGCTTTCAGTTTCTCAGGTTGACTACTCTAGATACCTCATATAAGTGAAATCATAGACTCTGTCTTTTCGTGACTGGCTTATTTCACTTAGATATGATGTCCTCAAGATTGTTGTTGACACATGTTGACATATGTTGTCTTCAAGGATGTTGAAGGCATGTGTGGCATGTGTGAATTTCCTTCCTTTAAGACTGAATATTTCATTTTATGTATATGCCACATTTTATTTCTCCTTTTATCTGTTGAGCACTTGTGTTGCTTCTGTCTTTTGGCTATTGTGAATGATGCTGCTGGCACAAGTGTACAAATATCTCTTTGAGACCCTGCTTTCAATTATTTTGGATATTTACCCAGAAATGGAATTGTGGGATCACTGGGTAATTCTATTTTTAATTGTTTCAGAAACCGCCATACTGTTTCCTGTAATGGCTGCACCATTTTACGTTCCCACCAGCAGTGCACAAGGCTTCTAATTTCTCCACATCCTCGCCATCCTTGTTATTTTCTGTTGTTTTGTTTTGTTTTTGGTTATGTTTTTGTTTTGGATAGTTGTCATCCTGATAGGTGTGAGGTGATAGCTCATGATTTTGATTTTGCATTCATCTAATTACTGATATTGAGCATTTTTCATATGCATGTTTGGCCATTCGTATATTCTCTTTGGAGAAATGTCTATTCAAGTCTTTTGCCCATTTTTAAATTGGGTTATTTGGGGTTTTTGTTGTTGAGTTGTAGAAGTTCCTTATATATTCTGGATATTATTAGCTCCTTATCAGATACATGCTTTACAAATATTTTCCCCACAGGTTGCCTTTTCACTCTGTTGATTGTGTCCTTTGATGCATAGAAGTTTTTAATTATTGGGTTGTCGGAAAAGTCATGACATATTTTTTCTATGTTTTTGTTGCAAAAATGCATCATGACTTTTCCAACAACCCAATATAATAAAGTCCAACTTAAAGTTTGTAATTTTGATGAAGCCCAATATCTGTTTTTTCTTTTGTTGCTGATAGTTTTGGAGTCATGTCTAACAATCCATTACTAACTCCAAGATTTACCTCTGCTTTCTTCTAGGAGTTTTATGGTCTTAGCTGAGGTCACTCATCCATTTTGAGTTAATTTTTTTTATATGGTGTGAGGTAGGGAACCAACTTTGTTCTTTATATGTAGAAATTCAGTTGTCTCAGCACTATATGTTGAAGAGACTATTCTTTCCCCATTGAATGGATTTAGCACTGCTGCCAAAAATCAGTTGGACACATATATATGGGTTTATTTGTGGACTCGCAATTCTGTTCAGTTGGTGTATATGACAGCTTCCCTCTGTCTTTTGCTTCTGTGTTGGCAAGTCATTGATGTTGGGGATGGTGTGTGGGACAATTGGGAGTAACTTTCAACTTTATCTTTTTCCAGTTGACAGCAGATGACCTGATTGACAAAAGTCATATGCCCTAATTCATCGGAACTTTTCAGGTCATATTGAGAAAACAGGTGCTGGGGTTAGTAGAGATTGTCCTTTTGCCCAGATGCACACAAGCCAGGCCAGTCTCTTTATTGTGGGGAAAGGGGTGGGTGGATAAGTAAAGGTCTGCACTTTTCTTTGCCTGAGGAATTGTGTACATTTGACTCCCTTTACTTCTTACTCAGGTTGCTACAGTTCATGCTACCTGTCATATATCTGTGCTAATTCTATTTGTTCAGAAATTTGGGCCTAGAACAAAGGCAATATAAGTAATAGAGTGGTTAGTAGTATTCTTTGGATAGAATACCAGCTTAGGCAGTTACGAAGCATTTGAGCTGGGCAAGTTAATTAAATTCTCTGCATCTGAGTTGTTGTTTTTTGTTTTGTTTTTTGAAAGGTATGTTTTACTTTTAATTTTTTTAGTTATGACTCTTTATTTTTATTTTTTTATTAGTTCCAGGTGTACAAAACAACATAACAATTAGACATTTACACACCTCACAAAGTGGTAACCCCAACAAGTCTATATACATCTGATACCATACATAGCTATTACAATACGATTGAGTATAGTCCCTATGCTGTACTTTACATCTTTACATCCCGTGACCATATGTGTGTGTGTGTGTGGCTGTATAGTAGTTAACATTCAGTATTATTTTATATTAGTTGTAGGTGTACAGGCAAGAGGTTAGGATCTATATAATTTATGAAGTAATCCCCCCATAAGTCTACTACCCATCTCACACCATACATAGCTTTTAAAACATTATTGACTACCGTATTTTCCCCATACTGTATTTTACATCTCTGTGACTACCAATTTGTACTTCCTAATCCCTTCACCTTTCTCACCCATCCCCCCAACCGCCGTCCCATCTAGCAACCATCAGTTTGTTCTCTATCTATGAGTCTATTTCTGTTTTGTTTGTTTGTTTATTCTGTTCTTTAGATTCCACTTATAAGTGAGATCATACAGTATTTGTCTTTCTCAGTCTGACTTATTTCACTTCGCTTTATATATTCTAGGGCCATCCATGTTTTTGCAAATGGTAAGATTTCATTCTTTTTTATGACAGAGTAATATTCTGTTGTATAAATGTACCATATTTTTTTTATTAGTTTCAGGTGTACAAAGCAACGTAATAGACATTTAAACCCCACATAAAGTGATAACCCACCCCCCAAACTACCCCTCTCACATCTTATATAGCTATTACAATACCATTGACTGTCTTCCCCATGTTGTACTCCACATCCTGTGACTATGTATACCTATATATTTAGTTATAGTTGACATTTAGTATTATTTTACTTCAGCTTCCGGTGTACAGCACAGTGTTCAGGCGTCTACATGGTCTATGAAGTGATCCCCCTGATAAGTCCAATGCCCATCTGGCAACTTATATGATCTTTATAACATTGTTGATTATATTCCCCATACTGTATTAACTACCAATTTGTATTTGTTAATACCTTCACCTTTTCCACCCTGCCCCCAACCCTATTCCCATCTATCACCCTGATAGATGTAATACTTACCTGTCACCATACCTAGTTATTACAGTATTATTGACTATGTTCATTATGCTATACCCTACATCCCCATGACTACTGTGTAACAACCAATTTGCACTTCTTAATCCCTTCCCCTTTCATCTATCCTTAACCCCCCTCCCATCTTAAAGAAGTCCCTCTAAGATTCCTTGTAGTACTGGTTTAGTGGTAATGAACTCCTTCAGCTTTTTCTTGTCTGGGAAGCTCCTTATGTGTCCTTCAATTCTAAATGACAGTTTTGCTGGGTAGAGTAATCTTGGTTGTATGTCATTGCTTTTCATCACTTGGAATATTTCCTGCCACTCCCTTCTTGTCTGCAAAGTTTCTGTTGAGAAATCAGCTGCCAGTCTTATGGGGGCTCCCTTGTAGGTAACTAACTGCTTTTCTCTTGCTGCTTTTAAGATTCTCTCTTTGTCTATAACTTTTGGTATTTTAATTATGATGTGTCTTGGTGTGGGCCTCTTTGGGTTCATCTTGTTGGTACTTTCTGTGCTTCCTGGGCTTCTGTGTCTATTTGCTTCACCAGGTTCAGGAAGTTTTCTGTCATTATGTCTTCAAATAGGTTTTCAATTCCTTGCTCTCTCTCTTCTCCTTCTGGTACCCATATAATGTGAATGTTGGTACGCCTGATATTGTCCCAGAGGCCTCTTAAACTCTCCTCAGTTTTTTGGATTCTTTTTTCTTTTTATTATTCTGGTTGGGTTTCTTCTTCTACCTTACCTTCTACATCGTTGGTTGGATCCTCTGCCTCATCTAATCTACTTTTGATTCCCTGTAATATAGTCATTTCCATTATTTATTTATTTCCATTATTATTTATTTCTGACTGGTTCTTTTTCATGGTTTCCATCTCCATTTTTATGCTTCCTATCTCTCTGTTGAAGTTCTCCCTGAGATCATTGAGCATTCTTATAACCAGTGTTTGGAACTCTGTATCTGATAGATTGCTTATCTTCATTTTGTTTAGTTCTATTCCTGGAGATTTGTTCTGTTCTTTTATTTGGGACATGTTTCTTTGTCTCCCCATTTTGGCTGCCTCCCTGTGTTTGTTTCTATGTATTAGGTAGGGCTGCTATGTGTTCTGGTCTTAGTAGAGTGGCCTTATATAGTAGGTGTGCTGTGGGGTTCAGTGGCGCAGTCTTTCTGGTCACCTGAGCCACACGCTCTAGGTGTGTCCCTTGTGTGGGTTGTGTGTGCCCTCCTCTTGTAGTTGAGCCTTGATTGATAATTGCACATTAATGGTAGGGACTGACCTTTGGGCTCACTGGTTGTGAGGACTGGCCTTGATTACAGTGGAAGAGCTGTGGTACAGGGGCTGATCCTACGGAGCAGGATCTGCCTCAGCAGGACTCTGGTACTTGCCCAATCCGCTCCTTGGGTGTGTTCTAGGAGGTGGCTGGATAATGCTCCAGCTCGTTTTGAAGCTGGACACTGGGGACACCAGCCTCAGGACCACCTTGGATGGGACCTGCTATATAGCAAGTTCAGCCACAGCCTATGCCCCACCCAGGGCCACCCAGCAGGAGCCACAAAGAAATGTGTAGATGGCTGCCACCCATGCTGTGCTTGTAAGCGCCTTGAGAGGCCAAGTTGTGAACCAAGGCCAGCTGCCACTTGTGCCAGCCTAGGGCTGCTCAGACAGAGGAAATGTACCACAATTTCTTTATCCAATCGTCTGTTGATGGGCTTTGGGTTGTTTCTATCTCTTGGCTATTGTGAATCGTGCTGCAGTAAACATAGGGGTGCATATACTTTTTTCTTTTTTTTTTAAAGATTTTTATTGGGGAATTGAGGGGATGGGAACAGAGCTGGGGAGTTGGGGAGGGGGAACAGACAAGTTGCTGTCGTTTTTTGTTCTTCAGTCTAGTTGTGGAGGACGTTGCTTCACTGGCCCAAGTTGGCACCATCATTGCGCTCTTTCCGGGCAAGGCAGATCAGTCGCTGGCTTCTGGACGGCCGCTCACTGCGGCTGCTGGCCGCTCACGCAGGCTGCTGGCTACACACGGTAGCCCTTGGCAACCCACTGCCACAGGGGCTGCAGCCTATGCCGTCGCCAGCGACTCATGGCATCCAGCTCCAGGTTGAGCTGTTGTTGAGCATCTTAGCTGTGGAGGGCAGTGTCACTGGCCCTCATATGTGGGATCCGAACCGGGGCTCTCTGGCGTCCCAAGCCAGTTCTTAACCATCGCGCCACTCAGCCGGCCCTGCATATACTTTTTTCAATTAGCATTTGGGATTGCCTTGGATAAATATCCAGGAGTGGAATTGCAGAGTCATGATGTAGTTTTTGACTACATAATGTAGTTATAATGTAATTTTTAATATTTTGAGGAACTTCCATACTGTTTTTCATAGTGGCTGCACCAATTTGCAATCCCATCAACAGAGCATAAAGGTTCCCTTTTCTCCACATCCTTGCCAACACTTGTTGTTTGTTGATTTATTGATGATGGCCATTCTGACAGGAGTGAATTGGTATCTCATTGTGGTTTTTATTCGCGTTTCTCTGATGGTTAGTGATGTTGAGCATCATTTCATATGTCTATTGGCCATCTGAATGTCCTCTTTGGAGAAATGCGTGTTCAGGTCCTCTGCCCATTTTTTAAATTGGATTTATTTTTGGTTTTGAGTTTGAGTTTTTAAATAAATTTTGGATATTAGCCCCTATAAGATGTTTCATTGGCAAATACCTTCTCCTGTTCAGTAGAATGTCTTTTTGTTTTGTTGATGGTTTCCTTTGCTGTGCAAAACTTTGTAGTTTTCTATAGTCCCATTTGTTTGTTTTTTCTTTTGTTTCCCTTTACTGAGGAGATACATCAGTAAAAGTATTTCTAAGGCTAATGTCTGATAATTTACTTCCTATATTTTCTTCTAGGAATTTTGTGGTTTCCGGACTACTATTTAAGTCTTTAAACCATTTTGAGTTTATTCTTGTATATGGTGTAAGTAGGTGGTCCGGTTTCATTTTGTGTGTGTGTGTGTGTATCTGTCCAGTTTTCCCAGCACCATTTATTGAATAGACTGTCTTTATCCCAGTGTAAATTCTTGCTTCCTTTGTCATAGATTAAGTGACCCTACAGGGATGGATTTATTTCTGAGCTGTATTTTGTTCCATTGATTTATGTGTCTGTTTTTATGCTAATATTATGCTGTTTTGATTACTGTGGCCTTGTAGTATAATTTGATATCAGGTAATGTGATACTTTCAGCTTTGTTCTTCTTTATCAGGATTGCCATGGATATTTGGGGTCTCCTATGGTGCCATATAAATTTTAGGATTATTTGTTCTAGTTCTGTGAAAAATGTCATTGGTATTTTGATAGGGATTGCATTGAATCTATAGATTGCTTTGGGTAGTGTGGACATTTTAACTATATTCTTCCTACCCATGAGCATGGTATATGTTTCCATTTATATGTATGATCTTTAAAATCTCTCTTCAAGGTCTGATAATTTTCTGAGTATAGGTCTTTTACTTCCTTGGTTAGATTTATTCCTGAGTTTTTTTTGTTTTAATTCAATTGTAAATGGGATTGTTTTCTTAATTTCTTCTTCTGATAGTTCATTATTGGTGTATAAAAATGCAACTGATTTCTGAATATTAATTTTGTATCCTGCTACTTTACTAAATTCACTTAGCAGTTCTAATAGCTTTTTGGTGGAATCTTTGGGATTCTCCATGTATATAGTATTATGTCATCTGCAAATAATGACAGATTATTTCTCCTTTCCAATTTGGATGCCTTTTATTTCTTTTTCTTGTCTGGTTGCTGTGGCTAGAACCTCCAGTACTATGTTGAATAGAAGTGATGAAAGTAGGCATCTTTGTCTTGTTCCTGATCTTAAGGGGAATGCTCTTAGCTTTTCCCAATTGAGTATGATATTAGTTGTGGGTTTTTTATATATGACCTTTATTATGTTGAGATACATTCCCCCTATTCCGACTATGTTGAGAGTTTCTATCAAAAATCGATGCTGGATTTTGTAAAATGCTTTTTCTGCATTTATCGATATGATCATATGATTTTTATTTTTCATTTTGTTTATGTGGTGTATCATGTTAATTGATTTGCGGATATTGAACTAACCTTGTGTACCAAGAATGAATCCCACTTGATTGTGATGTATAATCTTTTTAATGTATTACTCAATTTGGTTTGCTAATTTTTTATTTTTTACTACTAGCCAAGCCACCCTGTCAACCTGTTGGCAGCTCAGCGACAGCTCAGCTTGGGCGCAGAGTCACTGGCCCATGTGGGAATCGAACTGGCGGCCCTGAGCTTGCACTCTTAAGCTAATTCTTAACCAACTGAGCCACTCAGCCGGCCCCTATTTTGCTAATATTTTTTTGAGGATTTTTGCACCCATGTTCATCAAGGATATCGGTCTATAATTTTCTTTTTTTGTAATGTCTTTGTCTGGTTTTGGAATCAGGGTAATGGTGGCCTCATAAAATGAGTTGGGGAGCCTTCCCTCATGTTTTTTTTGGAATAGTTTGAGGAGAATAGATGTTAATTCTATTTTGAATGTTTGGTAATATTCACCTGTGAAGCCATCTGATCCAGGACTTTTGTTTGTTGGGAGCTTATTGATTACTGATTCAATTTTGTTGGTAGTAATCAGTCTGTTAAGATTTTCTTTTTCTTTTTTATTCAACTTTGGAAGATTGTATGCTCCTAGGAATTTGTTCATTTCTTCCAAATTGTCTGATTTGTTGGTGTATAGCTGCTGATAGTATTTTCTTAAAATTTTTTGTATTTCTGTGGTGTTGGTTATCATTTCTCCTCTTTCATTTCTGATTTTATTGATTTGGGTCCTTTTTTTTTCTTGATGAGTCTTGATAAAGGTTTGTTAATTTTGTTTATCTTTTCAGAAAGAAAAAAAACAGCTCTTGGTTTTCTTGATTTTTTTTTATTCTTTGTTTTGTTTATTTCCACTGTGATCTTTATTATTTCCTTCCTTCTACTCACTTTGGGCTTTGTTTGCTGTTCTTTTTCCAGTTCCATTAGGTGTAAGGATAGACTGTTGATTGGAGTTTTTCATGTTTTATTAGGTTGGCCTGCATTGCTTTGAATTTTTCTCTTACAACTGTTTTTGCTGTGTCCCACAGATTTTAAGTCCTGTGCTTTAATTTTCATTTGTCTCAAGGTATCTTTTGATTTCTTCCTTGATCTCATTGTTGACTCATTCATTATTTAGTAGCATGTATTTAATCTCCATGTATTTGTGTGTTTTTCAGTCATTTCTTGTAATTGATTTCTAGTTTCATACCACTGTGGTCAGAGAAGATGCTTGATATGATTTCAGTCTTCTTAAATGTATTGAGACTTGTTTTGTGGCCTAACATCTAGTCTATCTTGGAAAATATTCCGTGTGCACTTAAAAAGAATGTATATTCTGCTGCTTTGGGGTGAAATGCTCTGAAAATATCAATTAAATCCATCTGGTCTAGTGTTGTCATTTAAGGCCGCTGTTCTGTGTTGATTTTCTGTCTGGAAGATCTGTCCATTGGTGTCAGTGGGGTGTTAACGTGCTCTAATATGATTGTTTTACTGTTGATCTCTCCCTTTATGTTGGTCAATATTTGTTTGACATATTTAGGTGCTTCTATTTTTGGTGCATAGATGTTTACTAGGTTTATGTCCTCTTGTTGGATCGATCCCTTTATTATTATGTGATGTCCTTCTTTGTCCCTTATTATAGTCTTCATTTTAAAGTCTGTTTTGTCAGATATAAATATTGCTACTCCAGCTTTTTGCTCATTTGCATTTGCATGAAATATCTTTTTCCATTCCTTTACTTTCAGTCTGTGTGTCTTTTGATCGAAGGTGGGTCTCTTGTAGACAGCGTATGCATGGATCTTGTTTTCTTACCCACTCAGCTACCCTGTGTCTCTTGATTGGAGCATTTAATTCATTTAAATTTAAAGTGATTATTGATAGGTACATAGTTATCAACATTGTATTAATCATATTTTAAATCTTGGTGGTGGTTGTTGTTCGTCTTCTTCGTTGCCGCCGCCCTCCTCCTCCTCCTCCTCCTCCTCCTCTTCCTCTTCTTCCTCTTCTGTGTTGTCCTTTTAATATTTCTTGTAATACTGGCTTGGTGGTAATGAATTCCTTTAGCTTTTTCTTGTCTGGGAAGCTCTTTATCTCTCATTCAATTTTAAATGATGGCCTTGCTGGGTAGATTAGTCTTGGTTGTAGGTCTTCATTTTTCATCACTTTGAATATTTCCTGCCAATCCCTTCTGGCCTGCAAAGTTTCTGTTAAGAAATCAGCTGAGTCTTATGCGAGCTCCTTTGTGAATAACTAGATGTCTTTCTCTCGCTGCTTTGAGGATTCTCTCTTTGTGTTTAATCTTTGTCATTTTGACTATGTTGTGTCTTGGTGTGGGCCTGTTTGGGTTCATGTTGTTTGGGACTCTCTGTCCTTCCTTGGCTTGTATGTCAATTTCCTTCACCAGGTTAGGGAAGTTTTCAGTAATTTTTTTTTCAAATTGGTTCTCAAGCCAATTGCTCCCTCACTTCTTCTGGTATGGCTATGATGCGAATATTGTTGCGCCTGATGTTGTGCCAAAGGTCCTTTCAACTATCTTCATTGGTTTTTATTCTTTTTTTGTTTTGATTGGATGTATTCTGCAACCTTGTCTTCTGAATCACTGATTCGATCCTCTGCTTCATCTAATCTGCTGGTGATTCCTTCTAGTGTAGGGATCAGCAAACTTTTGAGATAGAAGAGCTGCCAGGGGTCAGCAAACTGCAGCTCGCAAGCCGCAGGCTCTGAAGTAAAATTGAAAATGAAAATAAAACTATCATTGTTTCATTTATGAAACTTTTAAAGGATATGATTCACATAATGGTGATTATGTAAAAATATGTTTATGGCTCTCGAATAATTTTTCAATTGTTGTGAGGGACAGGATTGGCTCTTCCAGGGGTTGGCAAACTTTTGAGACGGAACATACCCAAAGAGCCACATGTGGCTCGTGAGCTGCATGCAGTTTGCTGACCCCTTTATTCTTTATTTTAGTTATTGTATTCTTTATTTATGACTAGCTCTTTTTTATGGTTTCTATGCCCTTTATGCTTACTATCTCTTTGTTGAAATTCTCACTAAGCTCCTTAAGCATTCTTATGATCAGTGTTTTAAACTCTTGTCTCTGGTAAGTTAGTTGCCTCCATTTCAATTAGTTGTATTTCTGGAGTTTTCTCCTTTTATTTGGGACATGTTTCTTTGTTTCCTCATTTGGGCTGCTGCTGTGTGTTTGCTTCTATGTATTAGAAATGTCTCTCAGTCTTTGTTGGATGGCCTTATTTAGTATATCTCCTGTGTGGTCCAGTGGCACCATCTTCCCGATCTTCTGTGTGTGTGTTTCTTGTTGTGTTGTGTGTATTCTCATGTTGTAGTTGAGCCTAGATTGTTTTTGGCACGTTGGTGGGATTGACTCCCAGGTTGGCTGACTGTGAGGATTGGCTACAGCAGTGTATGAGCTGCTGTGTGTGGGCTGACCCCTCCAAATGGGGTTAGCTCATGCAGGCTGTTGTGCCTGTCAAGTCCACCCTTTGGATATGCTGCTTGTGGGGCTAACCAGGTAGTTCTCTTGTATGGTGTAAAGCCAACCTCTGGGTGTGTTGTCTCTAGTGTCTCTTGGGAGGGGCTCCCATGCAGGCCTATTTTAGCCTTGCCCGTGACTGGCCCAGGGCTACCCGATAGGAGCTATACTGCTATATGTGGCTGGTTGCTGCCTGTGCTGGGCCTGTAGCCATGTGTGGGTGGCCTTGCTATGAACTGAGACCAGATGCCACCAATATTGTGCCTGGGGCAGCTTAGAAAAGGCCCAGCGCTCCCTATGTCTGTTGCCCCCTGCCGGCTACCCATAAGGCCCAGGCATAGAAAGAGCCTCCTTAGGTGTGCACGCCAGACTGGTTGACTTGGTGTTGAAAGTGCCCCTGGCAATGCAGCCCTAGGTGGGTGAGGCCAAGTTACAGGGAGTTACAGGGTGTGCTATTCGTATACAAATATATGGTGATGAGAAGAAAAATGACTCTGGGTGTTGAACACAAAATGTGATATATAGATGATGTCTTAAAGAATTGTACACCTGAAATCTATGTAACTTTGCTAACAATTGTCACCCCAATAGAAAGTCTATTATCTTGGTACCTTCTATAATTAAGGAAGATGAAAGAGTCAGGGATACCACAGAATGAAGTTTTTCTTAAATACTAAAGATAGGTCCTAAGTTTATACTGTGTGTGTATGTTAGTAGTGTGTTACATACCATTTTAGGTTAATGGATTTTTAAAATATTTGCACTAATTTTCATAATAATTTTTTTTTTTTAGCTGCAAGGTTTTGGCCGACCAAGTGTATATCATGCTGCTATTGTCATCTTCCTTGAATTCTTTGCGTGGGGCCTATTGACAACTCCAATGTTAACTGTAAGTGTTGCTGAACTGGGTCCTAGTTTATGAGAGCCAAAGAGAAGCTCTTAAGCATATTTCCATAGGGCTCAGTATGTCTTCAAGAGTAGCTCTTGACAGTGATTTAAGACTACTTATTTCATTGGGTTGTTTCTACTGTGTGGACATAACCACCTGCAACAAAACACCTGGGTTGCTCATTAAATATTCCTGGTAGTAAGGCACTCCCACTGAATCAGAATCTTGGTTAAGAATGAATGAACTAGGGCCGGCCAAGTGGCGTGATGGTTAAGAACTGGCTTGGGACGCCAGAGGGCCCCGGTTCAGATCCCACATATGAGGGCCAGTGACACTGCCCTCTACAGCTAAGATGCTTAACAACAGCTCAACCTGGAGCTGAGCTGCCGTGAGTCGCTGGCAACGGCGTAGGCAGCAGCCCCTATGGCAGTGGGTTGCCATGGGCTACCATATGTAGCCAGCAGCCAGCGTGAGCAGCCAGCAGCCGCCGTGAGCGGCCATCCAGAAGCCGGTGACTGATCTGCCATGCCCAGGAAGAGCGCAATGATGATGCCAACTTGGGCCAGTGAAGCAACGTCCTCCACAACTAGACTGAAGACCAAAATGACAGCAACTTGTCTGTTCCCCTTCCCCCAATTCCCCAGTACTGTTCCCATCCCCCCAATTCCCCAATAAAAAAATCTTAAAAAAAATTAATTAACTATATATATTTAGGAAGGTTATTATTAAGATGCCTTAGGAAGAAATTATCATAAAGCTTTGTTGAAGTTTGTAAATTAGTTTATATGGGTGTTTGGCCTTTGAATTAAGAACATAGTAAATAGGAGATTAAGTATTTTGTAACAGTGACAGTGATGAGTAAGTAAAAATGTCCAAATTTCCATTTTTGGTGGCTTACCTACAGCTATTTCTTTGCAGAGACTATATTGCATTTTTAGAAAGAACTTAGATGTTTGATGTATGGTGTGATTAGAGGGAAGGAGATGCTGAAGAAATAATTGAGGTATAGATTTTAGGTGCCTAGTAACTATTTAACACTTAATTTTAATAAAGATATTTTTAAGTTGGCCTTAAGTTTTAGTAGTCTTAAAAATTGTTCTTTAAGTATCATTGGTGGTTAAAATCCTCACCCAGAAGCAAGTCATGATAGTAGGTAAGCACTGTGTTTCCCTCCTCTCATGACCACATTAAAATTACAACTAAATTTTAGAATAGCCAACCAGGAGAACCACCTGAAGACTAGCTAAATGGAACTCTCATAACTAAGATTATGAAGAAGCCACACTGAGACCAGTAGGAGGGGCAGAGATGCAAAACAGGCTGTTTCTACACATACGTGTGGTGGTTGAGAATTGGGAGGGATACCTCAGCTGCAGAAAGCTGCAGAGGTCCCCACAGAGGAGCAAGGGATCCCACCCCACAATGGGCACCCCAGCCCAGAGATCCAGTGCCAGGAAGGATAGTCCCCACAACAACTGGCTGTGAACATCAGTGGCAATTCTGTCTGGTGTGGTGAGATGGAAGGCTGCTGGAAACCCAGGCATCCTCTTAAAGGTCCCACACACAGACTCACCCACTCACAATCATTCACCCTAAGCTCCAGCAAAGGGACAGCAGCTAGAAAGACACCAGATATGACATACAGGGAGAAACCGATTTGTGTGTCTTCAGAGTGAAGGTCACCATTGTCCTTATGTTGAACATTCCCCCCACACAGCTTGCAGGGGCAGGCGGGCACCAAATCTGAATCTGCATTAACCTGGTGAACACTGCTAGCCTACTCCCTGGTATCCGATTCCACCCTGTTCTTGCACTGCCCTTTGTTGTTTCAGCAGATTTGCCTCATGAGCAGCCTTGGTCCACACTGAAAGCTTTCCTAAAAACTCTCCAAGATCTGCAGGCCCCCAGCAGGCAGCAGCTGGCCTTGGTGTGGCTGGTGCAGGTGTCTGCTGGCCTCATCATAGCATGGCATCTCCCACGCACCTCTGAGCCCAACACATGCAGCTGTAGCTCCTACTAGGTGGCCCTGTGCCGGGCAGGCAGCGGCTGCCCTCAGCCTATCCTGGAGTCCCTCCCAAGAGGCTCCAGTATCAACATACCCAGTGGCCAGTCTCAGACCACAACAGAGCACCACCTGAATAGCTCCACAAACAGCACACCCAAAGGATGGTCTCTGCAGGCACCAGAGCCCTGTTGAGGTGAATCTTGCTCTGTGAGAGTCACCTGCTGCTGTGGTCATGGCCAGTCCTCACAGCCAGGCAGCCTGAAGGTCAACCCTACCCATGGATGAACCAACAGCAGTCAAGGCTCAACTACAACAAGAGGGCACACAAAATCCACACAAGGGACACATCCTGCAGCACCCAAATCAGATGAACAGGGAAACTGTGCCACTGGGCCTCACAGGTCAACCACTACATAAAGCCATCTTGCCAAGACTGGGAGATGTAGCAGATCTACATAATACATAGAAGCAAATGGAGAGGCAGCTAAAATGAGGAGACAAACATGTCCCAAATGAAAGAACAGGACAAAACTCCAGAAAAAAGAATTAAATGAAATGGAGGGAAGCAGTCTATCAGATATAGAGCTCAAAACACTGGTTATAAGGATGTTCAGTGGACTTAGGGGAAGAATAGATCAACTACATTTGGTTCTCAGTGAGAACTTCAACAAGAGATAGTAAACATAAAAAGACATAGAAACCATAAAAAAAAGACCAGTCAGAAATGAAGAATACAGTAACTGAAATGAAGGATACACTGGGAGGAATCAACAGTAGATTAGATGAAGCAGAGGATTGAATCAGCTATTTGGAAGACAAGATAGTGGGAGACACCCAATCAGAATAGCAAAAAGAAAAAAGAATTGACAAAAATGGGACTTCTGGGGAAACATGAAATGTACCAACATTTACACCCTAGGAGTACCAGAAAGAGAAAACAGAGCAAGGGATTGGAAACCTATTTGATTGAAAACTTCCCTAACCAGTGAAGGAAATAAACATACAAGCTCAGGAGGTGCAGAGTCCCAAACAAGTGAATCCAAAGAGGCACACATCATAATTAAAATACCAAAGGTTAAAGACATGCACAATTTAAAAGCAGTGAGCGCAAAGCAGTTAGTTACCTATTCAGGAGCTCCCATAAGATGTCAGCTGATTTCTCAACAGAAACTTTTCAAGCCAGAAGGGATTGGCACTAAATAGTCAAAGTGATGCAAAGCAAGGACCTACAACCAAGACTACTCTATCAAGCAAGGCTATCATTTAGAGTTGAAGGAGTGATTAAGAGCTTCCCAGACAAGAAGAAGCTAAAGGAGTTTATCACCATCAAACCAGTATTACAAGAAATGTTAGACGAACTTCTTCAAGAACAAGGAAAGAAAAGACCATAGATATGAATAATAAAACAGCAATAACTACATACCTATCAACAATCACTTGAAATGAAAATGGGTTAAATGCTCCAATCAAAAGACAGGATGGCTGATTGGATAAGAAAACAAGAACCATACATATGCTGTCTACAGAACCAACTTCAGATCGAAAGACAGACACAGATTGAAAGTAAAGGGATGGAAAAGATACTTCATGCAAATGGAAATGAAAAAAACTGGGGTAGCAATATATATATTTATATAAAATATATCAGACAAAATAGACATTAAAACAAAGGCTGTAACAAGAGACAAACAAAGACACTTCATAATGATGAAGGGATCAATCCAACAAGAGAATATAACCCTTGTAAATATTTATGCACCCAATGAAGGAGCCTATATATATAAAACAAATATTGACCAACGTAAAGGGAGAGATCCACAGTAGTACAGTTATGGTAGGGACGTTAACACCCCCACTAATATCAATGGATAGATCATTCAGACAGAAAATTGATAAGGAAACAGTACTCTTAAATGACATTTTAGACCAGATGGATTTAATTGATATTTTTAGAATATTTCACCCCAAAGCAGCAGAATATATTATACATTTTTTTCAAGAGCATGCATAACGTTTTCTAGGATAGACCACATGTTTGGACAAAAAACAAGTTTCAGTAAATTTAAGAAGATTGAAATCATATCAAGTATCTCATTCAACCACAATGGTAGGAAATTAGAAATGAATTACAAGAAGAAATATGAAAAACACACAAACACATGGAAGCTAGTTAGCATACTACTAGATGATGGATGGGTTAATAATGAAATCCAGGGAGAAATCAAAAGATAGCTTGAGACAAATGAAAATGAAAACACAATGACCTAAGATCTGTGGGACGCAGTGAAAGCATTCCTAAGAAGGAAACTCATAGCAATACAAGCCTACCTCAAGAAACAAAAATTTGAAATAAACAGTATAACCTTACACCTAAAAGAACTAGGAAAAGAGGAACAAACAAAGCCCAGAGTGAGTAGAAGGAAGGAAATAGTAAATATCAGAGTGGAAATAAGCGAAATAGAGTAAAAATAAAATTTCAAAAGGTCAATGAAACCAAGAGCTGGTTCTTTGAAAAGATGAACAAAATTGAGGAACCTTTAACTAGACTCATCAAGAAAAAAAGAGAGAGAGGACCCAAATAAATAAATAAGAAATGAAAGAGAAGTGACAGCTGACACCACAGAAATACAAAGGATTATAAGAAAATACTACTTATGTTTATATGCCAACAAATTGGACAACTTGGGAGAAATGGGTAAATTCCTAGAAACTACTAACAAAATCGAATCATTAATCAAAAATGCCCATCAAACTAAAGTCCTGGACCTGATGGCTTCACAGGTGAATTTTACCAAACATTTAAAGAAGAATTAACACCTATCCTTCTCAAATTACTCCAAAAAATTCAAGAGGATGGAAGACTCCCAAGCTCATTTTATGAGGCCGGCATTATCCTGATTCCAAAACCAGACAAAGACACTACAAAAAAAGAAAGAAAGAAAGAAAAGAAAAATCAAGGAAATTAGAGACAAATATACCTGATGAACATAGATGCAAGAATGCTCAACAAAATATTAGGAAACGCAATTCAGCAATACATTTAAAACATCATAAACCATGATCAAGTGGGATTCATTTCAGGGACTCAAGTTTAGTTCAATGTCCACAAATTAAAGTGATACATGACATAAACAAAATGAAGAATATATATCACGATTATATCAATAGATGCAAAAAAAGCACTTAACAAAATCCAGCATCTAATTTTTTTTTAAGATTTTTATTGGGGAATTGGGATGGGAACAGCGCTGGGGAATTGGGGAAGGGGAACAGACAAGTTGCTGTCATTTTGGTCTTCAGTCTGGTTGTGGAGGATGTTGCTTCACTGGCCCAAGTTGCGCTCTTCCCAGGCGAGGCAGATCAGTCGCTGGCTTCTGGACGGCCACTCACGGCGGCTGCTGGCCGCTCACGCTGGCTGCTGGCTACATACGGTAGCCCATGGCAACCCACTGCCACAGGGGCTGCAGCNTATTCATTATGAATTTGTACCAACTGGACAAACAGTTAACCAAGTTTACTATTTGGAAGTGCTGAAAAGGCTGCATGAAAAAGATAGATAGCCTGAACTTTTCACCAACGATTCATGGCTCTTGCATCACAACAATGCATCACCTCACATGGCACTGTTTGTGAGGGAGTTTTTAGCCAGTAAACAAATAACTGTATTGGAACACCCTCCCTACTCACCTGATCTAGTCCCCAATGACTTATGTCTTTACCCGAACATAAAGGAAATATTGAAAATATTTTGATGACATTCAGGACGTCAAGAATAGCACAACGATAGCTGTGATGGCTATTCCAGAAAAAGTTCCAAAATTGCTTTGAAGAGTGGACTAGGCCCTGGCCTTGGTGCATAGCTTCCCAAGGGGAGTACTTCAAAAGTGACCATAGTGATATTCAGCAATGATGTATGTAGCACTTTTTCTAGGATGAGTCACAAACTTAATTGTCAGTCCTCGTATACCAATAACAAAAGATGACTACAAGTCACATTTGACTTCTGCTGTTACAAGAGTTGCTCAGAGTGGTTACCATCTGCATCCAGATTATGGTGAACTACTGCCTGAGCAATGCTGACCAACGTATCCATTTGTATTGCTGCACATACTGTGTCAGTTTCTTCACACAGTACCATGCGTCTCAAACTTATGAATGCATGCAGTTGTTAGGCATGTTGGAGGTTCTGTTGCATACTCGTGCCTCTATTGTTGTTGTGTTTCCACACCGTTCTCGAATTTCAGATACCACTTCAGAATGGTCTTGCACTCCTCAAACGACAACCGTTCTCCCGTGATTATCTTTGTCCTGCATGTAGCATTCATTTGATTAACGCCATCTTTTGAGTGAACGTCATACTACACATTGCTACCGTAATTCAATTCAACTTTGAAAAGTAATACATAGATGACATCTCTTAAAATGTGTGTACAGTATTTTGGCACCCCGCCCCCCACCGCGGTATACGTGTGTATATGCTTTTTTCTTATGTATATCACTGGGTATGATTTACTAGTATTTTGTTAGTGTCTTTGCATCTATGGTCATAAGAGAGATTAGTGTGTAATTTTATTATAATGTTCTCATCATGTTTTAGTATTAAGATTTCACTGGCTTTGTAAAAATTAATTTGAGGGCCAGCCGAGTGGTACATTGGTTAAGAGTTGGCTTGGGAGCATCAGCTCTAAGCAGCAGGGCCCCAGTTCAGATCCCACATGAGGGCCAGTGATGCTGCGCCCTCTACAGCTAAGATGATGGACAATAGTTCCACTTGGGGCTGGGCTGCCGTGAGTCGCCAGCAATGGCATAGGCTGCAGTGGGCTGCCATGAGCTACCGTGAGTGGCTGGCAGCCNAGGGCAGTGTCACTGGCCCTCATATGTGGGATCCGAACCGGGGCCCTCTGGCATCCCAAGCGAGTTCTTAACCATCGCGCCACTCGGCCGCCCGGTTTTGATAGTTTTCTAATGGTGTTTTGGCCAATGTACCAGAACCTGCCCTCTTATGTGCCTTATAATTATTAAAATGAGGTATGTAGCACTCAAAGTATCTATAATATATGCTCACAATGTATTAAATCTTTGCTTTCCGTTACACAGCTGACCGTTATGGTATATACAAAGGGTGCCAAAATAATGTATACATATTGTAAGAGACGAAAAAACTATTAAAATTATAATACTCAATATATACTGATAACAAAAGATGAATACAAGTCATGTTTGACTTCTGCAGTTGCAAGAGGTGCTCAAAGAAGTTACCATCGGCGGTCAGACTCTTCTGATTATGGCGAATACTGCTTGAGCAACGTTGACCAAAGTTTCCACTTGTATACATTTTTTGGGTACTCCTGGTATAATGAGCATTAACTAAGCGGATGAAATGACCTTTGCTTGGCATTTATTTCAGTTCTATTTTTGTGTGTTGTTATGTTGTAGTCTGTAGCATACTTTTATATCAATTAACTTCTGACTGCTTGAAAAAGACAATGCTGATTTGCTACTTAATTGATACAATAAGAAGAAGAATTGACATGGAAATATAAGGTAATCATTGGTAGGTCTCTGTCTTAATATTTGGTATATAAAGCATTTGGTGTGCATTCTGATTTTTTAAATAGATTTTTCAGTGCTTTTAATATGTCATTATATTGCTTTCTGGCATCCATTGTCTCTGATGGGAAATCAGCTGTTAATAAGTATTGTTACTTTGCTTATGTCAGTCAGGGGTCTGTAAAATATGGCCCACAGGCCTAATCTAGCCTACTGTCTGTTTTTATGTGGTCTGTGCACTAAGAATGGTTTTTGCATTTTTAAGTGGTTGGAAAAAATCAAAAGAAGGTATTTGGTGGCGTATGAAAATTATATGAAATTCAAATAAAGTAAGCATCCATAAGTAAAATTTTGTTGGATCACAATGATACCCCAGTGAATATGGGTGCCTTCGTGCTACAATGACAGAGTTGAGTAGTTGCAACACAGATCATGTACCTTAAAATGTTTACTATATACTGTATGTCCCTTTATAGAATAAGTTTGTCAGTCCTGCTGTACGTAGTGATTTCATTTTTTTTTCTTGCTGCTTGAGAGATTTTCTCTGTTATTCAATGATTTGACTGTGCCATAATGTGGCTAAGTGTGGATCTCTTTGTGTTACTTTTACTTGGGGTTTGTTTAGCTTCCAGGGCCTAATTAATATTTTTTTCATCAAATATGGGAAGTTTTTTACCATTATTTCTTCAAATATTTTTGATGCCCTTTCTCTCTTTCCTTTTGGGATTTTCATTATACATATGTTTTTATACTTGATAATGTCTCACAGGTCTTTGAGGCAAAGATCATATATTTCTTTTTTTCAAAAAATTGTTGTCAGACTTTTGACTGACTTTTGAGATGACAGTACAAGGTGGTCAACATATTCTCTCCTAATAAAGCAGGGCAAAACAGCCATGTCAGTGCTCTGGAATTCAACTAAATGCATACAACAAACTGAGAAGCATTTATTCATTAAGCTACAGAACTTCAGGCAAGAATAGTGAGCTTGTGGATCTGAGCTGTATCCTTCTGCTTTAATAAATTGTACTTATGAGTACAGTTTCTGAGTCCTGTGACTTCTTTAAGTAAATCACTTGAAATCCATTCTATTGTAGATGGACATTTGGGTTTCCACATTTTGCCTATTACAAATATTGCCGTTGTGATATTTCTTGTATATGTCTTCTGGTGAATATGTATACATGTTTCTTGTAATATACATGTAGGAGTAAAATTGCAGGGTTTCATTCAAATTCTCTGTACACTACCAAAAGTTTTCCAGAGTGGTTGAACCAATTTATGCTCCAACCAGCCAGGCTTCATGTCTTCACCAGCAATTGGTATTTCATTTTAACCATTCTGATGGGTACAGTGTGGTTATAATTTGTATCTTCCTAGTAACTAATGAAGTTAACCCCGTTTGATGGGTACAGTGTGGTTATAATTTGTATCTTCCTAGTAACTAATGAAGTTAACCCCGTTTACATACGTTTATTGGCCATGTAAATATCTTTGTGAAGTGTCAATTCTAGTGTTTCATGGATTTTAAATAACTGGGTTGTCTGTTCTTGTTATTTGTAGGAGTTCTTTGTATGTTCTGCGTACAAGTTCTTATTTTACATGTATGTATGTATGTGTGTGTAAAGACACACAAACACATATTTCTTACTATTTTCCTCTTCCTTGGATTGCCTTTTCACTCTTTTAGTAGTGTCTTTTGATGAACAGATGTTTATAATTTTTATGTAGTTCAACTTACTAATTTTTTTCTTTATGGTCAATGTTTTCTTAAAATCTTGTTTAAGAAACATTTTTCTTCCCCAAAGCTTTATTGATTCATTTTTAACACAGAGATCTATCATCCATCTAGAAAAGATCATTGTGTTTGATAGAGGTCAAGATTCATTTGGGTTCCATATGAATATATAGTTGAACCAGCATCATTTATTGAAAAAAACCTTCCTTGTTCCACTGTATGTGTCAACTTTGTCATAAATCAGGCAACCATATACATGTGGATTTGTTTCTGGGTTTTGGTATGTTATTTATGTATATGTCCTGTGTGAATACCATGCTGTGTTGATGTCTATATCTTGATATCTTGATATCTTGTATAACTTCTGTAGGTTGGTTCTTTTTCCTCAGTATTGACTTAACTATTCTAGGCCTTTTCTTTGTGCATATGCATTTTATAATCAGCTCTTCAATATAATACAATAATATAAAATAACTTGCTGGGAAATTTGACTGATTGCATTAATTATGGATTAATTGGGGGAGAACTGATATCTTTACAGTAATGAGTCTTTGTAATTTACATACTGTATATTTAATCTAGTCTTTAAGAATTACTCTAAATAATGTTTTCTATTGCTCAGTGCAGAGATTTTTCACTATATTCCTAGGTAGTGGATGTTTTTTGCTGCTGTTGTAAATAATGTAGTTTTTTTTTTTTAAAGATTTTTATTGGGGAATTGTGGGGATGGGAACAGTGCTGGGGAATGGGGGAAGGGGAACAGACAAGTTGCTGTTCTTTTGTTCTTCAATCTAGTTGTGGAGGACGTTGCTTCACTGGCCCAAGTTGGCACCATCATTGCGCTCTTCCCAGGTGAGGCAGATCANTGTGTAGCCAGCAGCCAGCGTGAGCGGCCAACAGCCGCCGTGAGCGACTGTCCAGAAGCCAGCGACTGATCTGCCTCGCCCAGGAAGAGCACAATGATGATGCCAACTTGGGCCAGTGAAGCAATGTCCTCCACAACTAGACTGACGAACAAAATGACAGCAACTTGTCTGTTCCCCTTCCTTGATTCCCCAAAGCTGTTCCACTCCCCCAATTCCCCAATAAAAATCTTTAAAAAAATAAATAAATAAAAAATAAAATACAGTATGATTAATTAAAATTACAGCTTAGATGGGACAGTCAACTTAAATTGCCTATTTTTAATCCTCTATTCTTTCTCATTGCACTACTTTTTTCTTCATAATGCTTTACCGCAGAAGGTGACTGCTTATTAGTTAATGTGGATAAGTGGTCCTCATTTTAAGTTCCATGAGATCCTGCTGCTGTGCTCATCACTGTGTCCTGGGACATAGTTAGTGCTGAGTGTGTATTTTCTTTGAATGAATATATGTGTTGCAGGCACACACATATGTGCCCTCAAGTGATTATTTCTCTGAGACATATTTTTAGTATGAATGTAGACATACTAGGCCACTCATTTTAAGGGACTGTGCTATTTAATTTTTGGCTCTAGCTCTCTGATTTTCCCCCAGCTTCTCAAAGTTATAAAGTTAAGAGTTTCAAATAGTAGTTTTCTAATGCAACCAGTTGCTTACAATCTGTTGTAGTAGTTTAGCAGGTTTCTCAATAAAGAGGTAATCCTGTAATCATTCTTTGGTAAGAATTTAAATTGATATGAAGAATACTTGAATGTTTTTGATGCCCTGTCAGATATTCTAAAACCTCTGTCCAGACAGTTAAAATGCTTGGGCCTTTTTGACTCTAGCCCATATTGCTTTTAGTTAATTTTTTTTTTTTTAAGATTTTATGGGGGAGTTGGGGGAGGGGAGCAGCCAAGTTGTTGTCCTTCGATCTTAGTTGTGGAGGGCACAGCAAGCTCAGCTCCAAGTCCAGTCGTGCCGCTCAGTTCAAGGTGCTGTGTTCAATTTATTGTGGGTGGACTTAGCCACCATCCCATGTGGGAGTCAAACCAGCAACCTTGTTAAAAGCGCACACTCTATACACTGAGCCATCCGGGTAGCAGCTCAGCTCAAGGTTTCCAGTTTAATCTTCAGTTACGCGTGGGCGTAGCAGCCCACCATCTCGAACAGGCAACCTTGTTAGGAGCACATGTTCTCATAAGCTGAGCCATCCTGCCACCTGTTGGCAGATCAGCAGCAGCTCAGCTCAGGCGCAGCTCACTGGCCCATGTGGGAATCGGACCGGTGACGCTTTTGCTCAGAGCTCCCACTCTTGAGCAAGCTCTTAACCAACTAAGCCACTCGGCTGACCCTTAGTTAATTTTAATATGCCCCAGGGACTGATGCAACTTCCTTCTTGCTGCCCAAAACAGATAATTTTCCTAGGGTTTGTGTCCCTGTTAGACCATGGAATGCGGTCTGATAAGCCAGTTAAAATGCTGATCTAATGCCTCTTAGCAGTTTCTGAGCAGTTTTGCTGCTTGCAAAGATTTGGTTAAATAAATATTTATTTGTGAGGAGTACAGATTTGCCAGCATCACTTTGGCACTCTACAGTGCCATAGAAGAAGTGTTGTTGAATTAGTAGTTATGCATATTCTCTTTTTCTGAGCTCTTGATGTTGTTAAATTAAGCTAAATGTCCTTTACTTTCTTATCTCCCTCAGCCTTTACACTAGAGTTCGCTAACTCTGTTTTTGTTTGTTTTTTGATAGAGAGGAAAGTTTCACTCCCCCATTTGAAAAAAAGATTTTCTCTAGCGTATCCCCTCCACTTTCTGCCTTTGTGATAACAGGTTGTTTGCTAAGGGAAGGACAAACTTAAGTTTTATCTCATTACAGCTGTTCATTTATCCTCCTTTATGTTGGGGTTTACTGTTGTCAATTTCTAGTTCTTGGCATCTTGAATCTATCACCTACCATGGTGTAACTATTAGGATGATGGCTCATGTGTGTTCTTTTTCTTTGCTATAGCTAGTGGACAGCACTCTACCCTTTTTCCATCAAGATGAGAAAAACAGTCTTGAGATCAGGATTTGAAGATAACAGAACATACATATTCATGTTTTTTCCAATCTGACTATTTTTGCATCCTGGTACTCATTAGTACCCTTTTTTGAAGTAGTGTAGAACAGTTTACTTAGTAATTTTCTGAGTGAGATTTGTTGCCTGTTTCTTATAGCCATGCCCTAAGTTATAATTTTAGTTTAAGCACCATCAGAAAGGTGTCCATTCCTAATACACTGAAGCAGATTTGTAAAATTGGCCTTACACAGTGGCCTTACCTTTTTAGTAGTAGTAGTTTGTACATGAAAATGACTTCTTTCTTGTCTTACACCCCTGTTTCTAGTCAAAAACACATCCTCTTAGAGAGCCTGATCTTATTTTAAGTAAATCAAGTACCTGTATTCTTATTAAACTAATTTGAATGTCTTCAGATATGTGTAAGTAGAGCACTTATTTCAATAAAGATATACTTAATATTAGTTCCTGTAAGTAAAGAATTTTATTCTTGCAATTTGCAGATTTTCTTTTGCAAGTTGACAGTCCTGAAATCTTGCTAGAGATTCAAGCACTCAGAATTTCCCACTGTGCCATCCTCCTTATGTGGTGTTCTAATAATCCAAAGAATGCTCTTTAAACACTTCCTTGCCAAATTCATTTTCCTATCCTTTATTCCTTATCTCAAAATATGTGCCCATTTAACAAACACATATTCATTCTGTCTTGTCAGCCCCTTATTTGTTCTGCAGTCCAGTCCTGTTTTTTTTCACTTAATCAGTGTTTCCTCTTGGAAATTGAGGTCAGTAGGATGGGATACAACTATTTGCCAAGCATTTTTGGAATAATAACACAGGCTTTTTTTTGGGTGGTTTGCTCTCCACATGAAAAGGAAGTAAAGTTCTAACTTGTCACGTGGAGACTGTCTTGCTTTCTGGAATCACAAGTTCTTATGGTTTTGATAGTTTTCTTTTCTTTTTTTTTTTAAAGATTTTTATTGGGTAATTGGGGGGATGGGAACAGTGATGGGGAATTGGGGGAAGGGGAACAGACAAGTTGCTGTCGTTTTGTTCTTCAATCTAGTTGTGGAGGACGCTGCTTCACTGGCCCAAGTTGGCACCATCATNTCCCAAGCCAGTTCTTAACCATCGCGCCACTCAGCCGGCCCCCAGCATCTATTTTTGATAAAAATTCTGGGCAAAGTGGGATCAGAGGGAACATACTTCCATATAATAAATGCCATTTATCATAAACCCACAGCTAACATCATACTCAAGGATAAAAAGGTGTAAGTACTTTCCTTAAGTTTAGGAACAAGACAAGGAAGTCTACATTTATTCAACATTTATTCAAGTCCTACCACAGGAATCAAACAAGAAAAGAAATAAAAGGCATCCGAATTGGAAAGGAAGAAGTAAAACTGTCATTATTTTCAGATGACACGATACTATATAGAGAGAACCCTAAAGACTCCATCAAAATATTGGCACTGATAAATGAATTCAATAAAGTGCAGAATGCAAAATTAATATTCAGAAATTGGTCGCATTTTTATACACCAATAATGAACTATCAGAAAGAGAAATAAAGAAAAAAATCCCATTTAAAATTGCGTTAAAAAAATACTTAGGAATAAACTTAACCAAGTAGGTAAAAGACCTGTACTTTGAACATTATAAGACATTGAAGAAGGCACAAATAAATGGGAGTACATATTGTGCTAATGGATAGGAAGTATTAACATCGTTAAAATGTCCATACTATCCAAAGCAATCTATAGATTTATTATAATCCCTATCAAAATACTAATGGCATTTTTCACAAGAAGTAGAACAAATAATTCTAAAATTTACATAGAACCACAAAAGACCCCCAACAGCTTCAGCAATCTTGAGAAAGAAGAATGAAGTTGGAAGTATCATGCTACCTGATATCATACTATACTACAAGGCTACAGTAATCAAAACGGCATGGTACTGACATAGAAAGAGACACATAGATCAGTGAAACAGAATAGAGAGCCCAGAAATAAACCCATATGGTCAGTTAATTAAAGACAGTCTTCAATAAATGGTGTTGAGAAAACTGGACAGAGAGACATGCAAAAAAATGAAACTAGACCACCTTCTTAAACCATATACAAGGATAAACTCAAAGTGGATTAATGATTTAAATGTAAGACCTGAAACCATAAAATTCCTAGAAGAAAACACAAGCAGTAAACTCTCTGACATTATTCTCAGTAATATTTTTTCTGATATATTCTTTTGGTCAGGGATACAAAAGAAAAAATAAACGAAACTACATCAAACTAAAAAGGTTTTGCACAGCAAAGGAAACCATCAACAAAACAAAAAGACATCCTACCAAGTGAGAGAAGATATTCGCCAATGATACATCCAATAAGGGATTAATATCCAAAATTGATAGTCATACAACTTAACACCAAAAAAGCAAACAATTCAATTAAAAAATGGTAAGAGGACCTGAATAAACATTTCTCCAAAGTGGACATACGTATGACCAGTAGACATGTAAATACAAATTAAAACCACAATGAGACATCATCTCACACCTGTCAGGATAGCTATCAATATATCAAATAACGGGTTAGCAAGGATGCGGAGAAAAGGGAACCCTCGTGCATTGTTGGTGGAATTGCAAATTGATACAGCCACTATGTAAACAGTGGAGGTTCTTCAAAAAATTAAAAATAGAACTACTTTGTGAGCCAGCAGTTCCACTTCTGGGTATATATCTGAAGAAATCCAAAACACCGATTGGAAAAGATATGTGCACCCCTGTTTTCATTGCAGCATTATTTACAATAGACAAGATATGGAAGCAACCTAAGTGTCCATCAATAGGCAATTGAATAAAGAAGATGTGATGTGTATATACCCACCCCCCGCACACACACAATGGAATATTACTTGGCCATAAAAAAGAATGAAATCTTACATTTGCAACAACATGGATGGGATGGACCTAGACGGTATTATGCTAAGTAAAATGAGTCAGACAGAGAAAGACAAATATCATATGATTTTACTTACATGTGGTATCTAAAGAACAAAAATGAACAAACAAAACAAGCAGATTTATAGATACAGTAAACAAACTGATGGTTGTCAGATGGGAGGAAATTCCGTGGCTGGGTGAAAGACTTGAAGGGTGTAAGAAGTACAGTTGGTAATTACAAAATAGTCACGGGGATGTAAAGTACAGCAGAGGGAATGTAGTCAATAATATTGTATAAACTGTATGGTACAAAGTTGATACTCGAGTTATCGAGGTAATCACTTCATAAATTGTATAAATGTCTAGCCGCTATGCTGTACACCTGAATCTAGTATAAAATAATATTGAATGTCAGCTGTAATTGAAAAGAAAAAATCCTCACCCCCTGTAGGGTATAACATCTGAATACTTTTCTTTCATAGCTCAAGAAGGTGATTCTTGCAGGTAATTTGCCTAGCTAGTAAGAATGACTGACTATGTCACCATAGTTCACAAAGTGTTCTTGAATTGCTAAACTTCCCAGTTGCATTCGGTTTTTGCAAAACTACCACAGCATGCATAAATAGTTTTTTTTATTAGAATTACAAAAAGTCTGGCCTAATACTGTCAATTCAAAATATATTTCTCCATTTTAAAATATACCTTGACATATGATTGTGCTGTGAAACATAAGAGTGGAGCCATATTAAAATAGAACCATAGTAGCCATTTCAGAGGAACTGCTCTGCATGTCTTTTCTTTATCTTCTGAACTGAATCAAACAACCAACATTACAAGAAATCAGTAAGAACTAGAATATCCTTTTTGTAAGGACTGATGAAATTGGATTTTGCGGATGACTCAATCACTAACCAATCAATGAGGTACAAGTTAGCCTTTTGCTTGATGAGGGAATCTCAAGCCAATCTATGAAGTACAAATCTAAAGTTACCTCATCTAGTACCAATGAACTCTTCGTTAGTATAATACAACTTCCTCATCTTCCTCCCTTTTTTTCCATAATAACCTTTTGACCTCCTTCTGGGTAGACACTATTTGGGCTTCTGCCTGAATTTGTACTTTCTGAATTGCAATTCTTTTGATCTCAACTTAGCTTTGTGTTTGAGTATTGCTTCCTAGATGTTTACACTGGTGGTGCTGTAGTGCTCTAACGTATTATAAGTCTTAATAGAAATGTACAAAGAGGACAAAAAAGGGGGAGTGGTTAATTAATTCTTCCCAATCACCATTTTGCCTTACCCAAGAGAATCCCTTTGCATAAAAATAAACTTTTTTTTCCAAATTAGGTTTAGCAAATACAGAACTTTAGAGGGTGGTTGTTGGCTTTAGGTAAGACTTTGCTATATACACTTCTTAAAGTTTTTCATTCTTTTGGCACATTTAAAATACAGTATGAGGGCCGGCCAAGTGGCGCATTGGTTAAGAGCTGACTTGGGATGCCAGAAGGCCCTGGTTCGGATCCCACATATGAGAGCCAGTGACACTGCCCTCTACAGCTAAGATGCTGAACAACAGCTCAACCTGGAGCTGGGCTGCCGTGAGTCACCGGCAAC